>NC_048435.1:19702783-20046116 GCF_004353265.1 Vitis riparia | reverse complement strand
ATTGTTGGTTTGGCTTTTGGTTTCGGGTTTGAATTCAGCTGGAATTGGTAATTTGTGGAATCGGATTTTTTTATGAAAATGAGAGTGAAGGTTAATGTTTCGGGCTGTGGTTGTATGTGATGGATCTGCTTGCGGCTCATGGGGATCTGAAGGATTTGGACGATGCTTGTGTCCCATTTTATGCTATATCTTTATGATCTGGAATTGGGGTTGGAGATTTAATAAACATTAGAATTAGAATTGGGGTGTTTTCAAAATTCCAATACCAGCTCCCGATTCTTTGTTCATTTTCTGATGATGGGCATTTGGGATTCAAAGACTTTGGTTAAATGGGAATTTCATTTTTGTGTTTCTTTACCGGTGCAATTATTTATGTTTGTGGATTTGGGTCTATTGAGTTCGATTCAAGTTCAAACCTATTGGCCCATGAAGCAACTAGCCAGTGGATTTGGAACTGGGCCTATAATCTCAATCGTCATGTCCAGATTCCATGCAAGAAAAATATGGCCATAGTGTTTTTCTTTGAGATACCATTCCGTTTCTTTCTTTATGAAATGAATTTGTGACTTTTCAATGCTGGAATTCAAAGGATTTGTCTTTGGTTTGATCTAACATTGCATTACATTTCTTTTTGACATTTATAGATGGTTATATTCTGCTCAGGTGATTTGAGTTGTTAATATTTGATTTGGAAGTCAAAGTGGGGCTAAGACTTCTTCTTCTTTCTTCCTTTCTGTTTTCTTTTTGGTTTTTTTTTTTTTTCCTGTTTTAGTTCTTTGCCTTTGATTCAGAAGTCTTGATGATGCATTTATTGTTTAATTCTTTTAGATTCATGTGTTTTTGGTTTTAATGTCCTTCAATTATGAATGTTACATCGGCCTATTGTTTTTATCATAGATTCCTTTTTGATGTACTTTTAACCATAAAATTTATATGATTGGACTTGGTCCAATTTGTTGTTCTTGTGTTGTAAAGCTTTCTTTCCTATATAATTTCTATCAGATTCCCTTATTTGGCACAGTTCTAATTGGTTAACTTCCCTTCTGGCAGCACAGAAAAGCTTCTAAGTCAGCTTCAGTTGAAGGGGAAGGGGACACTGTGCTTTGAGCTGTAGTTACAATGAAGAAGGCCATTGGTCAAACTGTTAGGGACCTGTAAGTTTTGAGTAGTCTTTTAATTTTAGTCCTTACCAAACTGAATTAGTGACATTTATAATTTTTTGAGGTACCCTCAAAATTGTTTTAGAAATAACAAGAAAATGCTTCTTGAATCTTTTTAAAAATGTAAAATATAGCAAAAGCAAAATGGGTTTAGTTTGTTTTAAAAAATTTGTCACATTGACTCATGTAATCATTTATTATCTTCCAAATTATTGAGCACCTGAATTGTCTTATTCTTTTCTGTGCTTTGGCAGTAAGAGAGAGGTGAATAAGAAAGTTCTTAAAGTTCCAGGAATAGAACAGAAGGTAAACAATTTTCTTTCCTTTTTTCTTTTTTAATTTTAATTTTTTTTTAAACTCCATTTGGGAATGCTAAGCTTCAAAACAAATGCATTTGAGAGGGATGTTTAATCGTGACTGACGATGGTAAATATTAAGGATGAAAAATGGAAAGACTCTCCTGCCAGCTGACCATCATGCATGGTAGTTATCTCCTCTCAATTCTTTTCCAATTCAAGGATTTCTGAGCCACTTCAGATCCATTGAAAGTCTCTGAATCCTGCCCATTAAAAGAGCCTCCTGAAACAATGATGAAGCAGACTGTGTTAGTCTTATTCTTGGCTGATCTGTATGGGCTAGGATAGTGGGGCATGGAAAGTTTGTTAGTTATGTTATATTAAACATTCCATGTCTGATGGCTGGATTTAAAAGTTTCATGTTTTGATTTACATCTATATATTATGTCAATTGTAGCTGCCAGAGATGCAGTGTTTAAGATAATTTTCCTTTCAATGCCTGGAAGTGATGAGCGAATGGTAATAGTGAGACTAAGATGATCAGCATCATCATCGTCTTCTGAGGGTCTTTATGCAGTATATAGAGATTTTTGATGGATGGGAAGCAGAGGGATCTCTGAAGCTCTTTGGATGGCAACATGATGCTGTCTTTTTTAAGTTATGGAACTTAGTTGTTCCTCTTAGGTTGTGTTTCCTGAACTTTTAATTCAGGAACCCATGGGCTGTTGGAATGCGTTGTACACTTGTCTACATCTGTGTTAGATATGTGTATAGAGTGTTTCATTCAACATATATACGAGGGTTTTGGGCATGGCAACTCCAATTTAGACACAAGGATGCGCCTCTACTTATGTTGGTTTTATGAATTTCTTATTTTGGACACATTTGTGTGTACTTCAAGCTTTTTATATTTGGAACAACAAAGAGGTTAATTAATGATGAAACTTCAGCAATAACTTTTAAGTAATTTATCTGAGATAATATTGTATATGGCTGTTCCTTTTTACATTGTTGAAGTAATGGATGATATCTTGTAAGTGCCAAAAATGATGTTAATTGTGTTGTCTGTGCTATTTTGTGTCAAAATGTCAATTTTCAAGATGAAGAAGTGTGCTCCATGTCATTGTGTATGTGGGTGCATATCATTGAGATGTAACATGAGTGTGCATGTATTGCTTTTTGTTGCATGAATTAGTATTTGATAAGGAACATAGCTCATCTCACCTTACTAAATTAATATCCAGTACGATTTAATTATAACTTAACCTGTTTTTTCCTTTCTTTTCATTTTGAACAGCAGTATTTATGTCAAGTAATGATCCCTCTTTAAGATGTGTCTGTCTCCTCGTCAAATAGCCACTCTATGTCAACAATATTTAGCATTGTACAGATGTTATATGGATATAAACAATTATCATCAAGGTACTTGAAAAGAATCATATTGGGAACACTCCATTCCCTGGCTGTTAGGATCATCTAATTGTCTTTGGGGCAATTGTGAATGGGTTTAATCGTTTAACTAAGGTCATTGCGAGTGGTTTCAAACTTTCAAAGACGTGTGGTGGTGTTTTGTTTTTCGGTGCCTTGCTTGTATACTTAGTGTAGTTCGGTTGTGCCCCCTTTTGTTAAGCTCTTTTGATTCATCTTTTTTTTTTTGTGTGAAATAGAAAAAAAAAGTGGGTTTCAAGGTGTAAGGGGAAGGTTGGATAGGGGTTTGTCCTTTTCCTAGAAAAAATAGGAAAGTAAAAACATTATTAATAAAGGGAAGAGAGTGTGAAGCAAAGGATGAGAAAGAGAGATTTCGTTTCTGATAAAAAAAAAAAGGATGAGAGAGAGAGAGTTGACCACTTAACTAAGCCCCAGTTAGGATGACTTTTTGTTTTCTAGCTAAAGCTAAAGCCAAAGTCATGATATTTTTTTTTATAGAAAAAAGCACTAGTTTTGTAAAAAATGAAATAACTTCTTACATAAATCATAATAGAGTTTCTACAAGAAATAATACTCTCTTAGCTTCCATGGTAAGCTCTCATTGAAGCCATAAGCGCTCTTAACAAAATTACCCAAACTGGTATAGAGGCTTTTATTGAGCTTAAAAGAACTTTTGACTTCTCAGAAGATGATCCAAACAGTGCCTAGAAGAAAGTGGATAATTCCAAATGGGTGTGCCAAGGTAAGGAATCCATGTAATTGGTAGATCTCTTATTTCTACTTTTACCAGTAGATCCAATCATTTGATGGTGGGATGCTGTATTAAGGCTGGGAACAGAAGAGTATGAGAGCTTGAATTGGTGCCATGTGCAACTTTAGGTCTTTTAGAAAGGCAAGAAAAATGGAATTTTCAAGGACATCGAGTTCTCCATTTTGAAGTTGAAGATATTGTTATCTTGCTGAATGACTTCTATTTTTTATTTTTTGGCGACAGATGTGTTAAGAAATATTTCTTCTGTTTTATTTTTTTAATCTCTCTTAGATTTTGATCATACTTTCCTTTTTGGATAGTTAGAATGTTTGCCTCCCAGTGTGATGTGGTTTGTCAGTGACATAGTCACAAGTTTTAATGCATGACACGGGCAAGTTTCTAATGTGTACTCATATGGTCTCTGGTCATGAAGTCTATTTAAAGTTGAATTGATAAATATTTATTTTTTTATCTGGTCATGAAATAGATTTGTTGGCTAAAACCCATGTACCTCCATTAGCAGATTGTGTGACTGAAACTTTGGTCATATGAAACCAAGTCACATGTAATTGTCCCCTTAATTTATGAATGTGATACTGTATCCTTCTGTAGAAGTTAAGTTACAGCTGTTGATATTTAGGATCAACGATGGTGAGGATGCCAGGGGATGGTGACTCATGACTGGGACAGTAAAGTCCTCAAATCATGAGTAACTTGATTTTGAAATGTTGGGAGTTCTTTTTTGGTGAATGCAGAATAGCTCCTTCTGTGTGAAGTGGTTAAATACCGCATGATATTTGGGTGGAAGCTTTTAGTTGATTTCTTGTTATTTTTTTTTTCTTCCAGGTTCTGGATGCTACTAGCAATGAGCCTTGGGGTCCCCATGGAACACATCTTGCAGATATTGCACAGGCTACCAGAAACTAGTATGCTTATGCTTGAATGATATTTATGGCTGCTTTGTATTTTCATTTTGTTCCAGAGGAATTCATGTTTGTTCATCCATGCAGTCACGAGTACCAAATGATCATGTCAGTAATCTGGAAGCGGATTAATGATACAGGAAAGAATTGGCGGCATGTCTACAAGGTTTGCATTTGTTTTGATGTGTCAAGATTTTGTTGTTGGCAGAGTCTCAATTATATTTTTTCCCCTTTTTGATGAGTTCAATGGAATTGTTTAGGGTTATTTAATCTTTTTTCTAAGTGTACTTTTGCATGTGAGTGCAATTAATTGTACAATGATAACCCTTACGGAGTTCTGTTCAAATTGACTTATTTATTCTTGTAGTTCTTGCTGGACCTTGTCTTTGGTTATTTTATTTACTGTTTCACAATGCCCTGCTTTTCTTTCGTGCACCGCACTTAAAAATTCAACTGACAAACTCCTTTTGTTGAGCTTCAGGCTTTGACAGTTCTGGAATACTTGGTAGGCCATGGTTCTGAGCGTGTCATAGATGAGATTCGGGAGCATATATACCAAATATCAGTAATTTTCAGTTCCTTAATTCCATTTCATTTTGATATAGTTTTGATAATATGTTCTGCGTCCTTCCAACCACCTGAAAATATTTGGTCTGGAGTTGTATAAGTGAAAATGTCCCTTGTTTGACAGACTTTGTCAGACTTTCAATATATTGATTCAAGTGGGAGGGATCAGGGAAGCAATGTCAGAAAGAAATCTCAAAGTCTCGTGGCTCTGGTGAATGATAAAGAAAGGATACAGGAAGTTAGACAGAAGGCTGCTGCCAACAGGGACAAGTGAGTATGCCCTTCAAACGTAATTCATGTTCTGGCATATCTGTTTTTGAGAAACATATCTGCTATCATAGTGTGATATTGCAAGCCTGAAGTCCTGTTTACTTATGCCTTCTATTCATGTGTTATTGGTTCAACCTGCACCAAATCACTTCAAATGTGTTCTGTTTGGTTTTCACTTTTCATGTTGAACTCCAGCCATCTCATAAACAAAGGGAAAATTTCTTTTCTCTTGGTTTTAAAGTTATTAAGATATGAGTTCTCTACTAAAGCGCTCTTCTGTACTCTTGCGTTTTCATAATCTTTCCTGGTTTTCGTCAGCATTATCATTTTCCTGGCATACTTCTAACCAATATAATTTTTTCTTTTCTCTTCAATGTATCTTGAAATATATCAGATTTTTGCACTATAGGATCGTTGTCCAGATTCCTTATTCTTTTTGTTTTGATATTTATTCTGCTTTTGACTATCATTCTGGTTAGGAGCAGCATTCTGACTCCTTTCTCATTGTAGTTCTTTTGACATGCATTCCCCCCTCCCCCTCTCTTCCTTTTTTCCCTGAATTCTTCCTAAATTTCTGTTGGAAAATGTGGTGTAGCGTTCATGGCTTTTTTAGTCATCATGTCCATGTGTCAATATTAAGTTTTTCTTATTTCTTGTTCATCATGTCGCGATTAAACATTAAGTTTTTCATGTGTACTGGGTTTATAAATTTTGTGTCAAATCTCTTTTAGACTGACCAACTGGGGATAAAAAAAGAAATAAAGAAAAAATGAAATTAATGGAGATTACCTATATATGAGATTTATGGTTTTTTCTTGCTTTTTTAATTCTTTTTGTATTTTTGCAACTAGGTTTCGCAACACAAACTCAGCAGGCGGTATGTATAGGCCCAGTTCATATTCTAGTTCAGGAGGATATGGTGACCGTTATGATGATGATCGATATGAAGGCCGCTATGGGAGAGACGAAGATCGAAATGGTTATGGGAGAGAAAGAGAATGGGGCAGCAGAGATGATGACCGGTATGGTAGAAATGGGGACTCATATGGTCCTGAAGGGGATCGCTATGGCAGAGATTCTGATGAACGGTATGGTAGAGATGGTTATAAGGATGATGATTACAGAGGAAGAAGTCGAAGCAATGAGGACTACCAGTATGGCTCTAGAAGTAGGAGTGCTGATAGAGATAGGGACCGTGCTTTTGATGAGGAGAGCAACCATTCATCTAGGTGAGCATCTGCTCTCCTTGGAGAACATGCTATGATTTTTCTAATAAAGAGTAGTATTGATTTTAATTGTCTTTTCCTTTTATTTTGTCATTTACATCTATATTTGGTTACCAAAATAATTGGACCCTGAAAGGAGCTGGTAGTTTAAGCATTTAGCAAGTCACTTGTCCGGTTCAGGTCTGTAATTAGATCAGTTAAGGTAGTACCCCTGACAAAACTGGTTAAATCCATTGAGACAGGAAATCTGACGCAGGCATGTGAACCTGTTTACTTATTAAATGTTAACCAGTTACAGCGCTTTAAGACCTAGTTATTTTTTCTTTTTATTTATTTTTAAGTGCTTGTAAAGGATCTGATAAGAAAAAGTTTATAAACGGGAGTCCGGGTCTGGAGAAAGTGTGAAGCGTCTCTGCAAAAGATAATAAGCTAAAAGGAAAGCAATGACCAAGAATGTTACTAGGAAAACTTTGCTTTAGAACATAGCAATGAATTACTTTTATATTGACTATTGTAGAAACTGGGGCTGGATGGGTGCAATATTTTATTCTTGTTTATGAAGTTATAGTTCTTTTTTATATTAGAAGTAGGATGATATTATCTTATTGAGAATTTTGACCTAGAAGATGTAGCTGACTTAGCCCTTTTCTTGCTGTAGAGGTGGTGCCCGAACTGATGAGCATCCTCAGTATGGAAGGTAATATCTTAGTGGATCCATTCACAACTAGTTGGTGTTTATGCTATAGTTTTAGGTCACTTTTTCAAAATTCAGATTGAATGCAATTAAACTAATTAAAACTCTGTATTTGTTTATTTATTTATTGCACAGGCAGCTTGAACGAAAATTTTCTGAACAAAATCTTGATGCTCCTCCTAGTTATGAAGAAGCTGTAGCTGATGCCCACAGTCCTGTTCATGATGAGAGGTACTAATTTTATACCAAGGACATGTATTAAGATTTTGCTAACCCAATGTTTGGTTATTCCTAACTTTCTTCTTGATATAAGGGATGGAGCAACCCCAGCAGCACCTGCCCCTAAAACATCTTCTCCACCTGTAAGCACTAGTCCTAGCCAAGCAACAACTGCTGTTGGTCCTTCTACATCTCCTCCTGCCAACAAGGAAGTTGATGCTTTTGATGAATTTGATCCGCGCGGCCCAGTTTCAGGTATGGAGAATCCTAGAGATTTGTCTGTTTGCCAGTATGTGCAGCTTGAGTCCAAACAATTTGCTTGCGCTTGTTAGTACAAATTTTATGATAGTTATATAATTCTATAATTTTTTATTAGGTGGCAGTTTTGAAGAAAATTTGAAATGTTTTTCTATAGAAAATTGTTATATTATTGTTAGGAAGTTAGTTTTAGCCTTTAGAAAAAGATATTAAAATTATTCTTTTTCCTTTTTTTGCTACCTTTGCAAAAAAATTCCAGCCATGATTGTCAAAATTTAGTACCACTTATTAATGTTGTCTAAGTTTAAGAAGGCTAATGTCATAAATTATTAATATTCAGCAGTTCATGGAGAATTACCCTCCAAAAATGAAATTTAAAATTTTTTTAGGTACAGATTTGAATGTAAAATGTGTACTAAAAGATCAGGCATAATATATAATTAGATAAGAAAAGTACTAAGTGGAGTTGCACAAACAAGAGGAAGAGAGGCTTGGGTGTTAGATGTCTCTCTTCATTCAACAAGGCCATTCTTTGTGAGTGGAGCTGGCAATATGCATCTGAAAGGGAGGATTCAAAGATACTTTTTGATCAGTTTATTGTATTTTTTAGAGGATTCCTCATCCTTTTTTAGTATTTCTTTTTCCATATTTATTACATTTTTTGTTTTTGAATAAAAAAATGATTTTGAAAGGTAAGCTCTATGGAAGAAAGTCATAGGTGGAAAATATGGGGAGGAAGAACGGTTGGCATTCTTGTAAAGTGAGAGATGAGTACGGGTTTGAGTTGAAAGGATTGAGATCTCTTTAATAGTAGAGCCTCCTTTTTGTTGGTAATAGGAGGAGGGCAAAGTTTTGGAAGGATAAATGGTGTGGTGATAAGCCTTCGAATGCATCCTTCCCCTCTTTATATGTCTTAACCATATCGAAAGAGGCTTGGGTGGCGAACTTATGGGACCAAACCAGTGAAGGGGGTCACTTGAATCCCCTTTTTTAATAGGCATTTGAATGATTGGGAGCTAGATGAAGTAGGGCATTTCTTTTCTAGACTACAAGGGAAGACAATGATTAGGGAAGGAGAGGATGGGGTGGTTTGTATGGATTCGAGTAATGGAACTTTTTCCATCAAAACTTTATATTTCAGGTTGAAGCTAGGAAGATCAATTCTTTTTCCGGAGTAATTTGGAATTCCTGAGTATTGTTTAAAGTGAATTTTTTTGCTTGAGAGGTTAGCTAGGAAAAGTGTTGATTTTAGATCAGCTTCAGAGGATATGGCAATCGTTGGTAAACAAACGCTTACCTTGTGAAGTCGAGGAATAATCTATTGATCACATTTTCCTTCACTATGCCAAGACAAGCGTTTTACTGCAGTTGTCTTTTTTCTGTGTGGCATACCTTGGGTGATATCTTCCTCAGTGAGAGAGACTATCTTAGGCTGGGATAAGGAGCATTTTGATCAAAGACCGAAAAACATTTTTCTTGGTAATCTTTTGGTTTCACTATTGATGACACAATGTGTCATTTTTGGAATGCCTTTGATCTTAATCCCACTTTCATTCTAAGTTGTATGTATCTGTATCTATAGGATCAGAAACCACCATTTTATTGCAATAAAGTATTAAATACAAAAGAAGGATGAGGAATTCCTCCACCAAGTATACAATCAGCTGTACAATTGATCAAAAGCAGAAGGTAAGTGTATGCTACTCCAAACATCAATGCTAACTAAACATCTAATGATGGTTGCAAGAACAAAAAAAAAAAAAACTCAATATAACTCAGGAAGGTAAAGAATCCCTTGTGAAAAACATCAAATGTTTGGCTCCAAGCTTTTACTAAAGGTTTGCTCTGTGATTGGCTAAGTGAGGGATCAAAGAAAAGAACAACCCAACTCTGATCTTAAGGAATGAATATTTGACGCTTATTTGTCATGTGAATAAACATCACTTGTTATTTATCATTTTTCTCCAGTAATAGCTATATTTTTTCATTTAGTTTTCTATTTCTTTCCTTTTAAAAAAAAATAAAAATTCCTATCATATCTTTTATATTGATGCAATATGATACATGTTAGAAGTGTAGAAGTACAGAAATGAATACTTATTATGGTACCCCATTCAACAACTATTTTCTAGGTCCTTTGTGTTTTGGTGCTTGCCTGATCGATGTTTCTTCAATGCTAAAGAATTATACTTATTGAAGCCTGGGCCATCTATGTATTTTTGCTTTATTTTTTAATTAGCTTATAATTTTTGGCTCTGCTGATGCATAGGTTAATTAGGAAGTTGTGCATTTATATATTTCCTGTCACATTTCTTTTTTGGATGTATATTGCCACTATTAGTTATTTCATGCAAAACAGTTATTTTGCAATATCTCATCTTGGTGGATAGCCGTCTACAGTTGTTCAATTGTAAAGCAGGTGTTTTTGTGATTCAGTTGTTATTTTCTATTTCTTCAGTGGAATGATTGCTATGCATCTCTGTATCGAACATGATGTATTTTGATTGGAAAATTTTGTGGTGTTAAAAATATTTCTGGAAAAAAATGGTTTGTGGAGGATTCAAGAATGGGATAGGGTTACTGTTCTACTGGTATTTTTGTAGTAAATATAGGTTGCAAATGGGAACTTAGAGTTTTATCTTCTCTTTGAACAGCTGTCCCAGCTACATCAATTAGTCCGGAAATGGACTTACTTGGCTCTCTGTCAGAGTCATTTTCTTCAAATTCATTGGCTCTTGTGCCATCTGGACCTGCAACCACAACATCTGAGGCTGCTGTCCTTGGAAATGCTGGGTCTGCACCCGCATCAGCAGCAATGCCATCTGGATCTGCTGTTATGAGCCAGGTAAATTTAATTATATTTAATTTGAAAAACTAGTGAGAAAACTGTGATAGTCTCATTTTGATTTATAAATAAACCCAGACTTTTAAATTCTCACAGGAGCCCCTCCTTTTTTTTGGGTCAAGGTATAAATGCCCTATCTACAGTATTATAATTGCTGGATTGACTGCTCATGTCAAACTTGTGTTAATTGGTTAGGGTGCATTTTGTACATCCCACATAGTGAAATTATTCCATTCTGTTTTCCAATAGTTTTGACAGAACTGCTTTACATGGAGTTTACAAGAAATGAAATATGATAGTGCAATGTTCCCAGCACTTTCACCCTGAACAGTGTTATTATACATGCAGTGATTCTGTTAAGGGAAAATTAGATTCTAATTCAAATGCTGTATTGCACATTACAGAATGATATCATTTCTGTGGGATGTCAAAATGTGCAGCAAGGATCATGTCCTTGACAGAAAAAGTGAGGAATCTCCAAATGAAGCCAGGCAATGAATTGCTTTGTTTTAAGGCTATTCATAACATTTGTCCATAAAATGGATGATTTTCATAGTTAATGTCAACCAATAATAAAAACTAAGACTTTATTTAGCTAGTGATGCTCCATGGTATAAGTGAATGTGTAACACCTCTTATTCAATTTTTCTTTGTTTCGAATTATAATAAATCAATTTTTTTTTCTTAAAAGTATTTCCTCTTGATGCAGTCTTTTGAAGACCCATTTGGTGACTCCCCTTTTAGAGCTTTGCCTTCAGCAGAGAGTGTACCAGCTCAACCCCAGGATTCAGCTTCCACAACTTCCTTCCAGACCATGAATCAAACATCAGGACCACCCTTCCCAGTTACCCAAGGAGTGGACACGGGTTCCAACTTTGACTTTGGGGACACTTTCCCTGGCATAACTTACACGCCATCCGGTGTCTCTACTGCACAACCTCCTTCTGCAAGCCCACAATTTTCACCCCAAGAGCAATGGATTCCCCAGCAGAACAATGATATCCTAGCAGACATTCTACCACCTTCAGGATCTTCAGCTCCTGCCATTTCACAGGCTGCTTTCCCAGCTCCAACTGGCCAGTCTGTGCTGCCAAACCCTAATGTTGTTGGGGGCTTTCTTGCACAGTCAGGATCTGCAGATCATGCAGCTTCACAATTTTCTCCTCAGATTCCAACTGGACCAGCTGCACAATATAACAATGGGAACTTCCTTTCACAGTTGGGTTCTGCAGCGCCTGTACCTTCACAGTCTCCTTTTCAAGCTCCTGTACCTTCTCAGTCTCCTTTTCAAGCTCCTGTACCTTCTCAGTCTCCTTTTCAAGCTCCTGTACCTTCTCAGTCTCCTTTTCAAGCTCCGGTATCTTCACAGTCTCCTTTTCAAGCCCCAGTGCCTTCACAGTCTCCTTTTCAAGCTCCAGGACTTTCACAGTCTCCTTTTCAAGCTCCAGGACCTTCGCAGGCTCCTTTTCAAGCTCCAGGACCTTCACAGGCTCCTTTTCAATCACCAAGTGGGCCAGTTACACATCCTAGCAATGATAACCTTGGTGGCTTATTTCCACAAGCTGGACCGCCTGGATCAGCGATGTCACAGTCAACTCCCCCTGCTTCAACAGGTTCACTTGCTATAGTTCCTCAAGCATCCAAGGACAAGTTTGAAACCAAGTCAACGGTTTGGGCTGATACACTGAGCAGAGGATTAGTCAATTTGAATATATCTGGAGGTAAGTGCTTGCAACTCTTAATTTACGCATGTGAAGGTTTTAGTAATTTTATATCTACTTTGTCCCAAAGGCTAAAATAGTGTCTTCATATGCAGCTAAAATTAATCCATTGGCGGATATTGGAATTGATTTTGATGCCATTAATCGGAAAGAAAAGAGGATGGAGAAACCTAAGCCTGCTACCACAGCTCCTGTATCTACTACTACAATGGGCAAGGCAATGGGATCTGGCTCTGGAATGGGTCGTGCTGGTGCAGGTGCACTCAGGCCTCCACCAAATACTATGATGGGTTCAGGTATGGGAATGGGCATGGGCATGGGCATGGGCATGGGTAGTGGCCCTGGTGCAGGCATGAGTATGGGTATGGGTGGTGGTCCTGGTTCAGGCATGGGTATGGGTATGGGTGGTGCCCCTGGAGTGGGCATGGGTATGGGTATGGGTGGTGCCCCTGCAGCAGCGGGTATGGGTATGGGTATGGGTATGGGGATGGGAGGAGGCATGGGCATGGGAGGATATGGAGGCATGAATCAACCTATGGGCATGGGTATGAATGTGGGCATGAATATGGGAATGGGGCAAGGAGCCCAGATGCAACAACCAACTGGATTGCCTCCTGGGGGTTATAACCCCATGATGGGCTCAGGTGGTTATGCTCCTCAGCAACCATATGGTGGTGGCTACCGATGAGAATGATATACATATATATGTATATATATCCCCTTGAACCAAAATTGGGGATGGTCATGGATACCTATTATTATATCATAAGATGAGAAGGAGAATAGCATAGTGAACCCCCCAGTGTTCTAATGAGAATCCCAAAGCAGGCAGAGAGAGCTGTATTTTGTTTCAGTGGTGTAAGCGGTGGTAGCACATGCCCATGTATGTTTATTCAGCTTAAAAAAGTTTTACTTACTGTCAGTTACCCTATGATTCCTTTTTGTGCTTCAAGAGTTGTGTTGTGAATGTGTAACAATGAAGATAAGCCTTTAACAGGTTGTTTTTGAGATAAATATATTTTTTTGGATGACTTTTGTGGAATATTGAAGTTTGTTTGATTACTTACTGAACAATAAATCAGATTTAATTCATTTTTCTGCATAATGGAATTTGAAAGATTTGGTTATAGAATTTGGTGTGGTAGTCTTGATGTCTTCATTTTTCCTTTTAACAAAGGTATCAGAGTCACAGGTAAAGGCCTTCATCATTCAGTAAATGTGAGGGAGGGGTGGATGGCTTTGGGTTTTGGTGAGTTGATGTGTGATTTGGCTGCCTTCATTTTGTGCTGGGTTACTTTGATTGAATATTCATCCATCTGATTGACGGGATTTAGTTCCCCATTAATTCCTTTTGTCATCAGTTTTGGTGGGGGGTTGTGGGGTTGTTCAGGGAATTCAACCTCCACTTTTATCACTGAGCGCTTCGGGCTGTTTCCCTCTGTATCTCTACGAAGCTTATCCTCCATTGTCTCACAGGCTGACCTTGACCCCTTGGGTTAGCTCTAGTATTTAGGGTTTGCCTTGATTTACTTTTGTGGAAACACAATGCTTTTCTCCTAGATGTACAGGCAACCACTGTGCTTAAAAGCATTTCAGGGAGAACCAGCTAACTCTGGACCCGAGTGGCATTTCACCCCTAACCACAAGCTTAGACATTCAATAAATATGATTTTGTTGTGAATGTAAAAGAAAATAAGGTTTCATTATAATTTTTTTTTTTTAATTAAATATAATTAAATTAGTTAAAAATTTATATATTTTAAAATTATTTAATTTTTATATAATGAAAGAAATGAAGTAAAATAAATTTAAAAAAACATGTAAAAATAATTTATTATTTTTTAACATTTTTTATTTTCTTTCATTTTTTCTTTTCCTTCCACTTTTCCTCTTTATTTTCTTTTCCTCAAATTTTCTGAAACCAAACATACCCTTTATGTTTTTCAATTTTCTCTTTGGGGTTGCAATTCCCTTTTCCATTTCTCCGGTTCTTATCTCCACCACCCCCCCACCCCAAAAAACGCAAAAAGCCATAAGATGAATATTAATTTATCTTCCACCACTTCAAAATGATTTGTGAGTGAGTTACATGAAGGAAATATGCAAAGCTTGGTTAAAATCATTCCATCCAAGATATTCTTCATACTGCTGGAGATTGTTGACTTCTGTTACTCCAGAAAGACCTGAATCCTATCGCCCATTGCATCGTTAAAATCTATTAACAGCTTCCCGCCTAACTCTTCTGCTGCATCATCCAACAGTTCTTTGATGTTAACCCCCCCGAGAGCTGTGGAAAGAGAACGTTCAAAATTTTTAGTTAATCGTTTCGAGGACTAGCATGAAACAGACACCAAAATTTAGTATTTCTTTTTAAAAAGCAGATGATACCTGGAACTATATTTGTGATTCCTTCCAAGAATCCAGCCTGTGACAAAAGAAAAAACAAACCATGGTTGCTTTTGTTAACAAATTCCAGCAAGATATGATTAATCATATAAGAACAAACCTTTATGCTCATATAGACATGTAGATTTGGACCCAAAAAAAAAAATGTAAAAAAAAAAGGAAAGGGAATCTTGCAGAAATTCCAAAGCAAGCTATGCATCAATGGGGTGTGCTTCTCAAACAGTTCATTCATTCAAATAAATAATGTGTACCCTTGGAGAAAGAAATTTAACATGATTATGACACAGTTTCATTTGATGGAAAATCTTCAGGAATCAGGATTGTTTCGAACATTCAAATTACTTCATCACAATGAGAGAACTACATGCAATCATGTGAGGCAGCAGGGCCATGCTATCCAATCCATCAGACTAATTGCATAATCATAGATAAATATTATTATACAAGACGGTTTGACCAGAGAAACTAAACTAGGGTAATTATCAGTCAGTTCTAAACTTTGAAGGCATTACTCTGACATAAAATCCAAGTTATATAAAGTACAATTAGAAGGCATCAGTGCTCGCTTGAAGAGGATAGGTGACTTACAGGAATCCTGACATCAAGTTTATCAATTCCATCTCTTCCAGTGATTTTGATTCTCAATGTGCGAGACCAGATCCCTGCAAAAGGAACCTTTGAACCATCCGGACCATAGTACGCATCAGGAGTTAACACTTCCACAACAGGATCCTGTGAATTTTGACCTCTTTGCTGTGTATCATCTTGAGCCCTCTGTTGACTGCTGTATGTATTGCTGCTTGCTGGCATGTAACCCATGTTTATAAGAATTAGAAAAAGCAAAAGGGATGCTATTTCAGTCAGAAAGAAACTTAGGAGCTCTTCCAGAATCAGGAAAACCTGGCCAAATTATATTCTGACCTCAATTCAAATTATTTGAACAATGTTTGATACTATGTTGCAAAGTGCTTGCTTTCTAAGAAAACTTTCAAAATAACAACATTGTTGTCACATGACCGGCTGCATAGAATGAATTTTTCTATTTTCAGAGAGTCCTGGAGAGAGAGCCAGTTGATATTAAGTTCTAGGCCAAAGGTTTAGACTCCATGTCAGAAGCCCAATAAGATCAAACCAATTAGACTCCATACTAGAAGCCTTGCAAAACCAACTAAAGGCTAATAAGACCAAACTAGATAGACTCCATACCAGAAGCCTATCAAAACCAAGTAACAAAATTTATAACTTAACTCACCTCTCTGCCAAGACACCTGACCCGTGCTGGTTGCATAGCGCTTCTCTTCTTCATAATAAGAGTTGAAACCTAAAGTTTCCTTAATTTCCTCAAAAGTTGGCATGCTTCCAGGAGAAGGGATTCGGCCTCCTTTAATGGCTCTTAATGCATCCTGCAAATAGTTCAGTAAGGGTAATTAACTAAAAATACTAGTGTTTTTTTATATATGAGCTTGGTTTAACCAAATTAAAGAGAAATCCATTACTCTATTTTTTTTTTTTCTTTGATAGGTTAAAAGAGTGATTAAATTAAAATCGCTTGAAAGAGGCAAATCAAAGTGTATCAAAGTACACAAACAGTATACAAAAAGCCAAAGGAAAGGGCAACAACAACCTACCCCCGAACCAAGTCTAAAGCTTACCATAACTGTCTAATAATGTTAGTTATATTTGACCAGCAACTTCAGTACATTAATCTACATACAATTTAACTTTGTTGGGTTCTCAAGTGACAGCTTTCTTGGAATTAACTCAAACAAATAGTGGTCTAGGTAGCCCTATGTCTAGCATTATATGTGTGTTCCAAGGTATACCACTAGACATGGAAGAAATCCTCGATTATTGGGGTGTCAATACATATCATGGAATATTAGAGTGAACCTTTTATTTAAATCACATATGTTCAAACCCATTTAAATAAATATGCTCATAACAAATTGTCAGCAACATTTAAAACTAAATGATTGTTGCCTCAGTCAAGACAGGGAGCTGAAATGCCATATTTTCAATGTTTCCTGTCCCTCAATGGACAACTTTATAGCCTAAGTGATCATACTTACTGGAATATAAAGGAGAATTATTGAAAAAGAATTGGCAAAAATGATAATTTGAACCTTCTTGTGTAGCAGCTTTGGAAAGAACAAGTATCCTAGTGTGTTGCAAGGCCAACTTGACCTACTCTTCAATGTGGAAGAGTGTTAGCCCCCTGATGGCAACAATGCTGCACAAGGCCAGTGGGTGACACCTCATACCCACAAGCATGGCTTATGGCATGAAGGTAACATGCAAAAGGAAAAACAAGATGGCTTGACGGTGGTTGATGCAACTCAAATGCATAGGAGACACTAGGGTTGGCATGAGTAGCAAGCTGAGTTCAGCATGTGTGAATGGTTGCAGGCCATAGGCATGCAAAGTGTGCAGAAGATAGCAAATGCAGCACAAAGCACATGCAACACATGGAACATGCACACGTGTGGCATGACACTTATGTGAAAAATGAAGGTTGGAGTTCAAGTGTTTGATAATTTTTCCGTATGAAGTTTATGATTTTTGAGGGAATTTTTTCGATTGTAGATTACTTGGAAATAATTTCTATATTTATTAGATTTATTAGAAAACCTATCATGTTTGCTCAAGCATACTTAATATCTCTTCTTGTTAAGAGTGGAAATGGGTTAAAATTCTCTTTATTGGGCAAGGTGGTTGTTTAGAGGACCATGTGAGGCATTGGCTAGGTTAGCTTCCTAAGGCCACGAGGCACACTTAGGGACACCCCTACGGGCATCACTCTGTTGGTTGGCACAACGGTATAATGCCTTAAATGCATGCCATGGGTGCAGTGTCATGTCATGGTGCAGCTTGACCTGGGGCTACAAAAAAAGCGGGTAAAGCATCAGTGTGGGTAATAAAGGCATTTTACCACATGGCACGACAAGTGCAAGGCGTGAAAAGCTTTGAAGGGCTGCATCATGGGCATAATGCTATGGGCAGTGACTTGAACAACATGGGCATCATGCCCTGGTGAAAACAAAGGAGTCATGGGCTGGCATGACTTCATAGCCACTAATATGATGGTGCCTTAGAGCTTGGGTTAGACATGCATATGTGGGCTGAGGCAAAGTTAAGACATAGACAGTGACAATGATAGGCTGTGCTGAGGCAATGCAAGACTGGGATTGAGGCAATGCAAGACTGTGGGATTGAGACAATGCAAGGTCCTGTGCCAAGATAAGGTGTTGGGCAGGCAATTTGTGGGTTGAGCATGACAAGGTTGGCAATAGATGTGTGCTAGATGTGCTATTTATGCTGATAATAAACGTTGTTTGGCATGTGTATGCAAGACAGTTGTTGAGTCATCCCATGCATGGCCTTTGTTGAGAATAGACATGACTATTGGCATCCAACTGATGAGACGAAGGGTTGTTGGGACAATACATTGGATGTTTGACATTAGGGTAATTACGAGGGTTACATAACTACTCTTACCTCACAAAGCTGACTCGTTTGAATCCAAATGGGTTGCTTGAATTCAAATGGGCAGATGCATATGTGGGACCAGACACCAGCAATGCATATTTAGGCATCCAAAACAGAGAGGATGTTTTTTGTGTAGTCTAAGTGTTGGAACACTCGAACAATTTTGTATTCTTGTAGGTTGAGTAAATATACAAGATGAGAGTTGTCTTCCTTTAATTGTAGAGTGTTCTCTTTCCTTACTATTGCCTACCTGACTCAATTGAGGGTTGGCAAAGTAGGGATTTAGTGCCATACATTACAGGGAAAAAAAAAGACGGTTTTTGCGGGTGTAACAAAGAGCATGGTTATCCTTGGCTGTGATTCCAGGATGTGATTGAGGAATTCTGCAAACCCAACTTCCTTTCTTCAGTAGTTTCCTCCTCAACAAGAAAGTTATCCATAAATTACATCCTTCCTAGTTATTATCTCCTATAACCATAATGCTGTCTGGTATCAACAATAAGTTATGCCTGTCTTGGGTAAGGATAAGGAAGAACATTATCAATTTAACACAATTAGTTTTGAATTTTCTCAAATTTGTTCCTATAAATTGTGACCAGAGCTGGAATTATTGCAAAACAGACAACATATTGGGCATCATTGAGGTCCAGAGACTGACCTTCCTGCAAATCTTGGGGTGATTTATAGATGGGCACACATATTGGTTAACTTGGGGGCAGATTTCTGGCTGGATGGGTTGGGGGATTGGGTCACGCCATTGAAACTTTCAGTGGACACTATATGAGTTGCTGTTTTGTTTTACATTTTAATTTTTTTTTTTTCTTCTAATTTTCTTTTTACTGTCTCCATATTGTTTAGAAGGACTTCCCATCCTCTGCATAATGTCATCTTCAAAAAATTTATTCTTTGTTTCTTAGTTTTAAAAAGGTAGAAAAAAGACAATCTTGAAATCCGGGTACAGTAAAACTGAAATTCCTATAGCATAGCAATCAAGTACACAGAAAAATCATATTTCTCAATGATATACAGTAATAGTAATAAGACAACCATGTATCTTATTTCCTTTAGGTGTTTAAACAAAATGGATCATGTTCAAGTTCACACCAAAAACTCAGATTTATCATTGTGAAGATTAAATCCTGCAGTTAGTGCTCCATCACATCCATGACATTAGCCAAACATTTCAGACACTTGAAGTAAAAGGAAAAAACAAATGAAGATATCTGACCTGCATTGCTCGAATAGATACACCAATCAAGGAAAGTGGATAAACAACAATTTTATATCCAACATCCTCAAGTTCAATGGGATTGAGTATTGGTGTTTTCCCCCCTCCTTCAAGCATATTAGCCTACAGAGATAAAAGAGCTTTCTCAGTTAGTACGACTTATTTATTGTTCTTTCCTGAAGTTCTAGAATCATTGATGATAGGATCAATCAGGTTCTCACTTCTAAATGGACTCATAAAATGCATATAGTGAGCATGTAAAAATTTTTTTTTACCATTCATATGAAAGGAACTAAATGTGAAATCATTGAGAGTGCAGACCATATCAAATGAGGTGAAAGAAGCTTCATATATTCCTTATGCAACTGGAAAAATCCAAATCTTACAGGAGGATGTATAAGATGGTTCGTGGATGTGCAAAATTCAAAATACATGCTTATAAAATTTATTTTCCCCAAGGAAAGAAACAATGAGCACAATACTTCTAGTCAAATCCTCAACTTTTGTCTCTTACCATAGATTAATCAACTCAAGTTGCAAACCAGTTTATAGAATTCCAAGATCTTCGGCAATAACAATTACCAATAAAATCAGTCCTATCCAATGGTAATAAACACTTTCCATGTTGCCAACCACATACCAATTGTATCCATATGCACAAGTAAAATGTAGGACTTAAATGTAATAGTAGACAAAGTTAAACATAGTAAGAACTTTGAGTTACTCGTCTGGATTGCCATAGATCCCATGTAAAAATACTGGACAAACTATTAAACAGTATGTTAAATCATTGTGCTTACATTTAGAAATAACAATAACCAATTTTCAAATAATATGATCAATTGAAGAGGACCTTTTTTGAAACAATTGGTGATCATGAATAGGTAAAAAGAAAACGTGTATTAAAAAGAGAAACGCCAAAAAGCACCCCAAAGTGCACAAGGAGAATACAAAGAGCATTGACAATGCCTACAAAAATGAAAGAGGGACTAACAAAAAACACCGCCCCTCAACGAGCCCCTATCCAATCCACAAAATCTACAATAGAGGAAAAATCCAAAACTATAAACAATTTGGACCATGCCCAAAGATTACAAAGAAAAACAAGCTTAATTCCCTTATCAGAAAGCTCTTTGTTGTCGAACACCCTATTGTTCCTTTCCTTCCAAATCGTCCAAAAAAGACACAAAGGGGCAGCTCACCAAAACTTTTTCCTTTTCCTACCCACAAAGGTGTCAAACTTAAGAGCAACTCTCTCATTGAAGAGGGCAACACCCAAGACACACCAAACAGAGAAAATAGAAGGTGTCAAATAACCTGGGTCTTGCCATAATAGATGAGAATGTGATCAACCGATTCTTCCTCTTCATGACAAAGAAAACATCTGTTTGCCATTGATCACCCTCTCCTCTTTAAATGATCCAATGTTAAGGCTTTATCCTAAGTAGCCTCCCAAGCGAAGAAACTCACCTTAGACAGCACCCAAGAATTCGAAATGACTACAACTAGGAAATTCAAAAGACCTCCTGGCTCCAAAACCTTGTACATAGCTTTAACAAAAAAATTTACACTCTTCTCCCCTGTCCACACTAGTCTATCCTCCTCATCACTACTTGAAGAATTTCTGAATTCCTTTATTGATACTTTAGGTACACACCATACACATATATATACACAAATGACTGAATAAGAAAAAATCAATCTAGCTTGATTCTCTCCTAAAATTAGGAAACTGAATCATCCTAAATGATCTCTCATTTTTTATTCCTAAAATACTTTCCTAAATTAAAAACCCTAACTTTGAATGCCAAATTTCAACACTCCCCCTCAAGCTGGAGAATATATATCATATAATCCCAGCTTGCAAGTTAAGTCTTCAAAGTTAGGCCTAGGTAAAGCTTTGGTGAGGATGTCTGCAGTTTGGTGCTTGGTAGGAACATAGTTCAATCTAACCGTCTCACTAGTCACCTTCTCTGTGATGAAGTGTCTGTCAATCTCAACGTGCTTGGTCCTGTCATGATGCACGGGGTTCTTTGCTATGCTTATAGCTGCCTGATTATCACACATCATCAGAATTGGAGATGAACTCGTTTGCCCCAGTTCACTAAGAACCCTTTTTATCCAAATCCCTTCACAGATTCCCTGTGCAAGAGCTCTGTACTCAGCTTCTGCACTACTTCTGGCTACAACTGATTGCTTCTTACTCCTCCAAGTAACAAGATTTCCCCAGACAAAAGAACAATATCCAGAAGTGGACCGCCTGTCAATGATGTTTCCTGCCCAATCCGCATCTGAGTATACTTCAGTGTCACGGTTCTCTGTCTTTCTGAAGAATAGACCTTTCCCTGGTGTCATTTTTAAATATCTAAGAATCCTGTAGACTGCTTCCATGTGTTCCTCAGTGGGGCTGTGCATGAATTGACTTACAGCACTCACTGCAAAGCCAATATCTGGCCGAGTGTGTGAGAGATAAATCAAGCGCCCGACGAGCCGCTGATATCTCCCCCTGTCTACCGGTGTACTTTCTTTCTCGATACCAAGTTTCTTCTGACTATCCATAAGAGTATCAATTGGTTTGCATCCAAGCATACCGGTCTCCTTAAGAAGATCAAGTATGTATTTTCTTTGAGAGACTACAATTCCCTTCCTTGATCTAGTCACTTCCATACCAAGGAAATATTTCAAATTTCCAAGGTCTTTAACTTCAAACTCCTCTGACAAATACTTCTTCAAATTCTGTAATTCCTCCATATCATTCCCAGATAGAATAATATCATCAACATAGACTATCAATATGGCCATTTTCCCGGCATGAGACTTCTTGACAAATAGAGTATGATCAGCCTGACCTTGTTTGTAGCCCAGCTTCAGGACTGCTTTTGTGAATCTATCAAACCAGGCTCGGGGAGATTGTTTAAGGCCGTACAAGGATTTTTGGAGTTTGCAAACCTGATTCTTTGCCATACTTCCTTCGAAACCAGGTGGTATTTCCATGTAGACTTCCTCTTCTAGGTCACCATTTAGAAACGCATTTTTATGTCCAGTTGTTGCAAGCACCAATCTTGATTGACAGCCAATGAGAGAAGAGTCCTGATAGTGTTCAGTTTTGCAACAGGTGCAAAAGTCTCCTGATAGTCTATCCCATAGGATTGTGTAAACCCTCTAGCTACCAAACGAGCCTTGAATCTCTCGACTGATCCATCTGCTTTGTATTTTATGGTGAAAATCCACTTGCACCCCACGGGCCTCTTCCCAACTGGCAAATCTGTGATAGTCCACATCCCATTCTTCTCAAGTGCATCAATCTCATCTTGTACTGCCTTCTTCCATTCTGAAATTTTTAATGCCTCTTGTATTGTGTTGGGAACCTGAGTATCATCAAGAGAAGTAGCAAATGCTCTGTAAGATGGTGATAGCCCTTCATATGTAACATAATTCCCAATTGGATGATCTGTACATCTCCTAACACCCTTCCTCAATGCAATCGGCAGAGTAGAATCATCAATGCTGGGAATTAACACCTCTCCAGCCCTATCCTCACCTATGTTCTCTTCAGGAAGACTTGAATTGGAGTCAATATATTGGCCACATGTTGACTGTGATCCGTGCTCTAATTCCTGTCTTTTCCTCCTCCTGATGTAAACTTGTAAGTTCTCATTAGCAAGTTGTGGGCTATAGGTTGAATAGGCATGGGAGACTGGATGGTCACAGGAGATGGCTGGACTGATGACGGTATGGGTGTGGACAACTCAGTGGGCGCGAATTGGAAAGGATTTGGTGACTCTGAGTGAAAAGAAGGTACACCCTCAAGAAGAGACTCCCAAACTTGATGTTCATTCATGCTCTCCCCCTGAACATGAGATTTGGGATAGAAGAAGACATGTTCAAAGAAAGAGACGTCCATGGTGGTGTAAAATCTTTTGTTGGTTGGAGAATAGCATTTGTACCCTTTTTGGGTTGGAGAATACCCTAGGAAAATGCACTTATTCGCTCGAGGAGCAAATTTGCTACGATTTTGAGGATACACATGAACGAATGCCGTGCAACCAA
This sequence comes from Vitis riparia, assembly GCF_004353265.1. Classification (NCBI taxonomy): domain Eukaryota; kingdom Viridiplantae; phylum Streptophyta; class Magnoliopsida; order Vitales; family Vitaceae; genus Vitis; species Vitis riparia. The sequence continues at coordinate 20,022,588 of NC_048435.1, read as the reverse complement.
ATACTTTGAGTGGTAAATCAGAAGAGGCTGCACGGGTGTGAGGAAATTGTTTTAAGAAAAGTTGACGTGGGGATTGAAAGGTAAGCACTCTGGATGGCATACGGTTAATCAAATAAGTAGCTGTGAGAATAGCTTCCCCCCAGAAATAGTTTGGAACATTAGAGGAAAACATAAGGCACCGGGCAACCTCCAAGAGATGTCTATTCTTGCGTTCAGCCACCCCATTTTGTTGTGGGGTGTCAACGCAAGAACTTATGTGGATAATGCCGTGATTTTGAAGATAAGTACTGAGACTACTAGTAAAGTATTCCTTTGCATTATCTGACTTGAGGACTTGAATTTTGGAATTGAATTGATTTTGAACCATAAGATGGAAGGTTTGAAAAATGTGCCCGACCTCTGACTTTTCTTTCATAAGGAAAACCCATGTTACCCGTGTATGATCATCAACAAATGTCACAAACCATCGAGTGCCAGAAATATTTTTTATCCGGGAGGGACCCCACACATCACTATGTACTAGAGAGAAAACAGTCGAAGGTTTGTATGGGATTTGAGGATAGACTGTTCGAGTATGCTTTGCAAACTGACAAATTTCACAGTGATAAGATGCTGGATTTTTATTGATAAATAATTTGGGAAACAATTTTGCAAGGTAAACAAAGCTAGGATGACCAAGGCGATAGTGTAACATTATAATCTCACTATCTTTATTGACCTTAGAATTTGACACATAATTGAAAGACTCTAACATACTTTGAGACCGTACGCAACTTGCTTGAGAGACTTGGTTTGAGAATTGGCCACATGAGAGGAGGTAGAGCCCGGAACACAGTTCATCACTGCCAATCATCTTCCCCGATTTCAAGTCCTGAAAAACACACAAGTTTGGATAAAATTTAGTAACACATTGGAGATCACGGGCCAATTTGCTAATGGACAAAAGATTACAATCCAGGTTTGGAACATGGAGAACAGAGTCAAGATATAAGTCTTTAGTAAGTTTTATAGAACCTGTCCCGGCAATTTTTGACTTTGAACCATCAGCAATATGGACGGATGAATGACCATTACTTGGCTTGTAATTTTGAAGAATGGTAGCATCTCCTGTCATGTGATCAGAAGCACCTGTGTCCACTATCCACGACTTCATTCCTCCTCGATTAGCAGTGAAGGCTACACCGGTAGTACTGCCACTGCCAACTTGGCTTAATAGTTTCTGTAGCATCTCCATCTGCTCTTTGTTGAATGGACTCGGCTCGGGAACAGATGTGCTCTCAGAGTTGGCAGCCACGTGTGCTCTGCCATCTCTGTCAGACCGTGGCTTTGGTTTCCAATCAGCCGGTTTGCCATGAAGCTTCCAGCAAGTCTCCTTATAATGGCCTGGTTTCTTACAATAATCACACCAAGGCCTATCCCGTTTCTGACGATCTCCACCACTACTATTAAATGACCGAGCCACAAGGGCAGAGGCATCCAATGTTGGGGCAGGTTGCTCTTTGGATCCCATCATCACTTTCTTTCTACTTTCTTCACGCCTAACCTCTGAAAAAGCCTCCCTGAGACTTGGCAGGGGTTTAATGCCCATGATTCGGCCTCTAACATCATCCAATTCCCTGTTTAGTCCTAGGAAAAACTTGAACAGTCTCTTTTGTTCCACAATTTTCCTGTATGTTGCTGCATCATCAGGACATTTCCATGAGTGAGTCTCGAATAAGTCAAGGTGCTGCCAATACCTTATGAGTGTGTTGTAATACTGAGTAACTGTCTGCTCTCCTTGGCGGAAGTCATGTAGGGCTGATTCAACCTGAAAAAGTTCTGAAATATTTTCAGAACTTGAGTAAGTTTCTTTGGCTGCATCCCATATGTCCTTTGCAGTCCTAAACAGCAAGAAATTTTCACCTATGTCATTGTTCATGGAATTGATAAGCCATGACATGATCATGCTGTTTTCAATCTTCCACTTCCTGAAACCCGGTTCTGTAGTTTCTGGCATGACTGCTTCTCCAGTGAGGTACTCATCCTTTCCTTTACCGCAAATGAACAGCAACACAGATTGTGACCACTGTAAGTAGTTATGGCCATTTAATTTGTGTCCTGTGATGAGAATAGGAGAGGAATCACTGCCACCAAGGTTTGGAATTTCAGATCTGCCTCCTAATTCTGGTGACGTGACGTTGGATACTTGTGATGATGCCATTCCGTATTTCGTCATGGACCGGAAAGGTAGAAGAACACTTCCCAAGGCACGTGCAGGGATTGGAGTTGAGGAAAAATAGCCGGAGGACGTCGGAAAAGCTGATCGGAGGGCTCGCGAAGGCAAAAAGACCCCAAAAGAGGCACGTGCAGGGCTTGGATGGCAGAAACAGGTACGTAGGGTGGCTGGTCGGCGTCAGGCGAGCTTGGAGTAGGAAGCGCGTCCCCGGAAAGTGGCTCACGCGCCGGCGCGTGAGATACAGTTGCCGACCGGAAAAACGCGCGTGGGCGGCGCGTGGATGGTTTTCTGGCTCCGGTGTTTTGGGAAAAGTTGTAGATCTCCTCCAGACGCTCCTTGCGGTGTGAAAAAAACCGTCGCCGGAAAAGTTCGCCGGCGGTGAATGTTTTTCTGACGACGATTCGACCGACCGGAAAGCGTTTTCTCCCTTGGCTCTGAGAACAGGGACTGATGACCGGAATGAGAGATGGTCGGATTGAGAGATGGCCAGAGAGATTTGGCCGGAATGAATGATGGCCTGAATAAGAGGTGGCCAGAAGGGATTAGGGTTTCAGAAAACTGGCTCTAATACCATGAAGAATTTCTGAATTCCTTTATTGATACTTTAGGTACACACCATACACATATATATACACAAATGACTGAATAAGAAAAAATCAATCTAGCTTGATTCTCTCCTAAAATTAGGAAACTGAATCATCCTAAATGATCTCTCCTTTTTTATTCCTAAAATACTTTCCTAAATTAAAAACCCTAACTTTGAATGCCAAATTTCAACACTACTCACCCTCCACCTTTGCAATCTCAAGAGAAACCTTTCGACCAAATCCACCTCCCAATCATTGAGCCTCCCTAGAAAAGCGGGAAACCCAAGAACCCCTTTCAAAATAGGGATGACAACAGGGTAGGTATGGGACTAGCCACCCCTACCCCATTCCTATCTCGATTATATAATTTTGATAATCCCATCCCTGTCCCAAATGTGTTTTTGGGACGGGATGGGACGAGGCTGGTTGGGTCGGAGTGGAGCAGGGCATGTATATTGCAACTATTTGACTAGGCTCAAAAAAATATTATTCTATGACTACCACTGCTTGAAGCCATGCATCTATATTATGTTTTTTTCCTAGGGAATTATGTCTTTGACAACAAATAGAGCCTATTAAACATAACATGAGTCTCTGGAATTTCAATAAGCACTATCTGGGTTCTCAAATTTAAGCTACAAATAAACAACCCAAAAAATCTCAAATCCATCAACTAAAACTAGAAAAATATGAAAAACAAGACATATTTCTAACAAAGCCTCAAAACTTAAGAGTTTTCTTACCTAGAAGGGAGGAATCCATAGAAACCCTAATAATTTGTTGTCTACAAATTTGGCATTCTAGTTTTTAGAGCAAAAAGTGTGCTTTTGGGTTGATACGGGAAGAAGCAATTTAGGAAGAAATGAGAAAATGAGAGCTCTCTTACTGTTTTACGAGCGAAAAGAACCTTAGAAATTTAGGAAGAAATGATTATATATATATGGATTTTTTGGGTATTTTGTAATGTTATAAGGGTAAATTGGTAGTTTACATACAGGGTAGGGCAGTTACTATGAAACCCATCCCCGCCTCGAACCCAATTCGGGTTTTTATATACTCCCCAAATCCGTTCTATACCCAAATAATATATTCCCATACCCATCCTAATAGGGGCGAGTGACCCGATTTACGCGCAAAATTGCCATTCCTACTTCAGAAGAAGGGCTTCATGTGTTTGCCACCCAAGCCTCTTTGGAAATGACTAAAGTAAATAAAAAAGGGAAAGTAGATCTTAGCGGTTTTTCTCCATACCACTTGCCTAACTAGAATCTCACCCTCCTCTCATTAGACACAGAGAAAGCCACTTTGGTTTCCAAACAGTCTCATCCCTTCCTTGTGGCTTTTCAGAGATCGACCTCATACCCATGTCTCACTTCACTGGATCTTCACCCACCATCCTCTTTCCCATATTCTCTGTTGATGACTTTTTGCCAAAGAAGCCCCCTATCCACCACAAAATGCCAACTCCACTTGCACAACAATGCTCTATTGAGGGATGCTAGGTGCCTCACTCCCAACCCTCCCTTGCTTTTATCAGAGCAAATTATGGCCCACCAAACCAAATGGGGTTTCCGTTCCAAGGCCCCTCTTACACAAAGAAAGTTCCTTTGAATTTGCTCTAACCTCAACCTGATTGTCCTCGGGATACAAAAAAGGGGTATAAAATAAATAGGCATACTGGAGAGGGTGCTACGAATTAGAGTGAGTCTCCTGCCTTTGGAAATGTATTGCCTCTTCCACAAAGCCAGTCTTTTACACGACCTCTCCTGCACACCATCCTAAATCGTAATGGACTTAAAAGGAGCCCCTAACAAGAGGGCCAAATTAGAAGAGGGAAGGGCACCAACCTTACACCCAAACCAAAATGAAGACTAAGCCTTATTCCGTGCAATGCTAGCAAATTTTGTCCTCAAATTAGAGACAATATTTGGGAAAATGGAAAATAAATGAATAAAAAATAGAAGTATTCACAATTTAGTACTGATACAATTGAGGCAATTGTGTGCAAAAGACATTAAGCATGAAAGGAACATCTAATATTTTTACAAGTTACATTCAAGCGACAAGCAAAATACACAACTAGCAAAAATATTATTAAAACTATGTTCCAAATTATTTTACAAATGAAAACCTAACTACACAAGTATTATAACAGTAAAATGCTAATTTTCCTAAGTATAGAAATTTGACATAGGATATATATCAGATTCTTCATATGGCATGTGAAACAAAAAAATGTTACCATTTTTGGAACAAAAGGAGCAATCTCACAGAAGGCCTTCATCTCTTCTCTTGAAGAAAGTGCATCAATGAAAAGGACATCTGCTCCAGCACTAGCAAAAGCCCGTGATCTCCAGAGTGATTCATCAAAAGACACAGCCTGACGAGAATCAGTTCGTGCTACGATAACAATGTCAGAGCCAGTCTCTTTACGAGCATCAATGGCTGCTTTTATCCGCATCACTGCTTCCTCCCTAGACACCACTTTCCTACCACGTGTATGACCACAAGCTTTTGGAGACACCTTGATATAACATTATATCATAAGCAAGAGTTCTAACATGTTCTGAATACCATGTACGCATATATTATACTTGTCAAAAGACAGAAAGTTATGCATATATTTGTTTCTTTTAATAATTAGAAAATAACAAACTTAATAGTCTATCTGACAAAATTGGCTGCAGAAGAGGAAAGCATACTTTTGACTCCAAAAGCTTATGTTTATTAATGAAAAACAATGGGTTCAGTTAAGAATAGGTTGTTTCTGATATATAAGAAAAATACAACAATGATGACAAAGGGAAAACATTTGATACAAGCTAATCGAAGTGAATTGAAAAGTTCTCAAAAGAACTTAAAAGCCCAAGTAAAAATTCATAATAATCAAGTCTCTTATGTGGTCACAGATTTCACTTGTAATAACTTTATTTATTTATTTTGATAGATTAGGTTTCACTTGTAATAACATAAAACCCTAAGAACTGACTAAAGTTCATGTTAGTACTTAATTAAGTTTAATATACCCATAGTGATGTAGGACAACCCTAGGATGGTTGTCTACACTCAAATAAGTGGGCTAGGGTTTTTACTTTTAGGGTGTAAAGAGAGGAACAAGGAATAAAGTTTATGGTAGAGAAAAATTAAATGAAAAAATAGTAAAGAGAAAGAAGATATAACGAAGAAAAGATGGAAACCTTAGAGGCTCATTATGGCCATTTAGAAGTTTCACCTAGAAGAAAATCGATGGAGTCTCATCATTGAGGATTGCAATACTTGCAATAAAAAAAAAAAAAAAAATAGTATTATTAATATTACTCAGTTCATTCATTTGATTTACATTGATTAGCCTTATTTATAGGCTTCTCTAAAAAATCCAAAATCTACTAGGATTCTAACAAGCTCTTATGACTCTAATTCTAATTATCTTATAACCTAACTAGCTAATCCTAATTTGACTCCAACAAATACTAATACTAATTTAATTCCAATTAATATTAATCCTAATTTAATTCCAAGTAATACTAATCCTAATTTAATTGCAACTAATACTAGTTCCCTTTTTTGATATATATCTTGGATATTCATCCCCATCACATACATTCATAGCATAAATGAAAACTAACAAGAGAATAAAAAATTCTCATTAAGCCTAGCTAGAGTAGTTGAACAGCATTGCCACAGTACAACACCACTACAATTACTAGATGTGATGTAAACAGGAACTGCTTCAACAAACCCACTTTAAAACAATTGCCTCGGCTGTTGGATCCTAAACATGGCATCTGTTCTACATTTCTCAAAGACGAATCTCTGGAACTCTGTGGTTCTCAGAAGCCTCCTACTTCTATTGCTCACAAGCTCTAAGATACACAATCCATTCCCTCTTATCAGTATCATGTGCTTGTCCAATTCCATCTCTTCTTTCTCAAAGTTCAAGGTTATAAGAGCATGTCTACTTCTCTATATGATTTTGGTCTAAGAACCTCTATTCCCATCTGCTGCCTTGATTTTGAAGAATTCTCTCCTGATGATGCAGAAGCAGGACCTTCTATCAGTCTTCTGCTCCTTCTCATGTCCCTTTCTTGTTACATATATATATATATAATGTAACAGATGAAATGTTATCAATTATAGATCAATATTTTTTACTACTTGATAACTAAACCCTCTAAATATCCACACTAGGCATTTACTTAGACAAGTTCTCAAATCCAAAGAAGTGGGAATCCATTGAATCCAATGCCTAGATTTGTGCCTGCATCCTACAATCACACTTGAACTGGTGAAACATTTTAAATTAGTGTAAACCAATTTTGAAATACTACTGAGAAATATGATTACCAATTCAAAGAACTCTTCACATCAATCTTGAGTAAAAACTAAGTAGCCACAAACTTGATAGTGTGATTGTGTGTGAGTGTGTGTGTGTGAGAGAGAGAGAGAGAGCTGTTGATCAATTAATGAGAAAGATGAGCAGATTGAGCAATTACCGAGAAAGATGAAAAAATTGTTTAATACAAAGGAACTACTGATGAATATCAAAATTTTCTTAAAGATATCAACCTGATCTTCAAGAATGATCCCTGCAAAGCCAGCTCGAATAAAGTCTTTGACGGTTCTCTTAACATTCATTGCATTCCCATATCCATTATCCCCATCCCCAATGACAGGAATTGACACAGCTTGGGTGATTTGTCGCCCTTGATCCAACATTTCTCCATGGGAAATGAGACCCACATCTGGCAAGCCCAATCTAGCAGCCGATATTGAAAATCCTAATGAGAGCACAAAGCATAATTCATAAATTTGTCCATCTACTTAAAATGTTGGGCGAGAAGAACTTTGAACAAGACAATAAAAACTTCAGACCCCCATGCAATAATTCAAGCTTGATACAATTCATTTTAGATAGTAATCTCAAAAGCCTTTGGATTATGCTGTTAGTATAATCATCAATATTTTTTTTTTATCAGAACTTGATAATAATATATATGATTTTCACCATTTTATATTAAGAAATTTCCATATCATCTCATCTTTTGCTACTGACAGGAAAATTAAGGATGAAGAAATTGATGAACCCATTAATTCCCAACAAAATATAATTTGTGAAGTTCAAAGTCCTTCTCAAACTAGTTGCAGAATAATCCTTATGGGAACTGATGGAGACAAGTGGAAGCCATCTTTAAAAGTTTATCAAAGGTGAAAAGGAGCGGGCTCTAAAGCCCAAACTTTAATTTGACACTCTCTGGATGATAATGGGCTTAGTTAGGACCTTATATAATTCAATATGGGTTCAGCCTAGAAAGTATTTTCCAAAATCAAATTATGGGCCTAGTCAATGGTTATAAGTTACCATTTCTAGTCATTATTATTATCATTTTCCAATAGTCTTTAATATGGTCTAGTAGTCAGTCCAGCTTTTGTTATTTTCAAGTTGCATTATTACTATGTGACTAGTTCTAAGGAGTTATAAGTCCCTAGAAAGTGTTATATGGTAGTTGATTAGTCTTTTGAGAGGAATCAATGAATGAATGAATTTCCAGCAGCCACCGTTTTCTTTGTGAGATACAAAGAGTACTTGGGTGTGAAGCCTAAACGTTTCTAGGAGTGATTCCTAGGGTACTTTCATTTATACACTACTCTCCTTGCATTTTACTTTCTATACTGCATCAAGAACTCATCATAACAATGAATTCTAGATAAGACATGTCAGCATACTGGGTCATCCAAAAATGTGGCAACAATAATAATTAAATCCAAACCAAAAGTTTAAAAGAGATAAATTCAAGTAAAATATTGATTGGCTTTCCTTTTGTATTTTGGGTACATGATCAGGAACTGTCATAATATCACAACAAACATATAACACCAGTAAAATGTATATGAAAAAAATTAAATGCAGATGGTATAGAATGAAAAACAATCAACTTATTAAAAAAAAAAAGAAACCAGGAAAACACACTCTTTAGCCCTTAACGAAGGCAGTATAATCAAACCATGCAAGAAAGAAACATTTGTACTCAAAATAAACTAATCATTCCACATTATATGTTCTAGGTATGACTTCAAGAAATGATTTTAGAATGTGAAACAATGATCCCTGCTTGTTAGAGGCGCATGGTCTCAGATTTGATTCCCCTCACAGGGAATCCTTGGATCATCTAATGCTAGTTGTGGCGGGCACGGTCGGTCACCTTGGGGTTTGTTAACCAAGGGGTGGGCCTAAAGGACCCTGTTGTTAGCCCCTTAGCCCCTTGACCCAATGATGGAATAAGGGCCTCATGGGTAGGCCTTGCACCCATGGGGACCCTAGGCCATGAGCAAGGAGAACTTTGAGGTTTGGTGGTTCAGCCTCAAGAAACTAAGTGAGGAGACTAGCACAAATTGTTACGGCTCCGCGCGCACCAAGTGCGCATCAAGCATGAACCGCACATGCATTAGTCCAGCGTACGCGCGCTCGCACCAAGCCGCACTTGTATGCACACCTTGCACACATCCTGCGCACTTGGGCATCTCCAATAGTGGACTCGCGCCCTAAGAAGGCTATGGTGACGGTGCAGATGGAGGGTGAGGTTATTGATGTAATATATTTATTAATTATTTAATATTCCATTATGTCTCCTCAAGGGGGTCTGATGTCTCTTTCAAACATCTTGAGAACGACTCGTAATGCTCTTTAAGGGTGGGTAGGTGACTTAAGGGGTCACCAAAGCCAAGTCTTGGCTACACCAAGGGGGCACCATGGCACAGCCTTGGGCATGCCTAGGAAACACGGACGACACACTAGCATGCACACATAGGCTCCACGACATGTGTGGTGTGCACCCTGTGGCCACAAAGGCACGGGGCCTAGCGCGGCCTATCCCCTCCTCACGTTGGCACAAGGGTGCCTAAAGACTTGTGCACTAAGTTGGTTCGAGAAGCCATATACGCAATGTCATGGCTCGATGGGGCGACTAGACATGCAACCGACGCAAACCCAACATGCCTATGCATGGCACAGGGCTGCAATGCCTTGTGCACAAGGATGACCAAGCCATGGGCACAATGCCATGGCTCAGTGTTGTGACTTAGGTGGCTTACAGCAGACAGACCGGTGGGATTGGTGGTGCATGGCATGAACAAGACATCAATAAGCCTTGCAATCAGTGGGAGCCAGACACAAGCCCTATGCCATGGGCACCTTGACATCAATGTGGGGGAAGGCACGTTAATGAATCAGATGCACATGATCAGATGTGTGACGTTGGTCCAAAGAGCCTTTGATCAGAAGCACCTTGATGGACATCTATTCATAGGAGGCACCTTGTTAAGGGAACTCATCAACAGTAGCTCTATGAGAGATGGCTTGAGACAATAGCTAAAGGCATCTTGAAGGTTGGTGATCAGTGCAGCACATGGGAGGGCTCAACTTGACTCAATAAAGGGAACATACAGGTGGTTGATGGGTTGTAGCTAGTGCGAAGAGACACCTTGGTTCGAAGGGGTATCTCCAACTAGGGGGTTATGGGTAGTTGCATAACCACTAGCAAACTCTTGGTTTGAAATTTGAATGGGAAACTGTAGGTTGTGAGATATAAAAAGGCTCCTGCATAATAGAGACAGGGAGATAGACATTTGAATGCTTAGACAAGATTGTTAAGCATTGTGATTCTCTTACTCTTATAAAGTGTTGAGACACTTGAGACAATTTTGTATCTTGTAGTTGTTGATTGAATAACACAAGTTGGGAACATAGTTGTGAAAGGTGCGCCTAGGCTCTAGACGGCACAACGCAACCCTTCGACGCCTCCACTGAAGGCAAGTGACACCTCTTCACAAAGGCACCGCTTAGGTGTGCAAGGCGCTCGCCTCCGGCAAGGTGCAACACGACCCACAAGTGTGCCTCCATCCCTTGTCTTCTTCTTCTCCTTCTTCTTCTTCTTCTTCTTCTTCCAAGCGCTCGCCTCCGGTAAGACATGACACGACACAACCCACAAGTGCGCCTCCATCCCTTATCAGGCGATGAGTTGCAGAGAACAGAAAGAAGCCCTATTTTTTTTTTTTTTTTTTAATTATCTGAGACCAAAACGTCGTTTTGGTCTGCTCTTTTAAAATAACAAGGTCCAAAATGATGTTGTTTTGGACCTTCAATTTTTTTTTAAAAAAAGGGTCAAAATGATGTTGTTTTGGCCCCTATTGTTTTAAAAGAACAAGGACCAAAACGGCGTCATTTTGGCTCTTTTTATTTTAAAAAGAACAAGCCAAAACAACGTCATTTTGAAGCATGTTCTTTTAAAATAAAAAACAGGCCAAAAAGACGCCATTTTGGCCATGTCTTTTATTCTAGCCCCTTTTCTGGTTGTTATTACCCGACAACACCCAAAAAAAATTGCCCTAGCCTCTGCTGTGTTGTGAAGAAGCGAAGAGGAAAAAGAAGAAAACGAAAAATAGAGGAAATATAGACATACCTTTCCGGGACCTTGTTATTTTTCTATTTTCTTCACTTTTCTGCATTTTTTTTTTGTTCTTGTCTCATAACTCTCATTGGCATTTTTTTTTTCAAAATAAATATTATATTTTGACATGAAAATTTTACTAAATAAAAATAAACAAATAAAAAACACTTTCATGTGCATATTTTTTTGTTAATATGATATGCATATTTATTTTTTATTTTTTTTATTTTCTTAATTTAATTATAATTATTTTATTGTAATATAGATAATTTGTTCGCAAGATGGATAATGAGAATGAAACTCAAGTGGACTCTAGTGCAAGTGGAAGAAAAGATCCCTGATGGAACTCGCTTGCCAAATGAAAAAAATTTGAACTCCATCATATGCATTTTTTTGTGATAAAGTAACCAAATGAGGCATATATAGACACAAACAACATCTTGTAGGTGGATATAGAAATGCTAAAAAGTGTAGAAAATGTCCGGAACATGTTAGAGAAGAAACGGAAGAGTATATGAGTTCTAAAAAAGTCAAAAAGAGCAAATGAATATGGGAAGTGAAAATGTTAATGAAGATTTGTTTGGTTTGGAAGATGAAGATTTTGGTGAGATTAATAGTAGAATGAATGTCACCAACATTTCTAGTGGAGGTAGTAACCGAGAAAGAAGTAGTGGTAAGATGTTTTCTTCAAAAAAACCAAGACAAAAAGGTCTCATGGATCATTTTTTCACTCTTAATGCAGAGATGGTTGTTCAAAATCGAAAGAATGGGAAGATGAACCAAACTACTATCAATGATGCCTACAAAAAGGAAGCAAGAGAAAGAGTTTATATGCTTATCACAAGGTGGATGTATGAGGCTACTATTCCATTTAATGCAATCACATATCCGAGTTTCCAACCAATGATTGAGGCTATTGGTCAATATAGTGTGGGTATGAAGGGACCAACTCTTCATGAGGTAAGAGTTACTAACCTCAAGAAAGAATTGACTCTTACAAAAGATTTGATGAAGGATCATATGGTGAAATGGAAAAAAAAATGGATGTTCAATTATGTCGGATGGATGGGCCGATAGGAAAGAGAAAACTTTGGTGAACTTTTTGGTTAATTGTTCAAAGGGAACCATGTTTATGCAATCCATTGATGCTTTTTCGATGATTAAGATAGGAGAAAAGATGTTTGAGTTATTTGACAAATGGATAGAGCAAGTTGGTGAGGAGAATGTTGTTATAACAGATAACCACTCAAGTTATGTGATGGCAGGTAACAAATATTATTTCTTGAATTTTTATTTAATTTTAAATTTTGAATTATTTATCTTGAGAACTTATGTAAATTTATTTATCTACAATGTCGCATAGAGAGGTTGTTAGAATTAAAGTGCCCGCATTTGCATTGGACATCATGTGCTGCACATTGCCTTGCCTTGATGTTGGAAGATATTAGAAAGCTACCAAACATCAAGAGAACATTAGAGAGGGTTATATCACTAAATAAGTACATTTATAATTGCTTAGGGCTACTCAACATGATGAGGCGATTGACTAGACAAAAGGAATTGCTTAGGCCTGCTAAGACTTCGTTTGCAACTGCTTTCATCACATTATCGCAATTGTATGAACAAAAAAAAAAAACTTGAGGAAGATGTTTACAAGTTCAGATTGGTCAGATTGTAAATGGGCAAAAGAACAGAAGGGGAAAACTATAGCCAACATAGTTCTAATGCCTTCATTTTGGAGCACTATTGTGTTTTGCTTAAAGGTTTCGAGTCCCCTTGTTTGTGTGCTTTGTTTGGTTGATGGTGAAAAAAAAAAGCTCTTATGGGATACATCTATGAGGCCATGAATAGAGTTAAGAATACAATTGTGAGAAGTTTTAATGGAAATGAAGAGAAGTACAAAGAAATCTTCAAAATCATTGATGAGAGGTGGGAGATTAAGCTTCCTCAGCCTTTGCATGCGGTGGGGTATTTTTTTAACTCGAAATTCTTTAATGATAAACCAGAAATAGAGCATGATGCAGAGATTATGATTGATTTGTATAAATGCATCTTAAGGCTAACAAGAGACCCCTGCTAAGCAAGAAAAAATTGCGGTCGAAGTGAGTTTGTACACAAATGCCCAAGGACTATTCGGGAATGAGTTAGTTGTTAGGACAAGGAAGACTAGAGCACTAGGTTAGTTATTTAGTTTTGTTTATTTAAATGATTAGATTGTATTTTTGCTAAAATAGGTGAATTGTTTCACTAAATTATTAATATCTATACTACAGCTAAATGGTGGGCTGCATATGGAGCTTTGGCTCCAAATTTGCAAAGGTTTGCAATGAAAGTCCTCAACCTAACATGTAGTCCATCGGGTAGAGAATGGAATTGGAACATCTTTGAAAATGTAAGTGACCAAAATAATTACAAGTAATAGTCTAATAGAGTCTTACATGTAACTTAAAAGTTAAAAGTTAAAACTTTAAAATATATTTATGAGCTTATAAATTTTTGCAGATTCATAGCAAGAGGAGCAATAGGTTAGATCATCAACGCTTGAATGATTTGGTATACATTAAGTATAGTCGAGCCTTGAAGAGAAGATACAATGAACATGACACCATTGACCCAATTTCCTTTAAAGATATAGATGATAGCAATGAATGGTTGATAGGAAGAATGGAATATGGGGATTCTCATGGAGGTGCACAAAATGATTTTGTATTTGATGATGATAATTTGATATGGGGTGATGTGGGTAGAGCTACTGGAATTGAGAAGGCTAGGTTTGATGCTAGAGCTCGAGCAAGCTCAAGCATAATACCACCACCAAGGGGGATAGCTTCAAGCTCTAAAACTTTGCCTTCTCATTCACTAATAGATGAAGATGAAGATGGAGAAATGGTTGATTCAGCAAATGAGGAAGATGGGGAAGGCTACAAATGTGATGATGGAAATGATGATGATGATTTTGTTGATTTAGAGGACAAGTGATGATTGATTGTTGTAAACAAATTTGTTATTTAAGTGATTTTTAATGATGTTTTTGAATTGTAGACAAATTTCATGTTTTGGTTTGGAAACTTTGGATTTGGATATGTATTAAGCTATTAGCAATCATCATGCTTTGTTTTTATGCTTGGACTTCTTTATTTTTATTTTTTTGTTGATTAAACTAAAGTTTTGGATGATATTTGATGATTTATGTGTTTAGGACAAATAAATGATTGTTAAATTTGATTATATTATATAAAAATATATATGTAAATTAGGGTGCACCTCACTTCACTAAAGCCCACGCCTTAGGTGCGCCTTACGCCTCATGCTCCAGGAGTACTTTGTGCCTTGGTGCGCATTGAGTCTTTTAAAATTATAGTTGGGAAGGATTCCAATAATTGACTTGGCCTCTTTACACTGCTTTTGTGAGACATTTAGAGAAGGTTAGCTAAGAAAGGGTTCTTAGCACCGCACACTCAGAGAAAAAAGTTGGGTGTATCTCAGGGGTGTGACACCTGCCATGGTGAGGATCCTTGCTGATCAGGGGGGGAAAACTTGATCCCTAACATAAAAAGTCTCAAATTCCATATATCAGAAACAAACTATAGCTTTCATTTTTTTACAGAAAAAAATCAGACATGCATTTGCAGTAGTTTCTATGTTGGACATTAACTACATGCATGATGAAGTGTCAAAATCTAATGGGAAGGCAGAGTGGATTGAGAAGAAAGAGGGTGTTGGAGGGAATGGCTATGTAACAAAGGGTGATTCTTGCAAGCGGAGAGGTCTTATGGGCCAAGAAACTGGGGCCTGCTAAGAGGGGAAGGCAAACCCCTGACATAATAGACTCCACATTGATACTAACACCAATTCCCTGAACATCAGCATGCCCCCTTCTCTCACATCCCAGCTGAAACAAGCTCGATTTGCATTTGACCTATCCTTGTCTCAATCAACTTTCAACTCTAACCATTAAACCAAGATTTTCAACCCAATAGTAAGCACTCACTAGTGGCATGACTAAGCTGGATATTAAAATGCACCAAGTCCATGTCCGAACACCAATAACAAAACCAATCACCATCACTGATGTGTGGTGGCCTGCAGCAATAGGGGTCCTTCTTTCAGAAACTAGAGGAGGGGGATTCCCCACTTAAACTGAGGAATTGGATCCCTCCTAGACAAGAGGAGGGCTTCATCTCCAACTCAACACATTAAGAGGAGGAAGGGGTTTTTGCTCCTCATGTCTTCACAGAGGACTCTTGCAAAGTAATCCTGCCAACAAGGAAGAGAGACCTTCTACAACATCCACCATAGACATTAGCATTGAAGGTGGATATTCATGCGAAGACCAAACAGTTGTGTCCAACAAAGAAATGAAAATTTCCTAGTTCATCATGAATAACCTTAAACACATTAGACGTTCTTAGTTATACACTTTAATTTTGCTTAAAGATAGAACGAGGAAAGAAAAGGAAAATCAGGTTATTTAGTTGTGGCCTTGTGTCCTAAGTTATGAGGATGAAGCAAGCAATACATCTAGAAACACTCCAACATTGGGAGACTTGTACCCAAACCCATATAATATATGATATGGAATGTGGATCAATATGACTCATATGAATGGAAAATTGTCAGCCCACATGATATGGAATTGCCTCCATGCAGTACATTTTTTAGAAATGTCATATCATGAAGCTAATGTGCTACATTGGAAATATAGCATGAATCCAACAGGTGCACATGACATGCTAGCAATCAGACAAACAAAAAGTGAAATAACAAAGAGCATTCAAGATCTCAGTACAGGTATATAAAATAGTAAAATAAACTGGATCTAAACCAAACCTAGATGTTACAGAATGAAAATCCTCTTTGGTTTTATCTAATACAATGGTGCTCCCTTTAAAGAGTAAAAACAGTTTTCCTTAACAATTTAGTCCTTACTAGTTCATCTTCTATTGCAAGATCCTCCTTGAAGACTAGAACATATACTTCGTGAAATGAAAAACTGGACTTAAACAGAAGGATCTACAACCTATTCTATTATATTGAAGGTTATGGATGTCTGACATGAATTTTCTAAAATACCCCAGATTTTTTTTTTCTTTTTTGGAAAAATATAGGGGATAAAAGGAATTTAAAAAAAAAAAAATCTTTAATAGGTAGCAATTAAAGAAATTAAAACTGGAATTTTAAGCAACTCAAAATTTGGAGACCAACCTTCCACACCTAGTAGTAAATCCTACAAACTTTTGAACTTTCTTCATCTAAACTTTTAAGGTGAGGAGCAATCTCCAATGCCTCTATTAGCAATCTAAATTAGGAATATATTTCCAAAACATAACTAGATGCAATGCTCATTGTTTTCAACGAAAACCGAATAAATTATTAGTGGAATGCGATGATAACGTCAAGCGAGGAGTTTGTGCCAATGCCTCTATTAGCAATTTAAAATAATAACACCATGAAAGAAAATTTTCTTGTAATGCCCATTTCAAAGGATGTTGGGCAAATCATCAAAAGTGGGCAAAATGCATTTTCAGAAACGAAAGAGATCCAATTAAAGCCCCTTAGATAGCCTATTAGTGGTTTTCATTGACTGTTCCTAAATGGCTAAATGCGTTTTATTCCATCTCTGCTACCTTCATCATTAATTTCCATTTCATTTTCTTCATCGATTTTATTGTTTATTCTTTCACAACAGTGCATCAAAATGGAATTCCCAAAATCATGCTTAACATTCACGGACGCAAAAAATTAATCAAATCGAACAAGACCTATAACATGAAACCACTGAAACAAACCAAATAAACATACATGGAGCCCAATCAAACAACACCCAGTGGTGAAAACCGGTGAAACAAGTGAAATACACATGCATACGAACCAATCAAGCAATAACCAAATCACGAAATCACCAAAACAACCCAAATACGCCGGCATGTAATCCAATCAAACAAATCACGAAATCGCCAAAACAACCAAATAAGCCGGCATGTAATCCAATCAAACAACACCCATATCATGAAACCACTGAAACATCCCAAATACAACACAAATACCGCTAGTAAAACAGTATTGAAATCCAGCTCTCTCCACAAGCTGTGCACTGAGAGCATCGAAACAGGCAGGGCCCTGATGAACCCCGGGCGAATCGAGAATCCGGCGGAGCACCTTGGCTGGAGCCTCAGGCAAGGGAGCTTGATCTCCATAGGCAGCTGAAAGAGGAGGAATTGGCCTTGGTTCTGTTGAAGAAGGAAAAGAAGTGGACATTTTGGGCAGGAGAAGTAGCCGTTGGAGAGGCGACCCCGATTTGAAATTTGAAACAATCAGAGATGATGATGATGATGATGATAGAGGTGTTGAGTGAGCTTGGCGGTGGAATGAGGATAAGGTGGGGATAGAGAAGTTGGGGCTTTTGATGACCGCTGCTGAAGCCTTCAGCATGATCCTACTCTTTCTGTTGGGGTTGAAAACGGATAGTGGGTTACTAATCAATGGTAAGTCAAAGCATTAGGCTAGTCTTCATCCATATTTTCGCCTGTGTCAGGACTCGCAATGGGGACCCTCGTGGTGCTGACCACGGTATAAATTTAGGGTATCATCACTAGGCAGGATTCAAACCTAACACATGTGTGACTTCCTGGACCACACTCCACTATTCCTCCCCCAAACCACCTGACCTCCCCTCACAGATTGGTTTGCTAATGTTATTCGCTCACCCATGGTTTTAGGTTTTTCCATTTAAATTGGTGGCTTTTACTCTTAAAAATTTAAATTACAAACTTAATAAAACGCGTTATTATTTCAATTTCAACTTATTTTATTACTATTTAAAAAAAATCATTTTAATATAGAAATGTTACACAAGTAATTATTTTTAATATTGTAACATTTCTATATTAAAAGGGCATCAAGTCTACTAGCATACCATGTTATCACTAATATTAAAATATGAATTTATTTGAATTGAATTTTGTGTAAATCTTAAATCTTCAGTGAGAGGATTGAATGTTAAACTTGTCACTTTATTTTCTTGTAAGTTTATGTCCATAAAAAAGGTCTTATTTTAATTAAACTTTGTGTAAATCTTGAATCTTCAACGGATTTTGTGAGAGGATTGAATATGAAAGTTGTCACTTTATTCTCTTGTAAGTTTATGTCCATAAAAAGGGTCTTATTTTGACTAAACTTTGTTTGAATATTGAGTCTTCAACAGATTTTGTGAGAGGATTGAATATGAAAGTTGTCACTTTATTCTTTTGTAAGTTTATGTCCATAAAAAGGGTCTCATTTTGGTTAAACTTTGTGTAAATCTTGAATCTTCTACACATTTAGTGAGATGATCGAATATGAAAGTTGTCACTTTATTCTCTTGTAAGTTTATGTCCATAAAAAGGGTCTTATTTTGATTAAACTTTGTGTAAATCTTGAATCTTCAACAGATTTTGTGAGATGATCAAATATGAAAGTTGTCACTTTATGCTCTTGTAAGTTTATGTCCATAAAAAGGGTCTTATTTTGATTAAACTTTGTGTAAATCTTGAATCATAAAAGGACCTTGTGATCATCAAACATAGCAGACAAGCCTTTAGAAAAGCAACAATTGTTTTTGAGGGAATAAGGTCTATGAGACCTTTGTGAGAGAGCACTACCATTTTATTAGCCTCTATCCACAACTGAAGTTGTTGGAAAAGCAAAACAAGTCACATTTAAGTTCCTTGTACCAATTAGTACGATGGTTTATAGGGGTGTATTTGTGTGTCTGTGAGAGAGAAGTCAAGGTTTCAATACTTACAATAGATTTACTAGGTTGGAGGCAAACAACAATCTCAACCCATGCCTAAGCATGCCAATCATAACATCCTCATACTAGAGAAAATCATATTTAAGTGAAAAGGTCATAAAATTTATAAGTATAGTTTGATATTCAATTCAAATATCATCTTGGTTCAATTCCAGAAAATTCAGTGCACCTTTCCCTCCCCTTAAGTTCAATAACAAAAAAACTTTTGAATTTTAATTTGTCCTTACCACATATGGATTTATGTGAGACAACTCGAAGGGTTTCACTAGTATGCAAGTTAAGAAAATCCATATATAGATTTAAACAAGCTTGTTACCAATGATAAATTAAGTTTTGCAATAGCATAATAAGCTTTGGTTTTCAAAAAATTAAATTTGAAGAATGTGTATACGTGAAGGTAAGTGGTAGCAAGTTCATCTTTTTTATGACATATGTGAATGATATATTACTTGTACTAATAACTTGACCTTGTCACATGGAACTAAAAGTTTTCTTTCCAATACAAAAATGCTCACCAAGTTCAACTCCCATTGTTAAAGATGTTGAATTAAATCCAACTCTGGTTGTTAAAGATGATAAACTAAATCAAAGTCAATCCCAAGTGAAATAAAATATGAGCAAATGTAAAATATTTTGTATCCTTATATTGTTGGTAACCTAATGTATACCTTAACAATTACATGCCCATATATTAGTCTAGCAGTTGGAATGTTTAGTCAATATCAAAGCAGTCTTTGATTGAATCATTGGAAAGTGGCTAAAAAGGTGATGCATTATCTACAAGGTACAAAAGGTTATATGTTTACCTATAAACATAGTGGTCACATAAAGATTATTGACTATTCCGATTAAGATTTCATAGAGGGTATTTATTAGTTGATGGTTGTTAAGATAGAGCCCTTAAAAGCAAAATATGATATAACAAAGTTAGACTTAAGTTTCCACTATTCTATCCATTAACTTCATGAAGATTTATTTGAGCATTCAAGCCTACATTACTTACATTGTATATGACTTAGGTGCTTTAGGAGTTACATGAAAGTTTCAAATCATTGGTTCCTTGTAAGTTGATGAGTTGTTCATAGCAAAATCAAGGACTTAGGCAATCAAACTAAGGGTGTAGTGCACTACCTCCTAATTAGAGGGATGTCTTATCTTGATCATTGAGATGAGTTTCCTATAATAAGTGCACTAGTATAAAGACTTACAATGATAGGTTTCACATCATATAAGACTTATAATTAATCATGACATGGGCTATTAGATAGTCATAACTTCACTAAGCTACTATGTTAGATGAACTCTCAATCTCGATAGAATATTGAGCTTGTGTTGAGGTTTGTAGTGGTAAGTGGTAACAAGTGTTATCAAGATAAACACTATGATATCTTATGGGTTTGAGATGGTCTATCCTTTTAGGTGATCCTAAAGATTTGTAATGATAAAATCTATGACACCGAAATAATTCCTTTAGTGGAATTTGACATATGCTTTTAGTAAGTTAGAATATGTTAATTGATCACATAATAGGAGAATCTTAAACTCAAGGATTGTAGAAATAATCTCAAGAGAATAATAATATTTACCTCATTAGATTATGGACATCAATTCATAGAGAGTCTACATGTTGCAGATGATAAGTCATGAACTAAAGGAATTGATTGGATTAAACTTAATCAATTCTTATATAGATGTAATAGCATGAGATATTGAAATGTAGTTGACTCTCTTTAGTAGAATATTAACTCAACTTCAAAATTAGATTATGAAGAAGCCCCTATTTTCCTATGAGTCTCAATGGTTCCTACTTAAGCTCACATTCCTTAGTAGCACATTGTGTTGAGAATTTTGAATTACTCTTTTCCTTGACCCTAGATCATATATGTAAATGTTTTCTCTACCCTAGGCTTCTCTAAAAACTATTATAGTGGAAATAATGGATTCAAAAACCATAAAAACATAGATCTAGAGAAGTAAAGACCATACTTTTGATTTGAATGTTCTTAGATCAATTCCAAGCTGATGGAGAAGTCATAAAAGATTTAGTAATCGTTCAAAACTCTTTAGAAGTCATTTATCTGGTGCTCTCCTCTAAACCAAACATAACTTATGATTTAATAAATATAGGTAAAATTGTGCTTCGAAGTCAATTGGGCCTAATAATTGGCTCAACATCCTTCTATCTTCCATGTTTGAGTTGAAGACTCAATAAAAGAGTAGAAATTGAGGTGAAATATATTACTTTTCAAAAATCCCTAAAATACCCTTTATTGTTAAATAAAAAACCAACTGCCACACTCTTTTTTTTTTCTTTATTCACCTCACCCTTCTCTCATCTATTTTTTAGTAGGACCAGATTGAATCATTCATAGGGAGCTAACACTATTTTTGCTAATCACTTTTTCTCCAAAAAAAATTGAATATTGGAGATAAATGGTTAAAATGATTGTTGTCAAATACATTTTTGAAGTAAATATTTTTTAAACACCTCATCAAATATTATTTTTTTTTATAAAAAAAAAAACTTATAGTAAATATTTTTTAAATACCTTAGAAAATATTTTTTTTGTTTCTTACTAATAGAATAATATACATATTGTACATTATTTCTCATATATATTAAACAATTTTTAAACACTTAATTTATTATTTCTCACATTATTACAAAAATAATATAAACACTCACTTAAACTGACTTTTATATAATATTCATTCAAAAAAATGATATTTTGAGGACAAATTTAACACCCTTCTAATAATTTTACTAGTGTAAATAGGGTAATTGACTAAATTAAAGTCTTTAGGATATTTAAAATTTCTTCATTCCAAAAGTACCTAATTACCCACCACACTAATTCTAAATATTTTAAAATAAAAATTTAAATATTTAAAACCATTAAAATAAATATTTTCCTATTACAACAATTTTTTAAAAGTAATAAGATAAAAATCATGAAATCTTCAAAACCATAATTACAACAAAAAATTTTAATTTTAAAACTAATTCCATAACTTCAATTAATTATTTTAAAAAATATATAAAAGTTATAAAAATAATTTTTGTTCACTTTTAATTCCATTTAAATATGATTTTTTAATCTATACTAATAATGGTGAAATTATGTTTATGAGGGAAAAACAACACAAATATTTATTTCATTCAATTTATTTGTGATTAACAATTCAAACATAATTAATTTCAATTTTATTTCATACGCTTTAATTTTGGTAGGGAAGGTCTTAATGACAAAGTTTGGTAGAAAAAAAATGTCAATAATCATCCTAATGTCAAGCTTAAGTTGTTTACAAATTGTACAAAATCCATTAGAAGTTTTGTCATTGTATAATTAATATATTTGTCTTATAAAGTTAATGCAACATTTTTGTATAGTGTTGCAAATTTCATAAACATGTATAAATAATGTGTCCACATATATGTGTGAAACATGTTTTCAATGCTTTGAATTAGAAAATGGTAGAAAACTTAAAAAAAAAATGTTTTCCCAACATTATTTGTAGGGTAGGTATTCAAATTGTCATATATGCGTTAAATAAAGTGCATGAGATGAATGTATAGTGAAGGAATGTATGACATAAGAGTGTGCAATCTTTAGGTGATAAGAAAACAAAAAAGTGACTCAAAATTGATTAAAATCTTACATAAATGGTAACCTTGTACGCCCCTTATACAGTTAATATATTTGTCTTGTACAATTAGTATAATACATTTATACAATGGTGCAAATTTTGCACATATACATAAATAATGTGTCCACATAGGTGTGTGGACGATGTTTTCAATGGTTTAATTAAAAAAATGGTGAAAGACTTAAGAATAATTTTTTTCTCCAAACATCATTAGTGGAGTAAATATTTGAATTGTTATGTGTGGGTTAAATAAAGTGTATGAGATAGGTGTATGATGAAGGAATATGTGACATGAAAGCGTATTAGTCACTGCGTGACAAGGAAAAAAAAAGTGGTTTAGAATCAATCGAAATCTTGCACAAATGATAGTCTTGTACATCCCTTATACAATTAATACATTTGTCTTATACAATTAGTGTAACGACTTTATACAATGATACAAATTTCATACACATACATAAGTAATGTGTCCACATAGATGTATGAATCATATTTTTAATGGTTTGATTCTTAACAGAATAAAAGACTTGATAATTTTATTTTTCTCCAAACATCATTAGTGGAATAAGTATTCGAATTATCATATGTGAGTTGAATAAAATGCCTAAGATGGGTGTGTGATGAAGGAATATGTGGCATTGATTGAAATCTATGGTTCATAATTGATTGAAATAATTAACAAATGACAACCTTGTACACTCTTTATATAATGAGTACATTTATCTTGGCTAATTAATGTAACACTCTTGTACAATGGTACAAATTCCATACACACACCCTTGACAACCTTGTACAATCCTTATACAATTAGTTCAAGTGTCTTATATAGTTAGTACAAATATCTTATATATTGATGAAAATATAAATAACTACTATATAAAATGTTTGCAAATATGTGTAGACAATATTTCATGTGGTTTGATGTGAGAGAAAAAAAATAAAGGAAAATGTAGAAAACTGCAAAAACTACTTGAAACATTTTTGTGATAGATGTGCACGCAAGTTAATTTCATTTCTTTTACATTTAACCATAATTTATAAAGAATTTGGACTAAGTACACAAGCTTTGTATAAGACACCTTATATTGAACTATTTTATTTTATTCTTCATTTATATTATTTTTTATTTCATCGAAAACCACTTGAAACAAACATTATGAAAATTAATTTGATGTATGTAAATGTGTAAACAATGTTACAACTAGTTTGATTATAAAATAAATAAATAAATAAACAAGAAAAATGAAAATGAAATTAGATAATATATTATTTGTAAATTTATTATTCAATTTTAAACTTCTTTTATAGAAAAGTATTTTTATTATTGAATGGATTTTATAACAAAATTTATTTTAAAAAAAATCAAAACACTTTTTAAATTAAATCTTTTTATTATTAAATCCTTAATACAATAAAATAAAAATTATAAAATATCTATTTTAATCTATTTATAAAATTCACATTTAATAAATTTATTTTAAAAATTCACATTTAATAAATTTATTTTAAAATTTTTAATTTTTTTATTTCATATTTATCCTTTTTATAAAATAAAGATTCTTGTTATTAAACAAATTTATCGTAAAATTTATCTTTTTATATAAAATAAATATTTTAAATAAAAATTTAATTTAATTTAATTTGTTTATAAAAATTACATTAAATCAAAATGCATTTTTGATTGATTTATATTGAAATTGATTTTTTTTAGTTATCCAATATAATAAAATAAGAATTCAAAATAAACTTAACATTATTATATATTTTAAAATAGTATTAATATAAAAATAAAAATGAAGATAAAATTAAATAATACATTATATTTATTTATTATAAATTATATATTTTAATAATATAAAATATCATTACTTAATTATTATTAAATCATTATCCTTATGGAAGAAACTGTGTGCAAGTTTTTTCCTCTTTCATTTGTACAATCCAAATCAATGGTCATTATTAAATATATAAATCCAACGATCAAAAATATAATTTTAGTACATCAGGTGAGGACCATAAAATATTGCAGCATCACTTTCCATTTATATGTTAAATCATATGTTAACTTTGAAAGGTATTTTGATCTATCCATATTTCACATCCTTATTATCAATTATACAACTTATAAGTATGTTTAACCAATTATCAACAAATGGAGCCCTAAAGCGGATTTTTGATAAGAGTACAATGGTTTTTAAAAATAAATTTTAAATTATCGTGGAAAAAATAATTCCAAATTTACGGTAGTTTTGCATATAGGAAAGAGAGAATTTTTTTTTTTTTAAATCATCTCTTCAAAAAACGATTTATGAACTTTTAAAAAAAATTATAAAAAAATCGTCATTTCAAGACATGATTTCTAAAATTCTAAGGGAAAATTTTGAGAAAATAGAAATCGTCTCTTCAAGAGACGATTTTCAAAAATTTAAGAAATGAGAAATTGTATCTTGAAAAAATGATTTCCACAAAAATAAATAAATAAATTTAAAATTTTAAAAATTAAAAAAAAAAAGTGAGAAATCATCTCTTGAAGAGATGATTTCTCACAAAAAATAAAAAAATAAAAAATTAAGAAGTGAGAAATTGTCTCTTCAAGACATGATTTCCACAAAAATAAAAAATAAAATATAGATTAAGAAGTGAGAAATTGAATACAATTATTTTTCTATATATTATAAAAAAAATGTAATTTAATATACATGTATATTATAAATCTAGTTTGGAATTAAATCCAGTTTGTATTATAAATATATAATACAATTTAATATAAATATACTCATACAGTTACAATTAAAAAATTAATTATACTCATACAATTATTTATAATAATACAATTATTATAAATATATTACAAAATTAATTAATTTTATTTACTAAATTTAATATAAGATAAATAATATTTATCTATTAATTTGTTTCTTTTACTTTGAAATTAAAAGAAAAAAACTATTATCAATTTTATGTGAAAACTAAGTTTAAAAAAAATTGTTAGTAATTTATTTTTTTAAAAAAAAAAAACAAAAAAAACAAAAAGTGAGAAATTTTCTCTTCAAGAATCTATTTTTTCATTCTCTATTTTATTTATACAATAATACAATTATTATAAATATATATTATAAAATTAATTAAATTTATTTACAAAATTTAATATAAGATAAATAATATTAATCTTTTTTTTTCTTTCACTTTGCAATTGAAAAAAAAAACTATTATCAATTTATGTGAAAAAATGAGTTTAAAAAAACAAATTTGTTGCTAATTTATTAAATAATTATTTACAAAATAAATAATTTTGTTTTGTTTTAATTTTTAAATTAATCTTATTATAGAAATTTTAAGATTAAAAATATTAATCTTTAAATTAAAATTTCTCTGTAAAAGGAATAATTTCACATCTTTTTAGGAGAATTTAACTTATCACAAGCCTTCACTACACGCTTCATTTCCAAGTCCAAGAATGCACTACACCCATAACCCAAAGGAGAATCTTACCTACTATACTCCATCACTTCACACGCTATTACACTACAATTTTATTGCAGCACTCAACCAATTTGAAGACTGTTTGAGGTATTGTCATTTCTTCTGAAATGTTGAAATATTCCACCAATTTATTACTCCACCAATTTGACTGTTTCATATAACTTCTTCTGAAACATTCAAATGTTCATCCCCTATCCTATTCACTATATCTATCCTACCTCTTCCTAACTTCTCTTACAATATAAATTAGCTTCAAACTTCATCATCATCATTTTCTCATTCTTCTCTATTTGAAACTTAGTTTTTCACTCAACTTCTATCTATATCACTCATTTCTCTCTAGAGAACTTCTTAACATATCTCCTATATTTTTTTCAAACACGCACACTACTTATTAAATGTATTTAATATGTAAATTTACATTTAAAATGTTATATTATATATATATATATATATATATATATATATATATATATATATATATATATATATATATATATATATATATATATATATTTAAATATCAATTTTAAAAAGAAAAGAAATATATAGTTGTAAAATGTTAGAATATAAAATAAAATGAATTTAGTAATGGTTGGTAGTATCAAATTATTTTTTTGCATATAATATTATTTAAAAATATTCAAATATAAGAAATATAAATAGAATATTATCTGAAATTATGAATTTATCTTATTGTAGACCCCAAAATTTGTTCCAATTTTATTTTTACTTTAATTTTGAGCCCAATTTCTGTCCTTAGATTTTAAATTCCGATGACATATGATATTTTTTACTCACTCGCCATTTAATTCTTAGTTTTTATTATTTTGTATATTGTTTTATTATTATTATTATTATTATCATCATCATCATCATTATTATTATGTTTTATTTTATTTTTATTTCTTTTCTTTCTCATTTTTCCTTTCTCTTCCTACCTTCCCAACCACCCTACTCACTCTCTCTCCTCCCACACCCTCATTCCTATGGCCATACCACTACCTCCTCTTTTTTTATTTTATTATTATTATTATTATTATTTTTCTTCATCACCTCCCTTCGTTCCCAAGGTCTCAAGCAACCCATTTTTTTTTTCTTTTTTTTTCCCATTTTCTTCCATAACTTTTCTCCATTTTTCTTCTTCTTCCCACCTCCTACACACGACTGAAGACCACACCCTTTCTCCCTACTCTTTGCATTTTTTTTTTTCCATTTTTTGGCTTTTTTTTTTTCCACTTTCCCTTACCCATTTTTCTTCCACTACTCTGCCATACCACCACACACCCTCTATTTCTTTTCCCCTATTTTCTCTCTCTTTTTGCATCTCTTATTCCTCTTCTTCCTTCCCCAACACCCAAATCTCCACTTGAACAACCACTTCTCATTTTCGGCAGTCTTCGTCACCACTGCCGGTGGCGTGACGTTGGCACCATTTCCAACCCTCCTTATCCCCCATTTTCTCCAATTTTCTTATTATCTTAATTTTTTTTATTGTTATTGTTATTATTATTATTATTATTTTTCTTTATTTTTCTTGATTTGATTTTAATAGTAATTGTTGTTTGTGAGATTTGAATTATTGAATTAAAATGAAAATTTTGAACTTTGTTAATTAATATGGAATTTGGGTTAATTTGTTGTTGGTAAACTAATATGAAATTCAGGATAATTTATTGTTGGTGAATTAATTTAGAATTTTCTAATTTGGGCTAGATTAGTTGATATTTATATGGTTGTGTTCATTTTAATTATTCAATTTGACATGAGACATATTGTGGTATATTTTAGATGTGAGTTTGTATATTAAATTGGGTTGATTTTGGTTGTGGATTTAAGTTTGCATATTAAATTAGGCTTGGATTATGGGATATTAAATTTAGGTCTAATGAGATTTATTTTAATTCATCATGTTTTGGGTTTGATTAATTGAGCTTATATTTTGACTATTAATCGAAAATTTTTAGATTAGGACCTATAACATGAGAGATATTTTTGTTGGGTTATATTTACTAATTTGGACCCATTTTGATTGATGAAATTTGTTGGACTAATTTGGAGTTTGAATTTGAGTTCGAATATTTGTTTTGAATTTTGTACATTTCTAGATATTTATATTTGAGTTATTTTTGTTTTTGCATATGTCCATTCTACAACTCCGTTGCTTGAGTATAAATTTATGACACGTAGAGCACTAAATTTCATGAAAGAAAGTGACACTCGAAAAGCTATAGGAAGACATTGAACTTGTTGTAAGCTTATTTAGGTACACGTTTTATTTCCTACTATTATTTGATTTTATTTTTATTAGCTTCTGTAAATATTTGTTTGTATATATTTATTGAGTGTGTATAGAATTAGATATCGAATAAACCATAAATTTTGTTTAAATAAAATGAATAATTCAGTAAATATGTTTTAATAAAATAATAATTTTAAAATATTATTCTTAATAAAAGAAAATTTTTATTAATAAAAATTCAGAAAAATGCTTTTAGAAAAAAAAATTTTAATAGAATTTGAAAATTTGTTTTTAATAAAATTGTCCAAAAAATTCTTTGTTTAATAAAAATTGTCCAAAAATTGTTTTGTAAATAAAATTGTCCAATTTTTTTTTTTTTAAATAAATTCTTTTTCCTTAATTAAAATGGGATTAAAAGTAATATTTAGAAATAGGGGATTTAAATTTTTTCTTTTTAATTAAGAATTCTTTTGCAAATAAAGTTATGTTTTATTTTTCTATTTTTAATAACTTGTATATGTCACTTTTCTTAAATGAAAACAAATTGAAATATTTTTGTAAATAAAATTGTAAAAATTTATTATTTTGTAGTAAAAGTAAAAATAATTTTTGTGCTGAAATTGAAATTTTGTAATAAATTTTTTTGATACAATAAGTGTAAATAACTTTTTTTGAAAATTAAATACAAATGAAATTGAATTAAATCATTAATTGAAAATAAATTGAAACCTTTTTTTTTTTGTAAATAAATAAATTGAAATCACTAATTCAAAATTGTTTTTAATAAAATCATTTGAAATTTCTTGAAAACTAATTTTTTCAAATTATTTTTTTCTAATCAATTCAATAAATCAATTTGCATAATTCTATTGTCATTTGTTTTATACATTTTTGTAATTTTTTTTTGTTATTATCTTTATGTATCTTGTTTCATTCCTTAAATCTTGGTATCTATGAGTAATTAATTAATTACCACAATTTCCTTAATTCATTTAGTAGAGATTGCATGTATACGAGCTTAGAGGGGTGCTACGACTTACCATCGTACCTTCCCAATGGGCAACTTGACCCTTAGATCTAGATTCAGTTTTTGCAGATATGTATTTTTCAAATAAGAAGTCACACAAAGTTTTCTTTCTTATTATGTTTTCTCTTTAAAAAATAAAAAATAAAAATAAGTAGTAACTACAAGTTTTTTTTTTTTTTTCTAAAAAATCATATTTTCACCAAATAAATAAAAAAACGAGTATCACCATCGAGTGGGAACACACGTGAAAAATACAGGGTCCACATTTATATATTTTTCAAAAATTAATATTAGTCTTAAATTATTGAAATTTTTTTTGTAAGATATCGAGAGTTCAAAATAAAAATAAAAATAAAGTAGAAATAAAATTAAAGGTTATTTGATTTATTTAAATGTAAATAATATAACAATTAAAATAATAGCCGTGTATTCTTATTTTTGAAAAATGACTTTTAAAAAATTGATTTAGTAATGGACAATGCACAATAATATTAATAAAATAGATTTGCAAAATACATATTGTATATCAATCATTATCATAAAGTTTATGGATGATGATACTTCTTTGTTGATTTTTTGAATAAGTTTGATAATGGATGGTTACACCACATTGTTGTGTTATACTAGTGGCAAAATTATTGATTGTGAATTTGGGATATGTTATAATCGTCCTCCTAAGAAAGGTGTTTTAATCAATAATATGATAACATTTGACGAATTATAAACAAAATTGTGTTATGTTATGAATATTAATCGTACTTACACCAAGTTAAATATGGTGTTATGATATCCAGATCTTTTTCCAAATGGAAGTGGTACTATTAATTATGTCCATCTGCCTATTTGAGATGATGGTGATGTGGGCATAAGGTTTCATGTTGTCGCACAATCTCCTCATCCAAATATTATTGAAATGTATTATCAAACTTCTTCAATTGATCATCACTTCATGCCAATTAGCTTTACTACCCCAATGCATATTGAAGGTGTAGGTCCAATTCAACAAATGGTAGAACAGAACACCTCTTCCCCTACGTATATGCAAAGTTATGATAATGACATGGAACCTATAGTTATGGTAGATTTGGTAGGGGTCACTAATTCAATTGTAATGACAATTGAAAATTATGTTGATATTTTACCTAGAAATGACAATGACAATGTAGAGTTCTTTGATGAAAAGGATGGTAATGAGGATATTATGGACATTGAGGATAATGCAAATACAAAAAATGATGCACCATTGCTAGGTGATGATGAACATGATGTCCCTTCCCCAATATTTAAAGAATTGAATTGTGATGTAATTTACTCCATGACCGACAAGGATTTGATAGCACACACTAGATTATGGAATGAATTAGTTGAATTGTTTAAGGTTTTGCGATTTGAGGGTAAGATATACTTACAATATGTTGTTAAACATTATTCCATATGTAGGAATCAACATTTGATTGTTATTGAATCTAAACTAAATATGTGGGTTGTAAAGTGCAAAAAGTGGTATGAGGGTTGTAATTGGAGGCTCCGTGCATGTCGTCGTAAATCTCATGGTTTGTTTGAGATAACAAAGTACACAGGTCCTCACACTTGCATATACCCTAAACTATCACAAGATTACTCACAATTAGACTCCACATTTATTGCATGAGAAGTTCAAAATGTAGTCCAAAGTGATCACACGATTTCAATTGTTGCATTGCATCAAACAGTGAAAGATAAATTTGGTTATAATGTTTATTACAAGAGAATTTGGGAAGCAAAGAGGAAAACAATCATAAGGATATTTGGTGATTGTGATGAATCTTACCAAGCTTTACCTAGGTGGATAAATATCGTTAAACTAACTAACCTTGGGACTAAGATTGTTTAGAAGACATTAGTACTAGCATGTTGCAATGGAAATCTATGTTTTATGTGTGTGTTTTGGGATTTTGAGGCATGTGTTGAAGGATTTAAGCATTGTAGATCAGTAATACAAATAAATGGTACTTTTTTATATGGAAAATACATAGGAAAACTTTTGATTACAACATTAATCAATGCCTATGGTCATATATTTCCTCTTGCATTTGCAATAGTTGAAGAGAAATCATCAGATAGTTGGTCTTGGTTTCTTTATACATTAAGGAGTCAAGTCATGCAGAAAGAAGGCATGTCTCATTTCTGATTGTCATGTAGGAATACAAGTTGTCGTTAGAGTTCCTAGTGTTGGATGGAACCCGCTTTTTGCACACTATCGATATTGTCTTAAGCATGTGGCAAACAACTTCAATGATAAATATAGAAATAAGATGTTAAAAGACTTAGTGTATAGAGTTGGGTCTCAACATCAACTATGAAAGTATGAGTCATGTATGATTGAGTTAAAACCATTAGATGAGAAATGCTTAGAATGGTTTAATAGGTTGGACATACAGAAATGAACTTTGGCACATGATGGAGGACATCGGTATGGGTGGACGACTACAAATATTGTTGAATGCATAAATGGAGTGCTTAAGAAGGCTAGAATGTTGCTTATCACTGCTCTTGTTTGATTAACTTTCTATTGTTGCGTTTCATATTTTGAGACTTGTTGAACAGAGATACAAACTCAAATTGCAAATGGAGATTTGTACACTTTCTATGTCTTTAACAAAATAACAAAATATGAGTTAAGGGCTAGTAGACACATTGTCAAAATCTTTCACTGTTCAAATGGGATATTTGAAGTGACAACTGCTTCCCATGGGTTTCATATGGATAAAGGAAACAATATACAAATTGTGAAGTTGAAAAAATGA
The DNA here is from genome assembly GCF_004353265.1 of Vitis riparia. Classification (NCBI taxonomy): domain Eukaryota; kingdom Viridiplantae; phylum Streptophyta; class Magnoliopsida; order Vitales; family Vitaceae; genus Vitis; species Vitis riparia. The sequence continues at coordinate 19,990,364 of NC_048435.1, read as the reverse complement.
ACATGTACTTGTAATAAATGACAATCATTTGGTATCCCATGTTCACATGTGCTAGCTGAATGTGCACATGCAAGGATTGATAGTTGGCAATTTGTTGACAAACATTATAGGATGAATGTATATGGTTGTTGTTATACACCATAATTCAATCCAATTCTACATCAATCTTATTGGCTAGAACCTAATTTTCCAATTGTTCATCCGAATCCAACTCTAGTACTTGATAAAGGAAGACCAAAATCTTCAAGGATTAGGAATGAAATGAATTGGAGAGAACCAAGTGTCAAAGTTTGATGTGGGCTTTGTAAATAGGAAGGTCACAATCGTAGAAAATGTCTTAATAGAGAAGAGTCTTTTAACACAATTGCTCAATGATATTGTAAGTTCAAATTGAAAATTTTACTATTTAAATGAAATTTTTTGGTAATATTATATATGAACATTGAGTTATTTTCACACAATGTCATTACAATGTCTTGTAATAAACTAATGAAATTATTTAAATGATGCAAGGAATACATTGTCATAGATTCTAGACTTGTAGATTGTTCTATTCTGTATAACCAATAAGTACACCGATCTTCACTTATATGGGCAACAAATGATCCTAGAGAGCTCTATTGTCGACGTCGTGAAGCCAGTTTTTATCGTAATAATGTTTTAGATACATGCATTATTCCATATATGCAACAATTTGGATTTTACGGTGTTACCCGATTAGGTTTCATTTAATTGGATTGACACTTTATTACAATATTTATAAAGAAATGGTGACTTGAGACCCACACTTTCCATGTGCCTCAAGTAGAGTGTACCATCACACTTCAGGATGTTAGTATTATTTTAGGCTTGCCAATTGATGGTGTTGCAGTTCGCGGTAGCACATGCTTGGATTGGAGAGAGGTGTGTGCTACATTATTAGGAGTGGTGCTTGAAGATGGAGATATATATGGATAAAGACTTTGTTTAACTTGGTTGATAGAACATTTTCTTTCATTGGCACCTGATGTTGATGTGGAGTTCGTGCGATGCTATACTAGGGCATTCATCTTACAATTGATTAGAGGTTTTCTTTTTGCGAATAAATCGAATAATATGGTACATTTAATGTTCTTACCACTATTTTAGGATTTTGGAGTTATTGGTACTTATAGTTGGGGTAATGTTTGCCTAGCTTGGCTATGTCGAGCATCCCGTATTGATGCACATGATGTATCAAGTCCTTTAATTTTGTTACAGTTATAGATATGAGATATATTCTCCTTTATAGCACATATGTGCTTACATTCAGCCCTACATGATGGAGTACCGCCACAACTACCTTTAGGCATGCGGTATGTATTCAACCTTAGTTATAGAATATGTAAACACATATATTCTACGCTTATGCATGTGTTACCTTAGTATAGGTATCTACTTGATCGACTTATGCCAAAGTAAGTGAGAAATTCATTATTTTGAAAATTTTTAAAACAATTTGTAATCAAAATATTATTAAATAATGTGAGTCATATTTCAAATTTAATTGTAGATTATATGGGAGCCATATACTGATGATGTCACCTCTGGACTCCCATGTTACTGTACTATTGCCTCTGACTCATGGTTGACTATTTCACCCCTTATATGTTTCCACATAATGGAGTGACATAGACTTAATCGTGTTTTGAGACAATTTAGGCTACTACAGGATATTCCTGAGCAATGCGATACAGAGTTGGGATTACATAACTATGATTTGAGGAGTCAACATGATTTGGATTGGATGACTATTCATTACTACTATATTCAAAGGTGAGAGGCTAGGTACTATCGTCTTGCTAGAGTTGAGGTAACATATACTTCTTTCACGTATAACCACCCATATATGGTGTGGTATTGTTCTATCACTCATCTTTTTGTTACTCCACATGGATCTTCATGGGAGATAGTGTGTTAATTACAATGTCTTTTTATTTATTCATCTACTTTCTTCTAATTTGAAAAACATCTAATTTTTTACTCTTAATTCTTACAAAATCGCAATTTGTAATAGATACATATGTGAACTGGCCCAGATACTCTAAATATAGGTCATCGTGATGAAATTCATCAATTATGTACAACCACTTTAGAGGCTATACACGAGGTTGATAAGTTACTTATTCCCCCCAATGTCGTTAATATAGAGAGACAATCATCATATGAAAAGGTAGTAATGAGAGGTAATAAGGTACAAACTAGAGGTGGTGGGGTGCGGACTAGAGGTGGTTGGGTACGGATCAGAGGTAGTGGGGTATGAACCAAAGGTGGTGGGGTACGGACTAGAGCTAGAGGTGTACAAACTAGAGGTGGAGGTGTACAAACATATGGAAGACATATTTCTGATGATCCACACTTCCTTATCAATGATCCATTGCTAGATTTTTCATCATCATCTTCTCTACAACATACTGCCTTCACTTTTTCTAGACCACTTGACCAGTCACTACCTCTTTCATCAGTTCCATCCATTGATGAGGGGATGATACAGGAAGATGTTACGACATCATTCATCTTAGAGCTATTGGTGATGAACCTTATTTTCATATACCTATGTCGTCTAGTATCGAGGTGTCATTTACTCCACCTACAACACCACTCATTACTTTGTCACCATAATCATTAGGACATCCATTTAGAGATGATGTGGCGACACAAATGCAATATACTTTCCTATATCACTTGTTGAACAATAGGGACGGGACTAGGTTCAAGATCAAGGACGTGGACGAGGAAATGAAGCAACATTAGATGGTCTCTCAAATCAATCGGAGTTGGAAAGATATCACCAACAGCCACAATGAAGAAGGAAACCACTTTCATGTGGCACACATTGATGACTTTTATATCTTTTATTGAATATGATAATACATGTTACTCTTTTGTTACTTGTTGGTTTATTTGTATTAGTGACGTATGTTAATTTATCATTTGCTAATATTGAAGTTGACATCTAGTAATGTTGAATTCTAATATTTTAACTTTGTTGGTATTCATTGTTATTATTTTGTTAATTGTTAGGATGTTAAACTAGTTTATATATATGGACAAGGTATTGGTTTTTATTTATTTATTTATTCATAATAGTAGTTGAACTTTGATCATTTAGTATTTGAATACATTTGATTGTTTAGGGATTAAACAAATTAATATAGGTTGTCTATTACTTGGGATTAAAATATTAATACATGTTATTGGTTGATATATATATATATTATTTGTTGATGGTTCATATGAACAAGGTTATTGGTTTTTTGCATTCATGATAATAATTGATTTTTTTTATCATGGTTGATATTTTATTAATTGTTGGGTTGTTTGTTGGTTTTTTAGCATTTACCTTAATAATGTTATTGGTTTTTTTATAAGCATGATATGATAAGATGTGACTTTAATTCTTTAATATTAAAAACATTTGATAATTAAGGAAAACAATTATGTTTATATTTATGATATAGTGTATTTGAATTTTAAAGATTTTATTTGGATATATAGCTTTTGAAAAAATGTTTTTTTTTTATTTGATTGATTTTCTTGGAACCTATGACATTAAAAATTGAAAAAAGATAAAAACATTTATATAGCCAAAAAAATATGTTATTTTCCTCAATTTTTTCTTAATAAAAAATAGTTAATCATTTCTAATTTTAAGTGTATTAAATTATTTTTAAAGAAATATTTTATTATTTTTTCAAATTAATTTAGTTGTTTATCATTTATAATTACTAAATAAAATATTTTTAATATACAAATGATTACTATTTCTTTTTAAATTGATTAATACTAAAAAAAAAAAATTATATCTCTTAATTCTAAAATTTTTATTGAACTTTACTTTATTTTTTTATATTTTATTTCTTTTATAGTGAAATTTGAAATTAAAGACTAATATTTTTAATTTTTAAATTTATATAATAAATTAATTTAAAATTTAAAACAAAACAAAATTATTTATTTTATAAATAATTATTTAATAAATTAATAACAAATTTGTTTTTTATAAAATCATTTTTCACATGAACAAAAAGTAATAGATAAATATTATTTATCTTATAAATAGAAAATAATATCAAACTAAATTAATTTTATGAGCTTCAATTAATTGAATTAATTTAAAGAAAAAATTAAGAACAATTAAAATTATTTAATTAATTTATTTTTATTTTATTCCTTTTATAGTGAAATTTTAACTTAAAGATTAATATTTTTAATCTTAAAATTTATACAATAAAATTAATTTAAAAATTAAAACAAAACAAAATTATTTATTTTGTAAATAATTATTTAATAAATTAATAACAATTTATTTTAAACTCAAAATTTCACATAAATTCACAATAGTTTTTTTTAATTGCAAAGTGTAAGAAAATAATAATAGATAAATATTATTTATCTTATATTAAATTTAGTAAATAAAATTCATTAATTTTATAACATATATTTATAATAATTGTATTATTGTATAAGTATAATAGGGAATGGAAAAATAGAATCTTGAGGAGAAATTTTCTCACTTTTTTTTTTAAAAATAAATTACTAACATTTTTTTTAAACTCAGTTTTCACATAAAATTGATAATAGTTTTTTTTTTTTTATTTCCAAAGTGAAAGAAAAAAATAATAGATAAATATTATTTATCTTATATTAAATTTATTAAATTAATTAAATAATTTTATAATATATATTTATAATAATTATAATATTGTAAATAATTGTATGAGTATAATTAGTTTTTTAATTGTAACTGTATGAGTATATTTATATTAAATTGTATTATATATTTATAATATAAATTAGATTTAATTTTAAACTGAATTTATAATATGTATTTATATTAAATTGTATTATTTTTTATAATATACAGATAGAAAATTATATTAAATTTCTCATTTTTTTTTATTTTTTAATTTTTGTGGAAATTGTTTCTTGAAGAGACATTTCTCACTTTTTAATTTGATTTCTCACTTCTTAATTTTTATTTTTTTTTGTGGAAATTGTCTCTTCAAGACGATCTCTCACTTCTTATTTATTTATTATTTTTTTTTTTTTTTGTGAAAATCGTCTCTCCAAGAGAGATTTCTCACTTCTTATTTTTTATTTTTTTAAATCATCTCATCAAGAGACTATTTATCATTTCTTAAATTTTTTGAAAATTGTCTATTGAAGTGATGATTTCTATTTTCTCAAATTTTCCCCCCGGAATTTTAGAAATCGTGTCTTAAAAACATAGTTTTTTTTTTGGAGAATTGTGTTTTGGGCCCAGCTAGGCCCAAAAATTAACAAAAAGTTCATATAACTCTTCAAATTGAGTTGAAGGATATGAAATAGTAACAGACAAATACACCCTTTAAGAACACATATAAAATATTTTATAAAATTAAATTAAATAATTTTTTTTTCAAAAATACTAAATTAAATAAAAGTGGTTTTCAAAAATATTAAATTAAATATTTTTTTTCAAAAATATTAAATTAATTTTTTTTTCAAAAATATTAAATTAAATAATTTTTTTTTCAAAAATATTAAATTAAATAATTTTTTTTTCAAAAATATTAAATTAAATAAAACTATTTTAAAAAATATTAAATTAAATAATTTTTTAAAATATTAAATTAAATAAAACTATTTTAAAAAAATATTAACTTACATAAAAGTATTTTTTAAAAATATTAAATTAAATAAAAAATATTTTTAAAAAATATTAAATTAAATAAAAGTATTTTTAAAAATATTAAATTACAGAAAAGTATTTTTAAAAATATTAAATTAAATCAAAAATATTTTTAAAAAATATTAAATTAAATAAAATTATTTTTCAAAAATATTAATTTTTTTCTCAAAATCAACTAAGGGCATTTTTGGAAATACTGAAGGATAATATCCTTCAACTCAATTTCCATACTTTTATTGAGTTTTGGGCTCAATTTAAAGAGTTACATGGACCTTTTGTTAATTTGGGGCTCATCTACCCCTAAAACATAATTTTTCATTTTTTTTTTTAATCTTTTTGAAAGTTCATAAATTACCTTTGAAGTGATGATTTTCAAAAAAAAAATTTCCTTCTTTTCTATACGGCAAAAACTACAGTCAATTTGGAAATATTTTTTGTACCGGCTTAATTTAAGAATTAATTTTTAAAACTACCGTGATGTTATAAAAATCCGCCCTGTTATAAAAATCCGCCCTAAAGCACAATTTTGCCTAAAATATAGAACAATTCGTCGCCGCCGGAACCCTTGTCCACCACCGTTGGAGCCGCTCAACACCGACACGTCCTCCATCTATCTCGCCAACAACTCTAACCACCCACAACGACAATCTCCATTAGGACTCCGATAGGGTTCTGTAGAGGGGGTGAAGCAGAGAGAGCGATGACGTACATAACAGAGGTGATTATGGTGAACATTCTGTCGAGACTACCAGTGAAGTCTCTGCTACGATTCAGGTGCGTATGCAAAGCCTGGTGCACCTTAATCTCCCATCCCCAATTCGTTGAAACCCACCTCCGTCAACAACATAAACGCCCCGTAATTGGACTCGTTGTTCCACACTCCGTGGACGACCCTCTACATAAGGATGATTTAGCGGTGGATCTTGAACTTGACTTGGGTATCCCAAACAAACGCACTACAACAGTTCTGGATTCTTGTAATGGGTTGCTGTGTGTGGTTGATTGCTATTATGGGTTTTATTCCCTCAAGCCCCCTCAAAAACTCATCCTTTGGAACCCATCTACCAGACAGTGCAACCATATTCCATGCCCTAGTTTTGTTGGATACAAGAACTGTATGTATAGCTTTTTCTATGATCCTGGTAGTGATGACTACAAGATTGTAAGGATTTTCACCTTTCTTGGTAAGGACAAAACCGGAATCGATATTTTCACGCTGAAAACTAACAAGTGGAGAAGAGTTGAGGAGACCCATTCAAGCGTAATTGGATATTGGTCCGCAACTTATTTTAACGGGAATCTTCATTGGCTAGCGTTCAGGTATGGAGGGTATGGAGAAGATGAACGTAGTTCAATGGTTGCTTTTAGTCTCAGAGAGGAGAAGTTCCAGGAGATGGAATTGCCAAGTCAACGTGCTGTCTTTGGTTTGAGGGTTTTAGGAGGATGCCTCTGCGTGGATGGTTTATATACTAATGACAAGTGGGTGATGGAAGAATATGGCATAAAGGAGTCTTGGAAAAGCTTAATTGCTTTCCCATATAGGGTTGGAGATGGTTCAAGTTGGAAACTTCCCCGTGTGTTGCGTTTTTTGGAGAATGGTGTGCTTCTGGTGCTTCATGATGGGAAGTTAGTGCTCTGTGATTCTAAAAATAACACATGGAAGATCATCACTAGTTACTGTTCGTCAGCACCTTATGAGAGGGAAGTGGGTTTATATATACAGACACTAGTTTCTCCCTATGGTAGTGGTGACAGGCGGACGGGAAATCAATGAATGGGAGGAGAGGGAAAGCAGTAAGGAAGGGAAAAGAGGTGATTTTCTTACGTACCCTTCATCAATCGCCTGTATTAGATTTTATTAACTGCAAAATTGCTTCTTTGTATAATAGAGTTAAACAACTTTATACACTTTGGTGTTGAAATATGTCATTTAAGCTATGCACGTATATTTAGAACAATTGAGTTTTTTTTGGAAAGTTACTTGTAACATTTAGCTTGAATATTAGAATTTAGGGTCATTCAAATGGTGTTGTAGTGTCTTTGGATTAATTTACCAAAGGAAAACCATTACCTTGTGCTTTCCAAGACCACTTATATTTGGTAATATTTTTAAGAAGTGTTTTTGACATTTTTAATATTTGAAAAATAAAAAATTTTAAATGTTAAAAATAGTATAAACGCTTCCCAAAATCACTGTCAAACGCACTGTTAGTAATTTTGAGTTGAAAATATAATATTTGAAAGAACTTATAACATTTTATTTATATATTTTTACCTTATATCTAATCTTTTTTTTGGATATCATGGAGTGTGTATAAGTCACGCATTTTACTTTTGCATAACATTTAGTAGGTATTTGGTAACCTAACTTAATAACTTAAAATGACTTAAAAACTTCATTTAAGTTATTAAGTAAATTAAGTATGTTTGATAAAATAACTGTAGAGATAAAAAAAATTAGTGGACTAAATTACCACTAATTTGGTCTTCAAAAAAAAAAAAACAATCTCTTAAGAAAATGTGCTAAAATTAAGGAACTAAATCCCTTGAATTAATCAACTAAAATTGGGGAACTGCAAAAGGAACCTTTGAACCATCCGGACCATAGTATGCATCAGGAGTTAACACATCCACAACAGGATCCTGTGAATTTTGACCTCTCTGCTGTGTATCATCTTGAGCCCTCTGTTGACTGCTGTATGTATTGCTGCTTGCTGGCATGTAACCCATGTTTATAAGAATTAGAAAAAGCAAAAGGGATGCTATTTCAGTCAAAAAGAAACTTAGGAGCTCTTCCGGAATCAGGAAAACCTGGCCAAATTATATTCTGACCTCAATTCAAATTATTTGAATAATGTTTGATACTATGTTGCAAAGTGCTTGCTTTCTAAGAAAACTTTCAAAATAACAACATTGTTGTCACATGACCGACTGCATAGCATGAATTTTTCTATTTTCAGAGAGTCCTGGAGAGAGAGCCAGTTGATATTAAGTTCTAGGCCAAAGGTTTAGACTCCATGTCAGAAGCCCAATAAGATCAAACCAATTAGACTCCATACTAGAAGCCTTGCAAAACCAACTAAAGGCTAATAAGACCAAACTAGATAGACTCCATACCAGAAGCCTATCAAAACCAACTAAGTAACAAAATTTATAACTTAACTCACCTCTCTGCCAAGACACCTGACCCGTGCTGGTTGCATAGCGCTTCTCTTCTTCATAATAAGAGTTGAAACCTAAAGTTTCTTTAATTTCCTCAAAAGTTGGCATGCTTCCAGGAGAAGGGATTCGGCCTCCTTTAATGGCTCTTAATGCATCCTGCAAATAGTTCAGTAAGGGTAATTAACTAAAAATACTAGTGTTTTTTTATATATGAGCTTGGTTTAACCAAATTAAAGTGTGCAGAACATAGCAAATGCAGCACAAAGCACATACAACACATGGAACATGCACACGTGTGGCATGACACTTACGTGAAAAATGAAGGTTGGAGTTCAAGTGTTTGATAATTTTTCCTTATGAAGTTTATGATTTTTGATGGAATTTTTTCGATTGTAGATACATGGAAATAATTTCTCTATTTATTAGATTTATTAGAAAATCTATCATGTTTGCTCAAGCATACTTAATATCTCTTCTTGTTAAGAGTGGAAATGGGTTAAAATTCTCTTTATTGGGCAAGGTGGTTGTTTAGAGGACCATGTGAGGCATTGGCTAGCTTAGCTTCCTAAGGCCACGAGGCACACTTAGGGGCACCCCTACGGGCATCACTCTGTTGGCTGGCACAACGGTATAATGCCTCAAATGCATGCCATGGGTGCAGTGTCATGTCATGGTGCAGCTTGACCTGGGGCTACAAAATAAGCAGGTGAAGCATCAGTGTGGGTAATAAAGGCATTTTACCACATGGCATGTTGAACCTCGACAAGTGCAAGGTGTGAAAAGCTTTGAAGGGCTGCATCATGGGCATAATGCTATGGGCAGTGACTTGAACAACATGGGAATCATGCCCTGGTGAAAACAAAGGAGTCATGGGCTGGCATGACTTCATAGCCACTAATATGATGGTGCCTTAGAGCTTGGGTTAGACATGCATATGTGGGCTGAGGCAAAGTTAAGACGTAGACAGTGACAATGATAGGCTGTGCTGAGGCAATGCAAGACTGGGATTGAGGCAATGCAAGACTGTGGGATTGAGACAGTGCAAGGTCCTGTGCCAAGAGAAGGTGTTGGGCAGGCAATTTGTGGGTTGAGCATGACAAGGTTGGCAATAGATGTGTGCTAGATGTGCTATTTATGCTGATAATAAACGTTGTTTGGCATGTGTATGCAAGACAGTTGTTGAGTCATCCCATGCATGGCCTTTGTTGAGAATAGACATGACTATTGGCATCCAACTGATGAGACACAGGGTTGTTGGGACAATACATTGGATGTTTGACATTAGGGTAATTACGAGGGTTACATAGCTACTCTTAACTCTCACAGCTGACTCGTTTGAATCCAAATGGGCAGATGCATATGTGGGACCAGACACCAGCAATGTATATTTAGGCAAAAACAGAGAGGATGTTTTTTGTGTAGGCTAAGTGTTGGAACACTCGAACAATTTTGTGTTCTTGTAGGTTGAGTAAATATACAAGATGAGAGTTGTCTTCCTTTAATTGTAGAGTGTTCTCTTTCCTTATTATTGCCTACCTGATTCAATTGATAGCTGGCTAAGTAGGGATTTAGTGCCATACATTACAGGGAAAAAAAAGACGGTTTTTGCGGTTGTAACAAAGAGCATGGTAATCCTTGGCTGTGATTGAGGAATTCTGCAAACCCAACTTCCTTTCTTCAGTAGTTTCCTCCTCAACAAGAAAGTTATCCATAAATTACATCCTTCCTAGTTATTATCTCCTATAACCATAATGCTATCTGGTATCAACAAGAAGTTATGCCTGTCTTGGGTAAGGATAAGGAAGAACATTATCAATTTAACACAATTAGTTTTGAATTTTCTCAAATTTGTTCCTATAAATTGCGACCAGAGCTGAAATTATTGCAAAACAGACAACATATTGGGCATCATTGAGGTCCAGAGACCAACCTTTCTGCAAATCTTGGGGTGATTTATAGATGGGCACACATATTGGTTAACTTGGGGGCAGATTTTTGGCTGGGGGATTGGGTCAAGCCACTGAAACTTTCAGTGGACACTCCATGAGTTGCTGTTTTGTTTTACATTTTAATTTTTTTTTCTTCTAATTTTCTTTTTACTGTCTCCTTATTGTTTAGAAGGACTTCCCATCCTCTGCATAATGTCATCTTCAAAAATTTTATTCTTTGTTTCTTAGTTTTAAAAAGGTAGAAAAAAGACAATCTTGAAATCCGGGTACAGTAAAACTGAAATTCCTATAGCATAGCAATCAAGTATACAGAAAAGTCATATTTCTCAATGATATACAGTAATAGCAATAAGACAACCATGTATCTTATTTCCTTTAGGTGTTTAAACAAAATAGATCATGTTAAAGTTCACACCAAAAACTCAGATTTATCATTGTGAAGATTAAATCCTGCAGTTAGTGCTCCATCGCATCCATGACATTAGCCAAACATTTCAGACACTTGAAGTAAAAGGAAAAAGCAAATGAAGATAAAAGAGCTTTCTCAGTTAGGATCGATCAGGTTCTCACTTCTAAATGGACTCATAAAATGCATATAGTGAGCATGTAAAAAAAAAAATTTACCATTCATATGAAAGGAACTAAATGTGAAATCATTGAGAGTGCAGACCATATCAAATGAGGTGAAAGAAGCTTCATATATTCCTTATGCAACTGGGAAAATCCAAATCTTACAGGAGGATGTATAAGATGGTTCGTGGATGTGCAAAATTCGAAATACATGCTTATAAAATTTATTTTCCCCAAGGAAAGAAACGATGAGCACAATACTTCTAGTCAAATCCTCAACTTTTGTCTCTTACCATAGATTAATCAATAAAATCAGTCCTATCCAATGGTAATAATCTGGCTTAACACTTTCCATGTTGCCAACCACATACCAATTGTATCCATATGCACAAGTAAAATGTAGGACTTAAATGTAATAGTAGACAAAGTTATAGTAAGAACTTTGAGTTACTCGTCTGGATTGCCATAGATCCCATGTAAAATACTGGACAACCTATTAAACAGTATGTTAAATCATTGAGCTTACATTTAGAAATAACAATAACCAATTTTCAAATAATATGATCAATTGAAGAGGACTTTTTTTAAAACAATTGGTGATCATGAAGCTTTAAATCAATGCTAATGAGGAAAATGAATACTTTTTTTTTTCTTTTTTGTTTTTGATAGGTAAAAAGAAAATGTGTATAAAAAGAGAAAAGCCAAAAAAGCACCCCAAAGTGCACAAGGAGAATACAAAGAGTGCTGACAATGCCTATAAAATGAAAGAGGGACTAACAAAAAACACCGCCCCTCAATGAGCCCCTATCCAATCCACAAAATCTACAATAGAGGAAAAATCCAAAACTATAAACAATTTGGACCATGCCCAAAGATTACAAAGAAAAACAAGCTTAATTCCCTTATCAGAAAGCTCTTTGTTATTGAACACCCTATTGTTCCTTTCCTTCCAGACTATCCAAAAAAGATACAAAGGAGCAATTCGCCAAACCTTTTTCCTTTTCCTACCCACAAAGGTGTCAAACTTAAGAGCAACTCTCTCACTGAAGAGGGCAACACCCAAGACACACCAAACAGAGAAAATAGAAGGTGTCAAATAACCCGAGTCTTGCCACAATAGATGAGAATGTGATCTACCGATTCTTCCTCTTCATGACAAAGAAAACATTTGTTTGCCATTGATCACTCTCTCCTCTTTAAATGATCCTATGTTAAGGCTTTATCCTAAGTAGCCTCCCAAGCAAAGAAACTCACCTTAGACAACACCTAAGAATTCCAAATGACTACAACTAGGAAATTCAAAAGACCTCCTAGCTCCAAAACCTTGTACATAGCTTTAACAAAAAATTTTACACTCTTCTCCCCTACCCACTAGTCTATCCTCCTCATCACTACTCACCCTCCACCTTTGCAATCTCAAGAGAAACCTTTCGACCAAATCCACCTCCCAATCATTGAGTCTCCCTAGAAAAGCAGGAAACCCAACAACCCCTTTCAAAATAGGGATGACAACAGGGCAGGTATGGGACTAGCCACCCCTATTGTTTTAAAAGAACAAGGACCAAAACGACGTCGTTTTGGCCCCTTTCATTTTAAAAAGAACAAGCCAAAACGACATCATTTTGAAGCATGTTCTTTTTAAATAAAAAAAACAGACCAAAAAGACGCCATTTTGGCCATGTCTTTTATTTTAGCCCCTTTTCTGGTTGTTATTACCCGACAACACCCAAAAAAATTGCCCTAGCCTTTACTGTAATGTGAAGAAGCGAAGAGGACAAAGAAGAAAATGAAAAATAGGAGAAAAATAAAGGAAATATAGACATACCTTTCTGGGACCTTGTTATTTTTCTATTTTCTTCACTTTTCTGCATTTTTTTTTTGTTCTTGTCTCATAACTCTCATTGGCATTTTTTTTTCAAAATAAATATTATGTTTTGACATGATAAATTTACTAAATAAAAATAAACAAATAAAAAACACTTTCATGTGCATATTTTTGTTAATATGATATGCATTTTTATTTTTTTTTATTTTTTATTTTTTTATTTTCTTAATTTAATTATAATTATTTTATTGTAGTATAAATAATTTGTTTGCAAGATGGACAATGAGAGTGAAACTCAAGTGGACTCTAGTGTAAGTGGAAGAAAAGATCCTTGATGGAAGTATGCTCGTTTGCCAAATGAAAAAGATTTGAACTCCATCATATGCATTTTTTTGTGATAAAGTAACCAAATGAGGCATATATAGACACAAACAACATCTTGTTGGTGGATATAGAAATGCTAAAAAGTGTAGAAAATGTCCGGAACATGTTAGAGAAGAAATAGAAGAGTATATGAGTTCTAAAAAGGTCAAAAAGAGCAAATGAATATGAGGAGTGAAAATGTTAATGAAGATTTGTTTGGTTTGGAAGATGAAGATTTTGGTGAGGAGATTAATAATAGAATGAATGTCACCAACATTTCTAGTGGAGATAGTAACCGAGAAAGAAGTAGTGGTAAGATGTTTTCTTCAAAAAAAACCAAGACAAAAAGGTCTCATGGATCATTTTTTCACTCCTAATGCAGATATGATTGTTCAAAAAAAAAAAAAAAATGGGAAGATGAACCAAACTACTATCAATGTTGCCTACAAAAAGGAAGCAAGAGAAAGAGTTTGTATGCTTATCACAAGGTGGATGTATGAGGCTACTATTCCATTTAATGCAATCACATATAAAAGCTCACCACCCCTATCACCTTAGGAGAATACTTCTAGGAAGGAACAACGTAAGCAAAATACTCATCAATATGCGAAGAAGAAAGAAGAAAAGAAACCTAAAAGAAAACAAGCGATTGTGCAGGTTGATGACCTCTTGATACAAAAGCTCATCACCCTTATCACCTTAGGAGAATACTTCCCTTTGGAGTTCTTCAATAGAAGGATGGTGACATCAACTCATATGGTCTCTTGTCATGAGATTTCGGAAGAAGATGAGTCAAGAAAAGATGAAGAAAACATTTTCGGTGCAGGGCCAAGCAAAACCAAGGAAGATGATGAGGTAGTAGCAAATCTACAATGCTTACTCTCATTCTTTGGTATCTATGAAATGTTGCAACTTATGAGGAAACACAAATTGCATTGATCCAGATACATAGGAATCCATCACTTTATGCCACAAAAATAAAAGGGGCAAAACGATTTGAAGACAAAGGCCACGATTGTACGACATGTTGTGCAAACATCACTTACACTAGCGACGATGAAAAGGGTGTGACATCAAATTTTACCACAATTGTTTTTGAACCTTGGTATTCCAGTGATGCTTCTTAAAGCATGAGCCTAAACTGCATATTGCTCCTATCGTACAAGAGCTTAAATTGTAGTAAAAAAAAAAAATCATTCTTGTCAAACTTCTTAAATCGAGGAACAAACTTTTTGTATTAAATAAGTCAAATTTAGAGATTCCAAACTAAAATCTCTAACTTCTTTACATACAAGTGTTTTTTTCTTTCAACATGACGCGTTCTCAAAAGTGCGATGCAACCTAGAAACTAAATCCAAAAATGAAGCTTCAAAAGTCAAAATCAAACTCCAAACATTCTTCAACAAGCTCGTGGAAGAATATCAAACACAAACAAAAGTGTCATTCATCCACCTTGAAAGCTAAAGAAGACAAGGTTGGGTTCTTCAAAAGACTTGAGGAAATTGTTGATAAGTTTACTTGAGAGCAAGTCATCATTGACCTACAATTAAATTTTGCTTCAAGAACACGTTTTTACCACCCTTGGATTAAAATCAAGTCCAAGCTTGACACATTCTTCAACAAGCTCGTGGAAGAATATCAAACACAATACAAAAGCGTCATTCATCCACTTTTAAGACTGAAGAAAATCAATACGAATTCAAAGGACTTATTTTGTTCTCCAAAATGTTTACGAAAGGTCTTCATAAGTTTGGTTGAGAATAAGTCATCTTTGACCCTCAATAAAACTTTGTTCCAAGGATGTGAATTTATCATCCTTCGATTAAACTCAAGACAAGTGATGTTTTTGGCCCACATGAGCATAAACTGAGTATGGCGCACCAAAAAAAAAAAAAAAAAATTGTTCACTAAGTTGAAAACTTGAAAAGGCGACTTAGGCAAAAGTTAAGGCATATGCTCGCAAGATTAAAATTTTCTTTTAGTCTTGGAAAAAGTTAGAACGTTAAAAAAAAATAAAGAAAGAAAAAAAAA
The DNA here is from genome assembly GCF_004353265.1 of Vitis riparia. Lineage (NCBI taxonomy): Eukaryota > Viridiplantae > Streptophyta > Magnoliopsida > Vitales > Vitaceae > Vitis > Vitis riparia. Next base: position 19,974,772 of record NC_048435.1, on the reverse strand, counting down.
ATCGCTAAATTGAAAACCTGAAAAGACGACTTAGGAAAAAGTTATGGCATATGCTCGCAAGATTAAATTTTTCTTTTAGTCTTGGAAAAAAAAACTGAATAAAATATGGGTCTAAGTTTTTAAATGCCACTATGCATCTAAGTCAGGCCAAATTGCATGGGTGAAGACTTTAGCACTCAAGTCGTATTAAGTGTTGAAAGTACAATACTGTGTAGCATTAAGGTCATAACTTGTTTGCATAGATATCAAGTATTATTCTGGTTTTAATTAAATATTAAAACTTGAACACCACTATGCATTCGAGTTAAGCCAATTTGCATGGGTGAAGACTTTAGCACATAAATGTCGAAAATACAACACTGCTTCGCGTCAAGCCTATGACTTGATTACATGGTAGTCAAATTTTAAATATTTATATTTTTTATGGATATTTAATTTTATTAAAAAAAATTCCCCTCAAGTATTAAGGTAATTTTATTTTAAATTAATTAAATTAAATTACCTGAAATCAAATTTGCTTTTGTGAATAATGGAGGTTGACACGCGTTTGAAAAAGGTAAGTCTTTTTCTTCCTTGAAACACCACTATGCATTCAAGTCAAGTCAATTTGCATGGGTGAAGACTTTAGCACATAAGTGCCAAAAATACAACACCGCGTAGCATCAGGACCATAACTTGTTTGCATAGATATCAAGTATTATTCTGGTTTTAATTAAATATTAAAACTTGAACACCACTATGCATTCGAGTCAAGCCAATTTGCATGGGTGAAGACTTTAACACATAAGTGCCGAAAATACGACACCGCTTCACGTCAGGGCTACGACTTGATTACACGAGGATCAAATTTTAAATATTCATATTATGGATATTTAATTTTATTAAAAAAAAAAAAAATCCCCTCAAATATTAAGGTAATTAAAAAATTAATTAATTAAATTACTTGAAATTAAATTTGTCTTTGCAAATGATGAAGGCTGACACGTGTTCGAAAAAGTAAGTCTTTCTCTTCCTTGAAAAAAAAAAACACACAAGTTTGAAGAGGTGAAGATTTTTCACGGTGAATTCAAGTCGGGTTGAAAAACACTCAAAGATCAAAAGAGCTCTTTGAAAAAGTCCAAGTCCAGTTTCTCAACTATTGTCCCCTTTATATATATATATATAAAATGTATATAGGGATGACAAATTGGAAGAGGATTGAGAGTGTAAAACAATTAGGAAAGCAAAGTAGAGTTTGGAAAAAAATGGAAAAGAATTTTTTTTTTTTTGAGAAAATAGGAAACTTCCTATTCATATATTTCTTTGGAAAAAAATTACTTCAAGACTCACCCCATCCACATGACAATATGCGTCTTGAAGTGGGGGCATTTGTAGACAAAAAAAATTTGTGGATTAAATTACCACTAATTTGGTCTTAAAAAAAAATCTCTTATGGAATAGTCTTTCTAATCTCCAACTATAAAAAAGATAATAATAATAAGAAGAAGAAAATTTGTTGGTAAAACTTCTCGAAGAAGAAAATTTGTTAAAACTAAGCAACTAAAATTGAGGAATTTGAAATTCAAATTCCCTATATTCACCTATAAATAGAGGTGTTTTCTATCAAGAGGGGGGAGGCAATTTAGAAATAAAAAAAAATCCAGAAAGGAAAATCCTAAGGAAAAAAATCCAAAGGTAACTTCGTACAGAAAATGGGTTTCACAACAAAAGAAAGGGCTTCATCAAATCTCCCTACAAGTTTGGTAAACGGAAAAAGAACTGTTACACGTGTTCTTCGCCATTCAACAAGGTCATTCGAGAATAAGCCACTTATGACCCTCGATTGATTTTCGAAATTAAGAAAATGTCATCATCATCTTCCAAAGTGTGATCAAGCAAAAGAATCAGAGGGAAAATATTATTTTGGAAATAATTTTTTTTTTTTTAGATTGTACCCACAATATTTTTAATTTCAATAAATATTTTGTTCACATTATTTTCCTATTTAGTTTTGCTAATTTCGTAGGACCAAAAATTTATGAAATTTGTGTGTACAATAACTTAATAGTATAACTTAAAGTAAAAAAAAATAACGTTAAGTAATAAAAATTTTCAAATGTTAAAAATACTATAAACACTTCATAGAATCATTGTCAAACGCACTATTAGTCTATATTTTATAAAATAACTTAATAGTATGACTTAAAATAAAAAATAAATTTAAGTAATAAATAAAAACTATTAACTTATTCTTAAATCTACATTTTCATTCTTTCTGCAACTCTCTATCTTTTTATTATTCTTATTCTTATTCTTGAGCCAAAAATTTGTAAATTAGGCACTTCTATTGAAAAATTCATTTATTGTAAATCTTGTAAGGTGAACTCAAGTGTGGGTATCACTTGAAGGAAAAATTTAAGTATTAAATATCAGTTGAGATGTGCCAAGTGCAAGTCATTTGAAGAGTTAAAAAATGAGATATCTCTTAAAGAAAATTGTAAGTGCTCATTATAACTAATTAATTTAAATACAAAACTTGAAGGATTAATTTGTAAGTCTCACCGTAAGTTTGAGGTTGGAGTTACAAGAGTGGATATAGACTAGAATTAAACTGAACCACTATAAATTAGAGTTTATAATCTCCATTCCTTAAATATTTTATTCTTTATTATTTTAATTATATCGTCGCAAGTTTAAATTTGTAAAAAGTGATTAGCACTCTATCCACACTTACTCCGACTTAATATCCTCAAAATAAACCCTATCCAAGTCCATTAATTATTAATAATTTATATTTTATTATTGAAGAGAGATGAAATGATTGTCATCCACCATTATTCGATTGATCCCTTGATGAGGATTAATCTCCAAATGAATTATTGAAGAAATATTTTAAAAAATAAATTACTTTATCTAGGGTATTTAGGTAATTTTATATCTTTTAAGCATTATTAATTCTCCTAGAAAGAAGGTCTAAAATTTTTATTTTTTAAATCATGCAAAAGTTTTGTTTATAACAACTTTATCTTTCATATAAATTTAGGTAACAAATGACATAAAAAGAAATATTTATGCGAAAAAATTAGCTAAATTGCCTATTCTTTGCATTACATAATCAAATAGAAATATTTATTAGTTGATTCATGAATTTTTGGAGAAATATAAAATTGAAAAAGAAATTTTAAGTCATATTTGGTGATTATTCTTGAAAATAAAATTTTCATTCTTTAAAATTGAAAATAAATTTTTAATTTAAAAATAATAAAAAAAAACTTGTTATTTTTTAGAATAAATTTTATATTTCATATTTTTTATAATATTTTAAATAATAATTAGAAATATAGAGGCATCCTATCATGAAAATTAAGTTTAGAAAACTACCTTTTATATTTAATTAACAAATAGAAATTTATTTATAATTATCATTGAAAACTATTATAGAAAACTACAAGTGTGTTTGTTCATATGATTTAATTAAAAATAAAAAATTATTTAAAATTTTTTTTAACATTGTTTTGTCATTATTCTTTAGAAACAAGTTTTAAAAATGAAGTGAAATACAAAACAATTTTCAAAAAACAAATAGGAGTTATTTTCATCATTTTTTAAAAACAAAATAAAAATATGGGTTCGTTTCATCATACTTTCTAAAACTTGTTTTTAAAAATTATTTTTAAATTAAAGAATAAAAAATATTTTTAAAACAAGTTTTAGAAAATACGTTCAAACAACATACCTTAAAACGATTTTTAAAAAGTTATCATTAAATTTGTGAAAATAAAAAGGAAAGATATCCTAATACGGTTGTATGATTCAAAAATCCCATAATAATATTATTATTTTATTAAAATAATAATAATTGTTATTAAATAATTGAATTAAAAAACAAAAACAAAAGGGGAAAGAAAAGAAGGCATTTCTCATTATCTCAAAATGTTTTACTATATTTAATAAAACGTATTAACACGTGGCCGTTGGAACCTTGGTGGACCACCGTCGGCACCTGCTCCGTTTGTCTGTCGAACCCACAATCTCAATCAGGTCTCCGCTAGGGTTTAGCAGAGGGGAGAGCGATGGTGAGACTAGCGGAGGAGATTATTGAGGAGATACTGCTGAGACTACCAGTGAAATCTCTGCTACGGTTCAGGTGCGTATGCAAAGCCTGGTGCACTTTAATCTCCCAACCCCAATTCACTAAAGCCCACCTCTGTCGACAACGTACACATCCCATTACTCAAATCCTTGTTCCCCCCTCCGTGGACTCACAACCGAATGATGGTTTTTCGGTGGATCTTGAATTTCCCTTGGGTCTCTCTAGCTCTAAAGGCAGTACAGCAATTCTGGATTCTTGTCATGGGTTGCTGTGTTTAGTTGATGGCTTTTATGGCTTTCATATCCATCAGCCCCCTCATGAACTCGTCTTATGGAACCCATCTACCAGACAGTCCAACCATTTGCCGTTCCCTAGTTTTGTTAATTACAGTAGCTGCTTGTATGGTTTCGGCTATGATTCTTACTCCGATGACTACAAGATTGTTAGGGTTTTCAGCTTAAGCGCTACTCATAGAACCGGAATCGATGTTTTCAGTCTGAAAACCAATAATTGGAGAAGAGTTCAGGCGACCCATTCAAGTGTAATTGAATATGAGTTAGCAACTTTTTTCAAAGGGAGTGTCCATTGGCTAGCGCGGCGCCCGAATGGTGCCGGGAAACGTTGTGTAATAGTTGCTTTCAGTTTCAGAGAGGAGAAAGTCCAGGAGATGGAATTGCCTAGTAAAAGTGTTTTCTTTGGTTTGAGGGTTCTAGGGGAATGCCTCTGTGTGGCTGGTTTATGTTCTTATGATTTAGATTCTGATGAGATGTGGGTGATGGAAGAATACGGCAAGAAGGAGTCTTGGAAAAGGTTAATCACTTTTCCATATGGAACTGGAGATGATTCAAATGGGCATTTCCCCCGTGTGTTGCGATTTTTGGAGAATGGTCCTCTACTGGTGGTTCATGCAGAGAAGTTGGTGCTCTGTGATCCTAAAGAAAACACATGGAAGAATATCACAACTTATAAATGGACTAAGTTTCTTCAGTTGGATGTGGCTTTATATGTAGAGACTCTAGTTTCACCCTATGGCAAGAATGGGACAGTGATCACTGTGCCTAACACACTGGAAATTAGTAAGAAGGAAATGAAGGGTACAAGGAGGGAGGTGGAGGCTGATGGGACGCTAATGTCTTTGCCTAACAGAAGGGGAATCAATGAACAGGAGGAGAGGGAAACCAATAAGGAGGACGAAGAGGAGGATAAGTAAGGTGAGTTTCTTATGCTCTATTGTTTTTATGTTGTTTCCCATTTCCATTTCTATTAGATTTTATTCACTGCAGTACTGCTCCTTTGAAAACCATTACCTGTCAAAACTTAATCCAACCATTAAACCAGTAGGAGGTGTGGATTGCATTAACTAGCCTTGCTTCTATGTAGGCCTTAGCTCTGTGAGCTATTGATAGGTATAAAATTATTTCATACATATTGTGGATCCAGTGCTGTGCTACATGATTTCATTGTCTATCCATCATCTTCGGTCTGAAAATGAAATGATGGGCCCCAATGATTTTGCTCAATTATTCTTTCTATTGTAGAAATAATTTAATTTCTTGCCGTTTTCTAAAAGATTTTGATGAGAAATAACAGTGAGAATAATCAACTAAATTTTTATTTCTTTTGTTCTTTACTTTTTTTTTTTTTCTTTTTTAATTTTCTTCCATATCCTGGGTGTCAAAATGTGTACTTTCTAACATGTATCATTTTGTTGAGAAAGTGGATTATGTAATGTAATGTTTCACGGATTGTAAGACGCACTCTTGAATTGGGATCAACCTTTGAAAATGTTTTCCCTATTATCTTTACCTAGTTTCTTCTAGGAATGTTAAGAGTTGCAGGCATGTGGAAGATGGAGTAGGATGGAGGTGGTGGTCACTAGCCATTGCAGTTCTGAAGGCATCTTCCATAACCACCACCAAAGAAGCATAGGTAGTTGAAGTGAGGGAGCAGGGAGTGAAGGGGAGTCGTTGGAATTTCCATTCTGTAAAACAGATCTAAGACTGGGAACTAGATGGGGTGGAGGTAATTTTTTAGGAGACTGCAAGCACAGACAATTTGTAAGGATGTAGAGGATAAAATGGTTTGGCTGAATCCAAAGTCTGACAAATTTTCAGTTAAGTCTCTACTCCTCTTTGTCTAATGGAAGAATGGAGGCTTTCACTACAGGCATTGTTGGAATCCTCAAGTTCCATCAAATTTTACAAATCAGAGATTGACAAATCAGGGCTCAAAATCTGGTTCTGAAGTAGCAGCAAACAAAGGATCCAAAGATATAACACTTCAATCATGACTCTCCTAACATCCATGAACATAAAAAATGAAAGGGGTGGTCATATAGTGTCTTCAGTCTTCGTTGATCATTTCAGGTGGTAACATCAAAGTAAGGAATGCATCTATCTAGTAACCAATACAGCGCAGGAACCTGTTAACCCATTTCTTTCTAAGCTCTTGCCAATAGATAGTTGCTTGAGATACTTGTAGTAGCTTATATAATCTGAGGAAAGCAAAACACAGCTTGAACACTCTCCATGGTATCACAAAACCTGCAGGTATAACTGTGTATTCGAATAATTTAGTAGTTTTCGTAATTTAGAAACTATCAGTTGATTGCCTAAGTGAAGGTTAAAGTTAGTTTTGAAGCATATCTTCACTCATTTTGGCTAAGATGGAAGAAGTTTAATAATCGGATTAGAGTTTGTGATCAAAATCATATTAGTCTAACATTTGCCCCTTTTTCATTTCAGTACTTCTCCAGTTTGAGCTCCAAGAAAGCCGCGGCCGGAGTCCTGAATGCTATTTGTTTTGCAGATATTGGGATCTGTGGTTGTGGTAGAGACCTTATGCTTCATTGCAATGTGTAATTAAATTTGAATAATTGCTTATTCCTGGCTAGTCCAGAGCAAAAAGATTTACCTTTGATGTCATTACAATCATATATACCTAGTGTGATGCAGGAGAAGCTGCTGCAGTCCATACTAAAACTCATAGTATGGATTACAGTCTGTTGGAGAGTCGTTCTCGCCTGGACTAATAGTGTTTCTTAATACTTAAACAAAAAATAAAAGGTGTTGGGGAAAATTTTAAAAAATCTAAGGGGTCACTTTAAGTGATTTAGAGTGTGTTTGATAGTGATTATAAAAAATGTTTCTAGCATTTTTAATACTTGAAGGATAAAAATTTTCAAGTGTTATAAAAGCTAAAAACACTTTTCAAAATCACTATGAAACATACTTTTAGAATACGATACTAAAAACCATGGGCTCATTCAGTTGGACTTTTATTTTTAGAGCTATTTTTAATTAATATTTATTTATTTTGCTTATATAAAAAAATAATAATTGCAGTACTTATCTGACTTGTATTAAAAATAAATATTAAAATTATTTTTATCCTATGATAATTTTTGTTTCACTTGAAGAAAAAAAGATATTTTCATTATATTAATATAAGTTAATTTTATAAAATAAAAATAAGACATTGTTTTTGAAAAAAATACTAATTCTTTCATCCAAACTTACACAATCTCAATTCTCAGATTTTTAGTGCATTTTGTTTTTTTTTTTTTATTACAATGCAAATGGAAATTTAATACAAATAAAAGGAAGATAAAAAAAAATGTCAGATTTTTTTTCCATGAAATATTTCAATAGGCCCCAAAATTGGTCCCAGGGCATTTTATTTAGTATTTCAGGCCCATGTAATTAGAAATTTTTAGCCAACTAGAGGTTGGGCCCAAGCCCACATGCAAGTACATTTTAATCTCAGCCGTTCATTTGTGAGACCAATCCCCACCGTCCATTGGATATAAATAATTCCTTAAAAAAACTTCAGCCGTCACACCACCACCCGTGCATTTCAGCTTACTTCTTCTCCTCATCCATTGCCACCACCACCTCCGCCACCTCCAGCCCATGCCACCATTCCACTCCAGGGTCGTCATCCTTCCACATTGGTAGCCGTCCTCACCAGTCGCTCCTTCACAGTCGGGCCGCCGGACGACCACCACCGTGACGCCGTACGCCACCACCGTCCACCATCATAGCACTAGTCATGGCTGCCCTTTCATCTCGTCTTCATCTTAGGGCTCCAAAAACATAGGTGGGTTTCCCTTTTCGATCAGGCATTAGTGTCCTCCTTCCTCCGAAAAAACAATTTCTAACTTGTCTCAAAAAATGAAAGATCCCCCTCCCCTCAAAAGTCTTCCTTTCTTTCTTTCACACTCCCCTCTTGGTTTCCTTTTCCATTGCCAATCTCTCCTAAAAATCTTCCTTCTCTTCTTCACAACCCACAAACACCATAACCCAAGGCTGTCTCTCATCTAAGCACCGTGTATCTCCTCCATAGAACTCGATTGTTATTTTTTTGTCTTTAACAAAAGAAAAACCCCAAAATTTAGGTCATATTGGGTAGAGAAACGGTACTGCCGCACCCCATATGATCATATTTCATTCCAATTGAAACTGGGGAAAAATGGAGGCGGTGCTCAGTTTCCCTACCTCCACTTTCACTTGAAACCATCAACCCAACAAGTGGATTTGTCCAAAATGTTTCAAGATTTATTAGATTTTTTTTTTTTTACAGGTACTTATGTTTTTTTTCTCTTTCTCCGCTACTGAGTCACTCTAGTTTCCTTTTTATGTGGATAGTAGGGATAGTGCTGATCAACTTTCTGTTTGTTTCTGAGTTGATAAAAAAAACAAAAAAAACTTGCAGTTTGTTTCTGAGTTGAATCAGTAGTTGTTTTTCTACTATGGAACCAGTTGTTTGGATGACTCGGTGTCTCATTAACGATGTAACAAGAGAATTCTGTTTTGGGCCTTCATATGTGATTCTGAATCAACCTGGCCCTTGTTTGCTTCTGTTAATGAACCCGGTGCTGGGTCAACTCAGAATTTGTTTGTGTTCGAAATAATAATTAACAGAGTGCTGACTCAACTCAGCATCCCCTTTTGGTAATAATTTCCTCACAAGAGTTCACACAGTTCTTGGTAGCATTATTTTTTGTGGATGAAAATGGTGAGGTGTTTAAGTGTTTTGGGGACTTATCTTTCAATTTGATGTTGTGAAAAAGTTGTGCAAGGTGAGAGAATTTAAGGAAAATGAAAGATTAGTATGAAAAGACAAAAAAAATGTATGTATATATGTATGCATGTATGATGATCTGACTGCTATGTTGGCCTTTTAACAATTCTATGTATTAAATGATGCGTATTCTTGGCAGACATTGTGATATAACTGGAGTATGTTGATTGTTGATTCATCCTTATCAGAGGAAGATGGTCTGGTGGTTATTGTTGGGCAGAGCAGGAGTTTCTGGTTTCCTATATGTACATCAGAGAGGATCCATTTACCAGCAGAAATTTAGTCTCGTGAATGTGAAGTTGAAATGGGTGAAAGATAGGGCATTGGATGCTGTTGTGGCTGGTGAGAGAAATCTCAGAGCAACCTGCACTCTTGTTTCCATCATCTCATCTGATCCCCATGGTGGCTTTCCCATATACTGCCTCTCTCGCCATCGAGGGCAACTTGGCCTCCCTCATGATATTAAGCTTGCCACCTTTATCAGGAGATTCCCAAATATTTTTGATGAATTTCATGTACTTGACAGTGGAGGCACTCGTGTTCCATGGTTCCGCTTGACTCCAGAAGCCCTGAATCTCCACCAAGAAGCACTCAATGCTCTCCAGCAGAATGAGATGGATCTCCTCAATAGGCTTAGGAAACTCCTCATGCTCACCAGTGAGAGGATCCTTCCTTTACAAACCATTGACCAGCTGAAATGGGACTTGGGTTTGCCGTATGACTACTGTCATTCTTTGGTACCGCGTTATCCAGAGTTGTTCTCTATGGTCTGCCTCCCTGACGATCGGGTTGGCTTGAAACTTATATCGTGGGATGATCACCTTGCTGTGTCCCAATTGCAAAAGAATGCTCCTTTTAACCAAAAGGAAGAAGATGTGAGAAAGGGATGCTTAGCCTTTCCAATTGGATTCACAAGGGGTTTTGGATTGAAGAGGAAATGCATGAAGTGGTTAGAAGAGTGGCAGAGGCTCCCTTATACTTCTCCTTACTCTGATGCCTCCCATTTGGATCCTCGTACTGATGCATCTGAAAAGAGAATTGTTGGAGTCTTTCATGAACTTCTTCACCTCACCTTACAAAAGAAAACTGAGCGCAAGAATGTGAGTAACCTCCGTAAACCACTTTCTTGCCCCCAGAAGTTCACCAAGGTGTTTGAGCGCCATCCTGGTATTTTCTATATTTCTAAAAAGTGTGACACCCAGACCGTTGTTCTTAGGGAAGCCTATGACCGACAGCAACTTCTGCAGAAACACCCTGTTGTAGAAATCAGGGAAAGATTCACAAACATGATGGAAAAAGGACTTCTTGAGAGGAGCAGGGGGTTGTATAGAAGAAGTGGAATTAATGGTTTAGAAGTGGATCCATCAGAAAATGTTTATGATGATGAGTTGTATGATGATGGACGTAAATCTGAAAGCGAGTCAGATTGTAATTTGCTCTCTGAATATGATTCAGATGAAACCATGCATGGCCCTTGTTGAATTCAGCTAACACCATTAGCCCTGAATATGTGAGGTTTTCCCATTGAGGACATCGAGTGCATCATGATTACTGGCCAAACCTTATCCAGTTTTTAACATTGAGGATTGCTGCAATATGTCGGCAAGTATCAATTCTAATGCAGTGCCTTGCTAAAGGTTGTGAATATGTGCTGATTGGTTTTCTATCCTTTGGAATTAACTCGACCAAGTTAAATGGCAGATATTCTTTATATCAAGTTAGAAGTTATCATACTTACCATTTGATTCCTTCTTCGATTGATGCATGGGTGAAGAATGCAACAGATTTGATAGTGTTGGCTATTGTCTGTAAAAGAGGTTAGCTGCTGCAAAGATGTGGAAGAAGGGCAAGAGGTATTTCCTAAACTTCATAACATCATTATGAGACAATCTAGAATCTAATTTGGGGGATTTCTTTGAGAGGATTCTTATAAATTATTGTATTTCACAATATGTGGTCAGAAGCAACTAAATGCTTTTAAGTGGAGGTGGGAAAAGCAGTTAGTTTTCCCAGGATAAGATTCAAAATTTCAGACAACCTTTTTAATTTTGATTTTGGTTGGAAATTTCAGATACAGTTTCACTTTTATGTCACATTTTTAGCCAAAGAAATCAATCCGTAGAGGAATAGGAAAGAAATGAACCTCATTCTATGAAGGATATCCCATAAACCAAATGGGCAAACAACTTTGGCAACAGACATGTAGATTTACTGGTTACAAGTCATTTGCATCTGTAGCAGATTTGAACCCCATTATTTCATTATCTGTTCACTGCTATATTAATATATTTTTTGGTGTTACATCCCAGGATAAGAGAACTTCACTGAGATGCTTTTGGGCCCCTGCAGGCATGCAGAAGTGCTACCACAGATTTAGGCACTTGAGTAGACTATTTGAGCCCAACCTCGACAAAGGATTGGCTACTGTAAAATCACTGTATCATAAAATCTGATAGAAAATAATTTAATGGCATTAATGTTCACATCTTTGGGCAGAAAATATGGATGTCTCTGACATGCTTGTCATGTGCATTTTTTTTTAATTCTTTTTGGGTCCTTATGGTTCTGCCTTTTGAAGTAATCTAACTAATTAATATGCCAATCAACTTATGATTTCTAGACAGACTTGAGTTCTGCATATGTGACAACATGTTGAATGTGGAAACTCCCTAAAGGCTGGGAACAGGGACACAGCCAGGTATATGTCTCTGGACATTCTGATGAACATAAATTGATGGTGTTGCTCTTAATTTGTTTCAAGAAAAAATATGCTGATTGGAAGTCTGGTCTTGTGGCCATGGATCCATGAGTGTTAGAGAAGCATTTTTTTGTTCTTAGAAAAAAATGTTTCTGTAGGTTTTTTAGGTCCTTGGCAGTTATCTTTTGAGTTCTACATTTGAGAGGACTTGACTATTTGAGATTTTTATATTAAAAGAAGGGATTTTTTTCAAGTTACTCTAGTGAAGTAGTGTCCATGCTACTGTAATAGTAAACTGATGAAGGTATTTGGGTTTCTTTTAGCAGAGTTCTAATTAATGGTTGGACTGAGTTTGATTTTGGGGTTTGGATTGATTGTTTATTTGTATTTAAAGAAGGTTGCAATAGGTATTTTTTTTTTCTTTAATTTTTATTATTTTACCAGTCAGTGAATAATTACTGAGACTTTACTGCTCTAAGTTTTGCTTTGAAGGCATGATTTCCTAGATGTTCTCTTGTTTCTTACCTTTTTTCTTTTTCTTGTTCATCTTCTCTTGTTTTTTCTCTTATTCTTTCCTAGTTATCTGTGAAAATACACTGTTTTCTGTTTTAAACAAAACAACTGGCTTCAATAATCAAAACAGCACTTAAAACCCTTAAGTTTTGAACTTAGACAGCTGGATTCTTGAGATATCTTCATCAGTTTTGGTATTGGAGCTGAACATTGTTCAAAGTTCTCCTCTCTTTTCCTTTCATCTCACATTCCCTTGTTCAATTCTGAGTTCTTTCATTATCTCATACTTGGTTATCAACTCCTAAACCACAGGAGGTGTAACAATGATTTACAAGCTGAGATACAAGTGTGGGGTGTCTGAAGGTGCATTTGATTCAAGGATGGGGTCTCCTTCAACTGGGAAGTGGAAGTGGACAACACAAGGATGAAGCTTACCCCTTTTATCCCAAATCAACTGAAACATTTGGCTGCTTTATCTGCCAGTTTTCTGATGCAACTGCTGGAAGCTGATACAACTAGGAGGTTGACAGCATTCAAAATGATGATTTCTATTGGCCCAACAATGCAGATATTTTTCTTACCTGGCGCCTGGTTATAGAGTAGAGAAAGTTGTTTCTTTTCTCATGTGATTGAACCTAAGGGAAGCAAAGGGTCTACTCAATTTTCTGCAATTGAACCAAGGTGATATGTCAATTGAAAACTATACTCATAGATTCTATCACCCGGTAATTTGATTTTCTAAGGTACAAGGAATGTTATGATTCCCATTCTTAGGCAGGGGTTGATGCTGCTGTTTGTGTCCAACCTAGTAAATCTATTGTAAGTATTGAAGCCTTCTCCCCTCTCTGTCACATATACATCCATATGTGCATCGACAATGCTAATTGATATGAGGAAATTAAATGTGACTTGTTTTGCTATTTGCAAAGGCCCACAAAGTGGTAATGGATTAGTGGGAATCAAAATCACAGAGTTTATGTTCTTCTAAGACAAGGTCATGGGCATGCTTGCTAGGTTATAGTCAAGGATGGAGACCTTGGCCACAATAGAGGCTTGTGATTATTAGATGCATCAGGAGTTAGCCAACTATAAGATTGTAATCTCTACCCAAGTCATGACCACTCATGAGGCACCAAGGGTGGAGGTGCCAAAACCACATGTTTTCATTGGGAAGAGGGATGTTAAGGAGCTAGACAACTTTTTGTGACACATAGAGTGATGCATTGAGGTTATAACTAATTGATGAGGCCACTAAGGTGTACACCGTGGCCCTCTATCTCACTGACACTGCCACTCTATGGTGGCGCTAAAGGTTTGTCAATATGGAGAAAGACACATACATAATAGACACATAGGATGCCTTTAAGAGGGAGATTAAGGGGCAGTTCAATCCCAAGGATGTGACTTACTTGGCAAAGAAGAACATGAAGCATCTCAAGCACACAAGCTTGATCCATGATCATGGCAAGGAGTTCACTACACTCATGCTTGAGATTCCTATCATGACAAAGGGGAGGAGTGGTTGTTCAACTTTGTAGGCAACATACAAAGTTGGGCTAAGCAAGAGCTAAGATGTCACTATGTCCAAGACCTTACCATGACCATGGTGGTAGTAAAGTCCTTGGTGGAACACGAGGAGGGACTCCTCCAAGCCAAAGCCATGAAAGGATAACCACACAAAAGGAGGGGGAGAAAAGGGACTGAAGAGCTACAATGTTGCTAAGGAAGGATCAAACAAGACCTCTAATGGTAAGGAAGGTAAGGGCAAGGGTAAACGGAAGGAGTTCACACCTAGACCCAATAGCTTTTTATGTGATAGTCCACACTAGGCAAGGGATTGCTCTAAGAGGAAGGCCCTTAATGCCATGATCAATGAGAAAGAGAAAGAAGGTGATGCTCAAGTATGATCCATGCAACTTCTAAACACCCTCAAGGCTAAGTCAGTGCCAAAGATGCCTAAGAACAAAGGGTTGATGTATATAGAAACCCATGTGAATGGAAAGCTCATTAAGGCCATAGTGGACATGGGTGCCACACACAACTTTGTCTCTATGGATGATGCAAAGAGACTAGAGCTCCATGCGTCCAAAGAAGGTGGATGGCTTAAGGCAATCAACTATGTTGTTAAGCCTTTACAAAGTGTATCATGTGAGGTGACCATACACATTGACACATGAGAAAGTAAGATCGACTTTATAGTGGCACTGATGGACGACTTCAAGGTGGTGCTAGGCACGAATTTCCTATGCAAGGTCAAGGCAGTGCCACTAACCTTCCTGCATTCCATGGCTATCCTGGAGGAGAAGACACTGCATATGGTCCCCATGGTCATTGAAGGTACACCTAAGACCCCTTAGTTATCAGCTATGCAAGTGAAGAAGGGATTAAAGAAGCAAATGACCTCCTTGGCTACACACAAGGAAGAAAAGCAAGATGCCCCGGGAGAACCCATGCTTGAGGCCATCGAGGGAGTCCTTAATGAGTTGAAGGACGTGATGTCGCCTGAGCTACTTGACAAATTCCCTTCACAGAGGGAAGAGGATTATAAGATCGAGTTAGAGTCGAGAGCTAAGCCCCTTGCCATGGGGCCATACAAAATGGCACCACCCGAGGTGGAAGAACTAAGGAAACAACTTAAGGAGTTGTCTAATACCATCATTTTGACATCAATTTTCAAGGAAACATGTTTTCAACAAATAACACCAACATCAACTAGATGCAAGCTATGATTGCCTTTCCCTCTATTGCAAATGATGACTCTTGGTTCCTTGATACTAGTGCAACACACCATCTGTCTCAAAGTGGTTGGTAGTTTAACCATACCAATGGAATGCCAAAAGGATTATTAGCAATGGTAAGAAACTTTCTACCCTTCAAATTGGTGCTAAGTTGTTTGCTTCTACTCTCAGATTCTTTCGATTCAAAGTGGTTTTTCTTGTTCCTTGTTTTGCTACTAATATGATTAGTGTCTCTAAATTCTGCATTGATGGCAATTCCTTCTTTGAATTCCACCCTTATTTCTTTCTTATCGATCAAATTATGAGGAAGGCTCTTCTTCAAGGCAAACTTAAGAATGACTTGTACAAGTTTCCAACGCAATTTGTGCAAACTACTGCACCCCTAGTCTTCTTTACTTCTTATCCTAATGTTCTTACTTCTGGGAATTTAAATTGTCAAAATATTGTGTGAATGATCGAATACATTGGCCTTGAGTTTTGTATATTATATATAAACTTTACAAAGATGCTATACATGGAAAGCAAATAAAAGCAAATAAATTCCCGCGTGATTCTAACCCTATACATGTAAACTATAATCTGTCAAATAATGTATACTAACTGTACAGAGTAATAAATGGAGAAATAAGAAAACAATTGTGGGCTAAAATAAGGAAATAAGTGTGGGCTAAAATAAGGAAAGAAGTGTGGATAGCAAAGCTGTCCTTTGACAGCCCCCCTCAAATTGATGCAGGTTGATCAGCAAGCATTAATTTGCTACTTAGCAAGCAATGTCGATGACGAGGGAGAGCCTTGGTGAAGATATCAACAATTTGTATGTCAGTGGAAATATGTGGAAGAGTGATAACACGAGCTTCAAAGGCTTCACGGATAGAGTGACAGTCCACTTCAATATGCTTTGTGTGCTCATGATAGACAGGATTGGCCGTGATCTGAATAGCACTTGTATTATCGGCATGTAGAGGTGTAGGATCGGTGTTAGAAAAATCTAACTCCGTAAGTAAACCTCGAAGCCAAATGATTTCAGAAGCAAGAGACATCGCCCGGTACTTAGATTCCATGGATGACTTAGAGACTCTGTCTTGCTTCTTACTTTTCCAAGAGATCAATGCATCACCTAAGAACACACACCAACTAGTGATGGAGCGACGGGTATCCACATAACCAACCCAATCAGCATCACTATAAGCAGCAAGGCGAGTAGAATTGCTTGCAGGGAAGAACAAGTCACGAGTAGAAGTGCCTTGAACATAGCATATGATCCTAGGGACAACAGCCAAATGAAGATGACGAGGAGTCTAAAGGAACTGGCTGACTTGCTATACAACAAAAGAAATGTCCGGTCTAGTAATGGTGAGATAAACAAGGCTACCCACCAACTTCCTGTATAAACTGGGATCAGCAACTAAGTCACCTTCCTCTTTGCGAAGCTTGACATTTAATTCCATGGGAGTATCAACAGAAGTAGCCCCTTGTAGACCAGCTGTAGCCACCAAGTCACTCGCATACTTATGTTGATTGAGGGAAATACCAGAGGGACTATGATGCACCTTAAGACCAAGAAAATATGTGAGAGACCCAAGATCTTTCATATGAAAGGACTCGGAGAGATGAGTTTTGAGCTGACCAAGTAAAGCAGATTCGGAACCAGTGATCACAATATCATCAACATAAACCAAAAGAACAACAATACCCATGTCTGATTTCTGAAGAAACAAGGAAGTGTCATACTTGCTCTGCCTGAATGAAAATTGTAATAAAGTGGTGCGGAATTTATCAAACCAGGCCCTCGGAGCCTGTTTGAGACCATAAAGAGAGCGACAAAGCTTACACACATGTGAAGTCGGAGAGGGAAACAATCCCGAGGGTGGCTTCATATAAATACACTCTTTAAGATCCCCATGAAGAAAAGCATTTTTTACATCCATATGATGTAGTGGCCAATCACTGGAAGCAGCAAGAGTTAGAATCGTACGAACAATAGTCATTTTAGCCACAGGAGCAAAGGTCTCTTCATAATTGACACCATATTCCTGATTATTCCCAAGTGCAACAAGTCGAGCTTTGTAACGATCCAAACTTCCATCAAATCAGACCTTGACTGAGTAAACCCATTTGCAACCCAGAGGAACAATAGTGGGAGGATAGGGCTCAATGTCCCAAGTGTGATTGGCCTCTAAAGCAACAATTTCTTTTTGCATAGCTTGTCGCCAACAATCATGCTTGGCAGCATGTGAGTAGCATGTGGGAATATCAAAATTGGACAATGCAATAGTAAGGGCTGAAATAGAATTGCCATAACTGGAAGAGGGAAATCCATACCTATTCGGAGGTACAGACACTCGAGGAGAGCGACGTACTAAAGGTGCTGCAACTGACTGAATCTGGAGCGTGATAGGATCAGATATTGAGTGAGCCATCGAAAGAGACTATGGGCGGGAGCGTCTCGTATACACAATACCTGGTTGAAAACGAGAACTGACTGGATGAAGATCTGAGAACTGCTGCTCAAAGGAGGGGAGAGCCACAGTAGAAGAGGATACAAGAAAGAAATGTTGATTTTCAAAGAAAATAACATTCCTAGAAATACGTGTATGATTTAATGTAGGATCATAGCAAACAAATCCCTTTTGGCACATATTATATCCCAAGAAAGCACATCGAACAGATTGAGTAGATAATTTATGTCGCTCATGAGGAGGTAAATGAACAAAGCATACACAACCAAAAATACGAAGGTGATCATAACTAGGTTGCTTAGCAAATAAGCGGAAATAGGGAGACTCCATATGTAGGACTTGAGAAGGTAAACGATTAATCAAGTGAGTAGCAGTTTTCAGAGCCTTTACCCAAAACATGGATGGAACAAAAGATTCTAATAAGAGAGTACGTACCACATATAGGAGATGATGATTTTTGGCGTTCGGCAACTCCATTTTATTGAGGAGTAGAGGGACATGAATGTTGATGAATAATACCCTTAGAAGCCAAGAATGATTGAAACTCAGTAGACAAATACTCACCACCGGAATCTGTGCGTAATGACTTAATAGAAGTAGAAAATTGATTGTCAACATACGCTAAAAACTTAGTGAAAGTACAAAAGACCTCGGATTTAGAGCGAAGAAAGTAGACCCAAGTAAATTTGTTATGATCATCAATGAAAGTCACATAATATTTAAATTTCTCATGTGAACTAACCGGGGAAGGTCCCCAAACATCACTATGGATAAGATCAAAGCAATGAGATGCTCTACTTGCATGCAAAGGGAAGGAAAGAGTTTTACTTTTACCAAGTTTGCAAGAATCACACTCAAGAGATATAGAAGAACGATCCTTATTATCAGGTAAATCAGAGTTCAATACATGAGATAAGATTTGAGTATTGGGATGGTCTAAACGACGATGCCACACCATACTAAGGTCTTAAACATTGTTACAAGCAAAAGACTTAATAGAAGAAAGTGGAGAAAAATCTGGAATAGGTAAAAATAGTGAAAACAAGCGCCCCACTTTAGGTCCCTTTGCGATCGACTCCCCCATTACCTGGTCCTACACAACACAATCATTACCAAAAAAATTAACAGTACAATTGTTATCAACTAATTGGCCAACAGAAATAAGATTCGTATAAAGTTGATGAGCAAGAAACACATTAGTGAACTTAGAAGAGGCATAACCGATAGTAGCTATGGGCAAAGAGTTGCCATTGGTAGTCTGAATGGAAGATTGACCAGCGTAGGGCCGAACATGACACAAAGCGGTGGGATTATTAGTCATGTGATTAGAGGCCCCCGAGTGCACGTACTAGAGTTTAGTAGAATTGTTACCTTGGAACCCCATTGCTAATAATGCTAAAATTAACATCCGTTGCACCATTTTTGGGGTGCAATAATTTGGTGCAAGAGGTGCAGGAACAAAACACGCAGCTGAAGAAGAGTCATGTGTTGCAGAAGTTGTTATAGAAGGGACAATAATCGAAGTCTGAAATGCTTGGGCCTGACGATTCTAGGGGCGAATATGACATTATTTGATAATGTGACCCTTCTTCTTGCAATAAGAACAAAACTTCTTAGGATAAGTGGCAGCAATATGCCCATATTCCTTGCAGCAGAAACACTACAAGTTTTTAGAATGCATAAGTGGTCTGCGTCCTTGGGCAGCATAATGTCACAGGATGCTTCAAATGACCCTCCCCATGGGCTTATATAGGAGGAGGGAAGCTTCTGGAGACTCCTAGAGCCATCTACACTAAGCCATTGGTGGGAAGAGTGTGGAAGGTTCTAGAAATGCCTAGAGATGTCCACACATCTCTACACTATGGTGGAAGGCATGAGAGGAGTCCAAGGCTTTCTAGAGACTTCTAGGAATCTCTTGTATATTCTTGTACATAGGGTTGTACATAGAATAGGGTAGGATGTTCTAGAATATTCTTGATTTGTAAGGAACCCTCCAAGGTTCCAGAAAGTTCCCTTGGTGCCTATAAATAGGTGAGGGCCTCATTTGGCCAAGGCACCACCCAAATCACTTCCTAACCAAGCAAGTGAGCATCCAAGCACTTGTAAAGGCTTCTTTGAGTAATAAAGAGCTTCCATTCTTTCAAGGGTTGCCTACCAAGCTTCTTGAGCTTTTGAGTCGCAAGTGTCTTAGCCGAGCAAGCTAAGCATTGGGGAGCAAGGCTGACTTAGCAAGATCAAGCGTCTTGGCTTGTCTAAGTGCCGCACGAGCTTAGTGAACGACTAAGTCCGTGACAATAAGCTACAGTTGTCGTCCTGGAACTGCCATGAGATTACTGTAGAATAGCTTGAATACTAAGGCGTTGCTCTTCGCGAAGTAACTCACCAAAACAAATATCAAGAGAGGAAACAAGAGATCTGTTCAGTAAAGAGGAGCGGACAGATTCATATTCCGAACGTAGTTTCATAAGAAACTGATCACGCCGGGTAGTCACGTGAATAGTCTAAATAGTTGAGAGAGCGGTAATAGGAACATCCGTTGTAACCAAATTAGCATATTCATGCCAAAGAGTAAGAAATGCCGAGTAGTAGTCCTGGATGGAAACACTTCAAGTTTTTAGAATGCATAGGAGGTCCGCGTCCTTGGGCAGCATAAGCTACAATTGCCGTCCCGGAACTGCCATGAGATTGCTCCAGAATAGCTTGAGTATTAAGGCGTTACTCTTCGCGAAGTAACTCACCAAAACAAATATCAAGAGAGGGAACATGAGATCTGTTCAGTAAAGAGGAGCGGATAGATTCATATTCCGGACGTAGTTTCATAAGAAATTGATCACGCCGGGTAGTCACGTGAATAGTCTGAATAGTTGAGAGAGCGGCAATAGGAACATCCGCTGTAACCAAATCAGCATATTCATGCCAAAGAGTCAGAAATGCCGAGTAGTAGTCCTGGATGGAAAGACTACCATGTTGAAACATGGCAATCGCATGTTCTAATTGAAAGCGACGAGCATCGTTATCCTAATGATAAACTTTCTTCAAGTAAACCCACATAGATTGAGCGGAGTGATGTGGCCGCAAGTGGGTGACAATATGAGGCTCCACTGAACCAAGAAGCCAAGACATGATGCGTGCATCAAACACAGCCCATGAAGGAGAAGACCCAACATCTTGAGATTTGTCAAAAGTGGATGGTTTTTCAATATCCGTGCCATCAATATGACCCCAAAGGTCTTTTCCCTTGAGAAAAAGTTCAAACTGAAATGCCCAGGTAGAATAATTTGTGCCCGTAAACTTAACACACACAAGTGCAGAATCCATAGAAAATAAATAAACCCGAGACAAAAATATGGATAAAAAAAAAATCCCAGAAGAACTGACCCACGACAGCCATAGAAATACCGAGAAAAATGGTTGTGGTTGGGTGCAGCACAGATCAACACAGACTTGACCGAAAGACACGAGAGACACCTTCGAAACCGAGAAGACAAAAAAGAATTTTAGGGAAGAAAAATTAGCAACCTTGCTTTGATACCATGTCAAAATATTGTGTGAATGGTCGAATACATTGGCCTTGAGTTTTGTATATTATATATAGACTTTACAAGGATGCTATACATAGAAAGCAAATAAAAGCAAATAAATTCCCGCATCATTCTAGCCCTATACATGTAAACTATAATCTGTCAAATAATGTATGCTAACTGTACAAAATAATAAATGGAGAAATAAGGAAACAATTGTGGGTTAAAATAAGGAAAGATGTGTGGACAGCAAAGCTGTCCTTTGACATAAATAATGTGCTTGACCTTTAGCATTCATGCCTTAATGCCTTAGTCACACTGCTCTCAATGTATTGAAGTATATCATTTTAGCTTGTAATGTTCCCTTGTAATTGTCATAAAAATTACTATGTATCATACTTCTCAATATGCAAAAAGCCATTGATTACCTTTTTCTTTATTTGAATTTAGAGCTTCTCATCCTCTTGACTTAGTTCACACTGATTTGTGGGGTTTTTTGCCCTTGTTGTTTCTACAATTGGTGTCAAATACTTTTATTATTCATTGATGATTTCTCTCAATTTTCTTGGCCTTATCCTTTACATACTAAAGATCAAACTTTGTTTATCTTCATTAAGTTCAAATGTTTAGTTGAAAATCAATTCAATTGTAAACTAAAGTGTTAAAATATGATAATGGAGGTGAATTCAAAGCATTTGTTTCCTTTCTTACTAAACATGGGATTGAAAATCAATGTTCTTATCCCAAAAAACCTTGAACAAAATGGGAGGGTTGAGCACAAAATGGCATCTTGTTCCTTCTCCTTTAAATGACAATATCATAGGCTATAAATAGGTTTATAAGCTCAAATACAAGCCTTATAAGAGTAATACATGATACATAGCTTGCTTGATTACAAAGGTGTTCAACCATTGATTATTTTGAAACATTTAGTCTCATTGTCAAAGCTTTGACAATTCAAATAGTTCTTAAAATTGCTCTTTCCTTTCAAGGGTTGACTCAACATCTTGATGTTCAAAATGCCCTTTTTAAATGGTGATCTCGAAGGGTAGGTGTTTATAAGCCAAACTTTAGGTTTTGTTAGCAAACAATTTCCTTCTCATGTTTGTTGATTAACTAAGGCTTTATATGGACTTAAGTAGACCCCTCAAGCTTGATTCACAAAGCTTAGTACCATACTTTGTGAGTGGCGATTTCCTTTTTCTTGAGCTGATAATTTGGTGATTCTTTGTTACACTGCTAATGAGTTTTGAGTCTCTTGATATACATTGATGATATATTGGTCATAAGTTGTAATTCCTCTCAGGTTTCTTCACACATTGCTTCTCTCAATGCCTTTTTTGCCCTTAGAGATCTTGGTTAGTTTAATTACTTTCTTGGTGTGGAGGTTTCTTTGCTAACACATTGCATTTAAATCAACAAAAGTATATATATGATCTTTTGACTCGCACGGAGATGCTTGTATCAGAACTTATTAACACCCTGAAGCTTTAAGCAAGACATTGTCCTAGTATGATGGTGAGCCTTTGATGCAACCTTGTATCACATCATAGTTGGTGGACTCCAACGTGTGACCATCACCTGACTTGATCTTTTTCTTGCTATTAACAAGGCTTGTCAGCTCATGGCCAAACCAACAACTACACATTGACTTTAAAGAGAATACTCCACTACTCAACGCTCATGGCTTATAGTTGCAGTCATCTTCCTCTATTGATCTTCAAGCCTATACTGATGTTGATTGGGCTTCTTGCCCTAATGATCTCAAGAGCATGGGTGGTTGCTATGTGTTTCTTGGCTCCAACTTAATATCTTGGTCATTTACTAAACAACTAATGGTCTCATGGAGTAATGTCGAATCTAAGCATCAAGGATTAGCCTTTGTTATAATTGAGACACTGGATTTAATTAGTTCTCAAAGAACTTTGCATTCCTCAGTCTGCTCCTCCCTTGGTTTGGTGTGATGATCAGAATACTGCCTATTTTGCATCTAATCCTGTGTTCCATGCTTGGTTGAAACATATTAAACTTGATCTTCACTTTATTTGAGATAAAGTCTTAAAGAAAGATATGCTTATTCACTATATTCCATCTGTTGCCCAAATCGTAGATATCCTTCACCAAACATTTGCCAAGCTCCTAGTTCTTGGGCTTTTGCACGAAGCTTTCTATTGTTCCAAGACCTATAAGCTTGAGGGGCGGAGGGGGAGGGGGGATAGACGGCAGGTTTCTACCTTATCTACCACGCGTGTTCCCCGAGCCAGTATCAATCTTCAAACGCCAAGCTACTTGATGAAGTTTTGTCATTAACAGAATAATGACGAAGAAAACAAAGCTAGTAACTGTTATTATACATAAGCAGCTGGAAGCTAGTTGTTGATTGTTATAACTATAGTTTCTGAATTTATGTCCATGGAACTGGATACTAAAAATAGCTGAATAACCAAACTAGCTGATAGCTTCAGAGTATTGGAAGCAATATAGTGACTTAAGTATATAAGCGAGCTGACAGCTTGTAGAACAAATCAGAAGCAAAATCATAGCATGAATATATACATTCCTCGATGAAATTGAACCACCTTCGGCGCCAATAAGGGTTAATATAAAGAACAGTAGCAAATCCCAACAAGATCACGATGTATGCTCCAGCAAAACTTGCAGAAAAAACTACTGGGCCATTTTCATACCATTTCTCTTCACTTTCATTCGATGAAGTTGGTGACGAGTAGGGTGGCTCCACAATACTGTTGCATTTTCTTTTTAACAGTGGCCCACAAAGAAGAGGATTGCCATCATAACTAGTCTCTCCAAAAGTTCCGAACTGTGCTTTCATATCTGGAGTTCTACCAGTCAAGTTGTTGTAAGCCACAGAGAACACTGCTAAAAAGTTTAGACCAATCAGTTCTGAAGGAATCTCTCCGCTCAAATTGTTGTAAGAAAGATCTAAGCTCTCTAGTTGAGCAAGGTTTGAGAAACTTTTTGGGATGGAGCCTGTCAACCAATTGTGAGACAAGTTCAATGCATGAATTGAACTTAGCTTTCCTAGTTCATATGGG
Source organism: Vitis riparia (assembly GCF_004353265.1). NCBI lineage: Eukaryota > Viridiplantae > Streptophyta > Magnoliopsida > Vitales > Vitaceae > Vitis > Vitis riparia. Next base: position 19,950,633 of record NC_048435.1, on the reverse strand, counting down.
ATTTCACCTGATAGATTGTTCAATGATAGATCTAATCCAGACATGAAATTAAGGATGTCACCTTTATAGGAGCTAGGTCTGTTCTTTGTAATGAACTCAACTTCAACTTGTTCATCATATCCCTCATCCTCTCGGATGCCGTAACCAGCTTTCTTATAATCATTGTCTATATAAACCATAAGGCCATAAGACGGATAAGCTATTCCTTGTGCAAACACATGACTATTTTCCTCTATTTCCCCGAAGTTTATAAGATGGAAGCAGGTGGGGATTGATCCAGAAAAAGAGTTTTTGGAAAGATCCATCAAGCTTATTTTAGTTAATAGACAAAACTGTTCTGGAATAAAACCACTTAAATGGTTTCCTCTGAGCAGAAGAATCCTTAGGTTGGGAAGTGCGGCGATTGAATCAGGAATGCTTCCAGACAAGTTGTTATATCGAATGTCCAAGGTCAATAGAGATGAGGAATTGAAAAAATTGTCTGGTAATGATCCTGTAAGTCTGTTACCTTGCAAATGTACATGCTCTAAGTGTTGTAGATTATTGCAGGAAGGAAGAGATCCTGATAGAGCATTGTAGGAGACGTCAAAAAAGCCAGATAAAACTAGCTCACATGGAAATTGCCCTCTGAAAAAATTGTTGTGCAGAACCAGTGTTCTCAATCTTGTCATGTTGCCTATCCAGCTTGGGATCTCACCAGACATGTAGTTGTTACTAACATCTAAGAGACTCAATTTCGGGCTTCTGGAGATTACATCTGATAGGGTTCCCGTGAACTCATTATTGTCCGCATGCAAAGATAGTAAACTCAAGTTGAAATGTCTTGAAAATAGTTGACCATGAAACTTGTTGTTTGATAATTTCAAGACATACAACAAACTGATGCAACCCGAAACCAATTCCTTTGGCAATTCTCCCGAGAAATGATTTGAGGACAGATCCAATTGATATAAGTGCATCATTTCACCAATTGAGGATGGAATATCACCTTCAAGAACATTATTGGATAAATTCAGATGATTCAAGTGAGGAACCATCTCTGCTAAGTTTTCTTGAAACTTCCCGTCAAGCTGGTTGTCTGAGACATCCATCCAAAGAAAATTTATATTCGGATATGGTGTTACATGAATTTGACCCATCAAAGAGTTATTCCTTAGCTTCAGAATCTTTAACCCTGAATTGTTCTCCAACAACCAGCTGGGAAACCTTCCTTTCAAGTTATTGTGGGAGAGATCAAGTACTACTAATTTGGATTGGCTCTGAAGAAACTTAGGAATAGAACCAGTGAACTTATTTAGGTTGCATTTGGACAATACAAGGATCTTCAACTGAAACATGGGAACCCAATTTGGATATTCAGTCTCTACCTCAAATTTGTTGTTATCACTTGCAAGGGAAACTACTTCGAGCTTTGAGTGATTAGCCAATGAACTGAAAGAGAATGAGCCCTTGAAACGATTATAACTAAGATCTAACAGTCTCAGAGATGTCAGATTGTGTAAACATGAAGGAAGGACCCCTTCAAAGGTGTTTTGACTAAGGTCTAACTCTTCAAGGTTCTTCAGTTCACACAAGCCTGCAAAAGAAATTAAAACAACTATAAGCTCCTTGATTTTGTCTTTGTTTCAAGATATATACATGTTTTGTCACAAGAGTCATAACTTTTTTTTTTTTAAAAAAAAAGTAATGTGCATGTGATTTATGGAAAGCTGTAGAGACAGTGGAAAATCTCTTCGATCGGTTTTCCAGTTGCACATTGCTCTGCCATTACAGATAAGAAGTGACTGTCATGACAGATGTTTACAGAATATCTACCTTGAATGGGTCCACTGAGATTATTCTGAGCCAATGACAAAGACTTGAGAGAAGACAATTTCCATATAGATGGAGGAACAGTTCCAGTGAAATTGTTTGCCCACAATTCTAATTTCTCCAAGTTGCTGAACGTTTTGAAGTCTCCCAACAGAAAAGTAAGAATAAATAGTGTTAAAACAAAATGGAGAATAGTTTAATTTGCAATATCGGTTTTTAGAGGTGATTTGTGGCTATAAATATTTTAGATGAGAGATGTTGATCAGTTGATTTTATCTCAATATTTAGAGCTCCAAATTTCTTAGGTTAACTACTATTGGATAGATATGATAAAAGACTGAATAAAAATAATCCAAGGAAATCCCAAGAATATTATTAGCAAGGTGATGACATCCAGAACTGAACTGACGATCAGTGTCACAAACTCTCCTGAGAAGCAAGTTACTAGTCAGAGATACTTGATGAGTTCCATTAAGATGAACTAAAGCATTCTACATCACAATATGACTCTTCAATAATTTTCCATATCTATGAATCTTGCCCATCATATAATCATAAGATTTCAACTCCTAAGCTCCTGTCTCAATTATCTATAACCAAAACGATCATAAATATTTTATGTATAATACAAAAGAAATCTTAATTACACATACCTTGGTCAGAAAGCATTCCTTCCATGTGGTTGCGGGCAAGAGATAAAGATTTAAGGGCCGGGAGGGAACCCAAAGTCTTCAAGATATCCATGTCAAAATTGTTCAAGGATAGATCTAAGTGCTCTAGTTTGCTCAACTTCAACAAACTTTTCGAATCTGAGAATATTTGAAGGTGTGGTCAATTATAATCATCACTTAAATCCGAAGAATACACTACGAAATCTATGTATATTTGTTCCATATGTAATTCCACTTAAAATTTATATGTGGAATATGATACGCTGCTAAACAGGTTCTTCCAATCGCTTCCTCAATGAATACTTAGAAATGCAACTAGGAAAATGAATCCAAAGAATGTAGCATTCCTCATGATTTAGAACTTAGCTCAGTTCACCAAGTCCAACAAAATGTTATCAAGTTGCAACCTTGTTTTACCATGAAGTGGAAAATCATCATCACTGCAATCATATTCATTTACATGGACAAAACTGACATAATAAGATCAATAATCAAATCTATGATCATATAAAATTGAGTCAAAAGCTTGAACCTGGTGGGTTATCAATATACACATAGTAGAATGATGACTAGATTTGAGTTAGTCTGCTCTAGAAATGGTTTCAGTCATCTCCTGCAATCAATCTATTTTCAAGATTCTAGTCAAGATTGCATCTAGTATTGAGGAAATTGAACACTGTCTTTCTTTACTAGGGATAGGGAAAAGGAAGAGAGATCACTATAGGATAGCATTGGATCCAAGAGTGAAGGCAATCTAGGTGTTGGGGGATCTTTAAAGGAATGGACCTTCATTTGTTAAATTACTGTGAAGGTTTCCCATGGTGTCTATATCATGGGAAGGTGGTCCCATTGGGGTTGGATCAAGTTTCAATCTCTCATGACAAACTGAAGTTCATAGCACAGATCATTTCAGTTGGTGGATAGTCCTCAGGTTCCTCCTAGAGATGTTTGGATATGATGGCTATAGCCTTTGATGGTCTTGGCAAGGGAACTAGGGGAAAGTGTTGTGGTAGGGGCAACACCGCGCCCCCCCCCCCCCCCCTTCCCTTCTCTCTCTCTCTACTTGGGATCCCATGGTTGGGAGCACCATCAGGATCTTTGAAGACAGAGAGATCTACAAATGTAGTGTATTAGAATAGGTTGACAATTTTATTTGCTCCAAAGGTCATTGGTTTGAGACTGCTCAGTACCATGAGTTTCATACTAACATGTTGAAGACACAAAATTTGAAGCTCAAATAAGTATGTTTTGAGTTTGAAATTAGAATAGAGTAATGGCATTATAAAATTCATAATTTAGTTATAATCTAAACTTCTTAGGTTTTTTACTCTACCTTAGCACTTGAATCTTTCAAGAACCTTCTTAAAAGTACTTTTGGTGAAAATGCAAGGTGTATTGATCCACTAGCCTTAACAAGATGTTGAGGTGATCCACTAAGGGGCATGAGATGCTATGTTTAAGGACATGAAGGAATTGTGTATGTGGAGTAATGTTTTAAAAATCAGATTGGACCAGCCGGTTCAACCAGTTGAACCGTTGATTGTTGAACTAGACAAACTGGCAGTTGAACTGCTGACTTAGTGAATCAGGCCATCGATTCAGGCTTAGACCCTAGTCTTTAATGGAAATTCTTTTGTGCAAAATGGGCCCAATATCTTAGATGAAAATTGGGCAGGTGGGCAATCACTTGGGGTGCGCACACTATGTAATGCTTTGGGCAAATGGACATTATAAAGCCATTTAATTCCTTATGCGATTCCAACATGGGACTGAATGATGCAAGGGATGACTAAGAAAAATTCATAAGGGAGAATACAACATGGGGATTGGACCCAAGGAGGAAAATATCGTGTATCAGAGGGTATCGACACGACATTTCATGGAGAAATATCGGTCCGGCGATACATTTCGGGATAAATCCCGAGAAATCGGCGATATCTCGCGATATATCGGCGATTTTTCCCGATATATCACATGGTTAACGCGGGTCAACGGAAGTCAAATGCGCTACAGTAAGTCAATGTGCTACAGTGCTCGCTACAGTGCCTTCTCCTTTTGCTTCTGAGGGGATTTGAACCTCAAACCAAAAGGTTTGGGGTACACCCCACTTACCATCCGGGCAAACTTGCCCTTGTTATATATTGTGCACTAAATTTATATATACTTAAACTCATTATATAAAGAAAATATTAAAAGAATATTTTAAAGAGCAAATTAATTATAATTATTTTATAATTAAATGCAAAAATTTCTTTTAATTGATTACCAAAAATATAAAAATTATATAATTTTCTTCATAATGTTTTTAATATCATTAATAATTAATTAAATATTAAAAAATTATATATATATATATATATCAGAATTTATTTTATATTATTAAATACAATTGAATTAAATGGATCATAATTTTAATATTAATATATATTTTAAAATTAGACATATTATCATCAAATATCATAATATTATATGTAATTTAATAATAAATGTACACTTATAAAATTCATATTTTTATCAATGCATACAATATTATTATAACATATGATAAATCATGTTATACATATATCAAATTTTTCAATAAAATAACTTTAAAATGTCTATTATACTTCTAATTATATTATTATGAGATTTTTCTTACATTTTCATGAGTTTTTAACAATTTTAAGTCTATCTATATTTTTTTCCAAAATATCAGCCGATATATCTCCGATATATCCGTAAAATCGAAGTACCGATATTTTCATCCTTGATTGGACCTAATGAACTTAAGCTTAAGGTGTAAAAACAACCCCACTATGTTGTTTATGCCTAATGTAAACATTTCCACAACAACAACAAAAGAAAACAAGATTCTTTTCAAAATTTTTATAATAACAAAAATGCAAATAAAATAAGTAAAATAATGTAATATTTTTAAAACTATAAAATAATAGGATATATTAACTTTTAATATATAAATATAAAATTAAATAACTTTTAATAAATAACTTCACATTTAAATATCATATATATTTTATTTAATAAAATGTAAAAATATTAATACATCTATATATTAATTTGATAATATTAAAGATAGAACAATTAAATATTATTGATTTTTAATTTCTTTACATATTAAAAAAAAATTATAGATATTTTTAATTTAATCATATATAAATTACATATTTATGATATCATTGGTTCAACCACTAGTTTGACAATCGGTCCGACTATTGAATTGTGAATCGGTAACTTTTCCGATTCAATGGCCGGTTTATTTTTTAAAACAATAATGTGAAGACAAGTATAAGACTCTTGAGAGTAGGTGTACCAGATAAAGTAAAACTATATTTATTCCTTTCATATTTAGTGGATTTATTTATGGTTGTGTCACATATTGGTTTTTTCATTTGTTGAGTTTCTAGGAGACTCTATAGGTGGTTTTTCCATATATATTCGGTGTTTTTGCATGTTAATTGTTTTCTTATCATCTTTGATTGATTGATTTGTGAAATTAAAGAATTTAGGTATAAAAAACCAAAAATTGGTACAAATTTTATTGACTAACCTATCTAAGAAATGAAGCGTAAGTAAGAATGGAACAAAATTGATAATAAAGGCAATCAAGTCAACGTCAAGGCTCTTTATTGTACTTTTAATGGTGTTAGCGTTGATGAATTTAGAAAGATAAAAACATTTTAATACATTAAAAAGCCTAAGACATATTGATTATAACCATGAAAGAAAATATCGAGATATATCGTGTACCAGAGGTTATAGAAACGATATTTGGTGGAGAAATATAGTTTTGACGAAAGGGAGAAGGTGGAGCAGTTGAGGTCGCAGCTGGGGGTACAGGACGTGTCGCATGCTGGAGGTAACCCACCCACCCTTTCTGTTGAGGTCTCTGGTGAAGAGACTGATGAGATGGCTAGGGTAGGTGATTCAGTTGATTTAGTGGGAGGAGGCAGGGAGCCCTCGTCCAACCATCTGGACGTCCTTGGCTTTAGGTCGAAAGGCCTTTGTTGTGGGCCTAGGTGTGGGCCTAATGTTTTAGTTATCGGGGAGGCCTAGGGTCCTTGTCACGAGTGCCAGGTGGTTTTGGGTCGTGTCTCAAGGCCCATTCACTTAAATGGTCTTAAAAGATGCAGCAAAGGGGAGTCAGGTGTGGGCTTTGGGTCTATTGGAGCTGATGTAAAGGGAGAAGGGGCTTTTTATGGGGACGTGGCTCTAGTCTCTCTACCTAGGGCTCGAAGTGAGCAGTTGATCTCCAAAGTTAGAGGCACAAGTGGAGGCACAAGTGGAGATGAAGATCCCCTTGTCGGGTTGTCGAGGGAGGCGTTGCCATTGGTGACCTCTCAGACGATGGAAAAGGGACGTTTGATAGACGAAGCGCTCTGCGAAAAGGCATCCAGGTACGTCGTTCCTCGTTCTTTTCTTATAGGGGATCGGGAGCTCTCTTCTTCTACTCCTTTTGATTTCGGTCGGGTTGTGTTGAATGAGGGGTCTTTCGATGGTTTGGCTTTCGTGGTTAACGGAGAGGAGCAGATCCCGCTGAGAATCATCCTGGCTGATGGCAGCAATGGGGAGTTGGTCTCTAAGGGGGAGAAGTATGTGGTTGGAGAAGGTGTGGGGGGTGAGTTTGAGGGGTTGTTACAGGATATGGAGAAGAAAGGTTGTCGATGGGACGACAGCTACCTGGCGAGGTTTAGCAAGTTTCTAGGTTTTTCTACGGAAGGCTTTGAAAGTGAAATTTTGAATTTGCTTCTAAGGACCAAGAGAAGAAAATAGCAAAATCTTAAGAAGGGATCGACAGGGTCCACTAAGTTTGAACGTGAATTGAAAAAATTAGAGTGGTCCATTAATTATAATGGAGCGAGAAAGGAAAATTCTCTGGTTAGAAAAGGTGAGGCCAGATTCTCGACCATTAGATGAAGCTAAAGATTTTATCTTGGAATATTAGAGGGGCTAATGACAGAAATAAAAGGAAGGTAATTAAGGCCCTAATTAGGTCGTAAAAAGTGGATGTGGTGTGTTTGCATGAGACTAAAATTCAAGATATGTCCCAGGGAGTTGTTCACAGTCTTGGTGTGGGAAGATTCTTAGGTTGGGGAGCAGTGAGTGCAAGGGGGGCAGCTGGTGGGGTGGTAGTCTTCTGGGATAATAGAGTTTTGGAGTTAGTAGGTATGGAAGTGGGTCACTTCTCAATTTCGTGTCATTTTAAAAACTGTGAGGATGGTTTCTTATGGATCTTTACGGGGGCCTACGGACCTACATTGAAAAGATATAGAGAACCTTTTTGGGAAGAGTTAGGTGTCATTCGAGGGTTGTGGTCTGATCCTTGGTGTATTGGTGGGAACTTTAATGTGATTAGATTTCCCAGCGAGCGTAGTAGAGAAGGAAGATTGTCTGGATCCATGAGGAGGTTTTCGGAGGTGTTTGATGAGTTGCCTTTAAGAGATTTGCCTCATCAGGAGGGGCTTTTTACATGGAGTGGAGGGCTGAATGGTCAATCCAAGTTAAGACTGGATCGTTTTCTGATTTCGGAGGATTGGGAGAATCATTTCAGCGGGGTATCTCAGTGTACTCTCCCAAGGCCGGTGTCTGATCACTTCCCAATTCTGTTAGATGGGGGTGATGTGAGGAGAGGTTCAATTCCGTTTCATTTTGAGAATATGTGGTTGAAAGAGGAGGGCTTTAAGGGTTGATGGCCAGGTTTCAACTTCAGTGGGTCTTATAGTTTTATCCTGACAGAAAAATTAAAGGCTTTAAAAATCAAGTTGCAGAATTGGAACAAGGAAGTTTTTGGTAAAGTGGGGGTGAACATGAGGGTGGCTCTGGACAAAGTGTCTTTTTGGGATGATCAGGAGCGACAAAGAGTTTTAAACGAGCAGGAGTTAGAGGCTAGAAAGGAGGCTAGGGAGGATTTCAAGAAGTGGGCGCTTATGGAGGAAATCTCGTGGAGATAGAAATCAAGAGAAACATGGTTGAAGGAAGGCGATAAGAACACAGGTTTCTTTCATAAGATGACAAATTCTAATAGAAGGAGGAATTGTTTGAAAAAGATTAAAGTTAACGGAATCTGGCTTTTAGAAGATCAAGAAATTCAAAGGGGCGTGGTGAGGGCCTATCTGAATCTATTATCGAATCCTGGTGGCTAACACCCTAGTATGAACAATCTGGAGTTTGACAGTATTGGGGTTGAGGAGGCAGCCAAGCTGGAAAAGATGTTTTCTGTGAAAGAGGTATTTTTAGCCCTTTCAGAGTTGAATGGAGACAAGGCTCCTGGTCTGAATGGGTTTCCCCTTGCCTTCTGGCAGTTTTGTTGGGACTTTGTCAAAGATGAGTTAATGAGATTTTTCAAGGATTTTTTTGAGATGGGTAAATTTGTCAGAAGTCTGAACACCACTTTCTTGGTTTTAGTCCCTAAGAAAGGCGGGACTGATGATTTATGTGATTTTAGACCCATCAATTTGGTGGGAGGTCTATACAAGTTGCTCGCCAAGGTCCTAGATAATAGGTTAAAGAAAGTAGTGAGTAAGGTGGTGTCTCCTACCCAAAATGCTTTTGTTGAAGGAAAACAAATCCTTGATGTTGCATTAATTGCTAATGAGGCCATAGACTCGTTGCTGAAAATGGATGAATCCGGTGTGTTGTGTAAATTGGACTTAGAAAAGGCTTACGATCATATTAATTGGGATTTTCTGCTGACAATGATGGAAAAAATGGGTTTTGGGGAGAAATGGGCTGGCCAGATTAGGTGGTGCATCTCCACTACTTCTTTTTCAGCTTTGATTAACAAATCGCCTTTGGGTTTTTTCTAGAGCACTAAGGGGTTAAGGCAAGGGGATCCCCTATCCCCTTACTTATTTGTTTTAGGGATGCAGGCTTAAGTTGCCTCATTAACTGAGCAATTAGGGTGGGTTTCCTTACCGGTTGCAGGATAAGGGGAAGGGGTGGCAGTGGGATCCAAGTGTCTCATCTGTTGTTTGTTGATGACACGTTGGTCTTTTGTGAGGATTCCCAAGAGCAAATGGCTTTTCTAAGCTGGCTGTTAATGTGGTTTGAAGCCATTTCTGGTCTGAGCATCAATTTGAATAAGAGTGAAATTCTGCCGATGGGAAGAGTAAAGAACGTTGAGGTTTTGGCTTCTGAACTGGGTTGCAAAGTGGGATCTCTTCCTTCCACTTATTTGGGGCTCCCTTTGGTTGCTCCTCATAAGTCGGTGGCAGTGTGGGATGGCGTGGAAGAGAGGATTCAGAAGAGACTTGCCTTGTGGAAGAGGCAGTTCATTTCCAAGGGAGGGAGAATCACTTTCATTTGGAGCACTTTGGTTAGCATGCCTATCTATCTCATGTCCTTGTTGCGTATGCCAAGAGTTGTTAGATTGAGGCTTGAGAAAATCCAAAGGGATTTCCTTTGGGGTGGGGGGGCGTTGGAGAAGAGGCTCCATCTTGTAAAGTGGGTTGTTGTTTGTTCTCATAAAAAGAAGGGCAGTTTGGGGATTAGAAATCTTTCTATTCTCAATAGGGCCCTTTTGTGCAAATGGAGTTGGCGCTTTGCGGTTGAAAGGGAGTCTTTTTGGAAGCTTATTATTAGTAAGAAGTTTGGGGAAAAAGGTGGAGGGTGGAATTCCCGTGAGGTTAGGGAGGGCTATGGGGTGGGGTTTTGGAAGGAAATTAGAAAGGAAGGTTCTCTATTGCTTAAAAATGTTTCTTTCGTTGTGGGGGATGGTAGAAGGGTGAGATTTTGGAAGGACATTTGGTGCGGGAATATTCCCCTTTGTGAGGCTTTTCCATCTTTGTTTGCCTTAGCAGTCTCTCAAGATGTGTGGGTAATGGATTGTTGGGATTCTGTGGGGGATGTGGGAGGAGGTTGGATTCCCTGTTTCTCTAGATCTTTTAATGATTGGGACGTGGAGGCGATGGAGAGGCTCCTTTTGACCCTTCAAGGAAAGAGGCTAGCTGCTGGTTTGGAGGATAGAGTGTTGTGGAAAGCATCAAAGAATGGGATTTTTTCTGTAAAATCCCTTTACAATACTCTTGAATCTAGTTGTGCAGTCCCGTTTCCGTGGAGCATCATTTGGAGCCCTTGTGTGCCTACAAAGGTGGGTTTTTTTGCTTGGGAAGCTTCTTGGGGGAAGGGTCTAACCCAAGATCAACTCAAGAGGAGGGGCTGGATTTTAGCAAACAAGTGCTTCTTGTGTTGTGTTGAAGAGGAGACGATAAATCACATCCTTGTTCACTGCCCTAAGGCGAGGGTTTTGTGAGATCTTGTGTTCTCTTTGTTTGGTGTTAACTGGGTCCTCCTGTTTACGGTTAGAGATACTCTCTCAGGATGGTCCGCTTCCTTTGTGGACAAGAAGCGTGAAAAGACTTGACGGACAGCTCCTCTCTGTTTATTTTGGACAGTTTGGAAGGAAAGAAACATGATAGTTTTTCATAATGAGGTTTTGTCAATTCAAAGAATGAAAAATTCTTTTGTTTGTAATCTCTTCTCTTAGGCTAAGTCTTGTTTAGATGGAGGACCCCATTCTTTAATTAACTTTGTTGATTGGTTGGATTCTAGTTAAAGGCTGGTGAGTGTTTGCCATTTTCTTTTTTGTCTTTTGGTATCTTGTGTATACTCCCTCTATGCTTCGGGTTGCCTTTTAAGCTCCCTTTTTCTAATAAAGCTTCTGTGGGTTTATCTATCAATATATATATATATATATATATATATAGTTTTGATGAAATTTGGGGAAAAATCCCCAAAAATCGGCATCGCAATATATTGGGGATTTTTCCTGATATATCGGATGGTCAACACGGGTCAACGGTGATCAAACGCGCTACAGTGCTCCACTATAGTACCTCCTCAAAAATGCTTATTTTTACTGTTAAGGGGACTTGAACCCCTTGTTAAATATAATGCACTAAACATATATATTCAAAGTCATCATATAAAGAAAATATTAAAAGAATATTTTAGAGAGCAAATTAATTATAATTATTTTATAATTAAATACAAAAATTTCTTTTAATTGATTACCAAAAATATAAAAATTATCATGATAATTTTCTTCATAGTGTTTTTAATATCATTAATAGATTAATCAAATATTAAAAAATTGTACATATATCACAATTTATTTTATATCATTTAATATAATTGAATTAAATCGATCATAATTTTAATATTAATATATATTTTAAAATTAAACATATTATAATCAAATATCATAATATTATTATGAAATAATATTTGATATAATTTAATAATAAATGTATACTTATAAAATTCATATTTTTATCGATGCATATGATATTATTATCGAATATGATAATGATATTATACATATATCAAATTCTTTAATAAAACAATTTTAAAATATCTATTATACTTCTACTTACATTTTTATGAAGTTTTTCTTATATTTTTATAAATTTTGATCAATTTTAGGCCTATCGATATTTTTTTCCAAAATATCCACCGACATATCTCCGATATATCCGATATATCTCCTATATATCCGATATATCCATAAAATCGAAATACCGATATATCCGTGATTACCGATATTTTGATCCTTGATTATAACTCATGAAGGCATTTTTACAATGAAGTTGTGAAACTTGTAAATACTAACTACACAATATCAAATGATATGGATGAATGAAGATGATATATTTTATGAATTTTATATCGAGTTAAGTTATATTGTTAATTCTTACTTTAACTTGGATGAGAAAAATTTTAAGATCTCTCCTTGAAAAATTAAGAATATAGATTCTTTGAGAGTGGATGAGTTAGTAGGCCCTTGCAAACCTATGATATGGCTTGTTCCTCATCAAAGAGATATAAAGGGTACACCTTAAAAGTCTCCTCCAAAGAAAAAAATTGAGTTTGATGATGAGAGTGAACCAGTTCTCACTCAATATGAAATATCCATGATTGCTAAAAAGTTTAATACTTATATGAAACTTAAAAAAAAAAAGGTAAATAATAAAGAAAACTCAAAGAAAGATAAAAAGAATCTCCCCAAGAGTAAAAGAAAAGGAAAAAGTTCAACTAAATCTAATCATGTGGAATGCTTTAATTGTGGGTGGTGGGAATGAGTACATTGCTTTTTATTGCTCTAAATTAAAAAGGAATAAAAAAGTGATGCACGTGACTTTGAGTCCGATGGAAAAGGATTCTAATGAAAGTAATGACAGTCCTAATTCTATTGCATTTGTTGCCTCATTGACTACATCACCTAAAACTAAGCCAAAAAATCAATTAGGATCATGAGCAAGAGGCTTATAGTGATGGTGGCTAAGGTTGCTTTGCAACAGTAATAATATCTATCCATCCATCTATGTATATATATTACCATTCTCTTTGCTGCCATCTTCCAAATATATTCCATTTGCTTTATTCGTATCTATATTGTTTTTGCATATTAGAAACCTTCCTAATTTGTCAATTTTATGACAAAAATGGGTAGAAGTGCCATAATTCGGCAATAGTTGCATTTATATTTGAGTCAAGATATTCTTTATTGTTTATACATTTTTGCTACACATTGCTTTTCACAGGTTTATTGGTTGAGTGTGTGCATATGACAAGTTTTCTGATGAAAATTGCAGTTGAGTGCATGATGGTTAAGACAACTTTAGATTTGAGTTTCAGTGAGGTTAATTTTTGAGAGTGGGGGGCTTCACTGAAATCTTTATGTTATTGCAAAATTTCCAAAAAGGGAGATTATTGATATATTAAATTAGGTTGACAATTTTGTTACAATGTTACAAAATCTGACATATCATACATTCCAAGGGTCTTATCGGTTATGGTTGTTTTAAAGCTATTTCAAAGTCAATTCAAATCCAGGGTATGTATGCATTGGATGCTTTAGAGTATGAGAAATGATATTCAGTTTTAAGAAATTGAAAATTTGGAGAAAATATTGAACAATAAGGCTGAACATGCAATAATGTATAAGGATATTTAAACGTCATGATGAGGACATTCAAACATCCTCCATTGGACATTCAAATAACCACTCAAAGTTCAAATGTCCCGTATAAGACATTCAAACACCAGTCAATTTCTTCATTTCTGTTGCACCCATTTTTCATATTTTTGTTAGAGTTCTTAGTAAATTTGTTTTTGGAAAACCTACTTCGAATATCCTTCTAGGGTTTTGCTATAAAAACTTAAACATTTTAGACTAAAAACTAGGCATGTGAATGGCTATTACTCTACTCTAACTCTCAAATCTTTCAAGAACCTTCTTGGAAGTCCTTTCAATGAAAATATAAGGTGCATCGATCCTCTACCACAATACAAGGTTGAGGTGATCCACTAAGGAGCACGAGGTACTCTGTTGAGAACATGAAGGAATTGTGTCGGTAATAAATGGTATAAGACTCTTAGGAATTAATGTGTTTGGATAAGCTAAAACTATATATATTCCTTTTATATTTAGTTGATTTATTTGCGATCATGTGACTCGTTTTTTTTATTACATCTTATAGAGTTTTTAAGGGACCTTATAGTTGGTTTTTCTTATATATATATCTCACATTTTTATATGTTCATTGTTTTCTTATTATCTTTGATTGGTTGATTTGCGACAGCCAAGAATCGAGGGTTAAAAAACAAGAAGTTAGTATAGATTATGTGGACTACCTATTCATCCCTTCTAGATGGTTTCATAATCAATAATAAAAACTCATAAATCCCAATAACAAAAAAGGGTGATAACTGGAATAATTTAATCAATATGAGATAGGCCTAAAGATTATTAATTTAAAATATTCTATTTAGGCATAAAATTTGTTGACTACATATTCACCCCCTTCTAATTAATTCCTTGAATCAAGAATATAAACTTACAAAATGTATTATGACATACAATTCACTAGAATCACATACCTTTTGCTTATATCAGTTGCAAATTTATTTATTTTTATTTTTATTTTTTATTTCTAGGGTCTATTGTGCACCTAATAATGTTTAATTGGAGGGAGACCTACACGTTTAACAAGAAGAAGATTGGGATTGGAATGGAGTGGAAATACCCTTTCTAGTAGTCTCAAGTTTAATTTTGATGGTTGTTCAATAATAGGAAGAAGATTGCAATTGGAATGGAGTAGAAAGCTCCTATTTCTAGTAGTTTCAAGTTTAACTTTGATGGTTGTTCAATAAAGTCATGTTTGGTTGGTTGGATATAACATGATATAGGATGAGAGAGGGAATATCCTATTTCTAGTAGTTTCAAGTTTAACTTTGATGGTTGTTCAATAAAGTCATGTTTGGTTGGTTGGATATAGTATGAGATAGGATGAGAGAGATAATATAACATATCTCATCTCATGTTTGATTGGTAATAAGATAGGATAAGTCATCCGTCACTTATCCTATCCTATGTTCAACCAAACATAAGATAAAATAGGTAATGAGATATATCATCCATCATTTTTTTTATATCAATTTTACATGGAATATGTTAATCCTAAGTTAAGATATAAGATATATATATCTCAAGTATCATAAATTTATTTTTAAAAATATAAAAAATTTGATTAAAAATGAAATTTGTGAATGAAAAAGAACTTAAAAAATATTTATAAATTTTAAACATTTTAATCGTGAATATGGTTAAACATAAGAGAAATTTCATTTTTTTTAACAAATATTAAAATGCAATATAATTTTTATTTTAAACAAATATTGGACATTGACAAATAATATTTATTACATTTCTTTTTCTTTTTTTTTAATTTTACAAACTAAATATAGCCATAATATAACATATCCAATCATATAGACTTCCTTAAGATTTCATGTCTATTGGATATAATATTTTAGAAATGATATCCTAGGATATGCATTTTCTATCAAATGGAATATGATATCGTAGGATATATATCTTATCCTTATCCTACCAATCAAATGTAGCCTAAAAGATCCGAGGCATATGGGGAATGAAGGTGTTTCTATTAAAGCTAACATTTTAGCCTTTTTGGAAGGGCTGATAGAGGTGAAAACAATGACCATTAATAAATTGGACGTGGAATGGAGTGGGATTCAATAATTATGGATATGTTTGGGAGTTGTTCTTAAAAATGGTTATTTTCTTTAGAACAAAAAATAGTTTCTAACTTAAAATCATGTTTGGCAAATATCCAAATGAAAATAGTAATTTGTTTAAAGAATAGGTTATTTTTTAAAAACAAATTTGAAGTATTTTCAAGTATTATTTGAATAGTATGCCGAGAAACAATTAAAAATATAGAGAACAATTTAGGAACTTTTATCTCATACACAAATACACAATGCCTTCATATATATATATATATATATATATATATAGATAGATGAATTCACAAACGAAATTCTGTTTCTAAAAATAGTTGAGAACCGTACTTTTTTAAACACTGTTCTAAAAAATTGTTTTAAAAAACTTTATCAAACAACCCTATAATTTTTTCTAGTGTTTCTTAGATCTGAGCAGAGGAGGGATTTAGAGGTTAGCCTTGTGGATTTGCAAGACTATTGATGTGGAAAAAGTTTCTGGGGTGCTCTCAAGGATTCCTAGATCAACCTATCAAGTAGCTCATTAGTAAGTTAGGCATGGTGCATGTCTAGTGGTTACAACTTTCCAGGGGATTTTATTCCTTCTTAAGATGGTTTAATTTGTAACTCTACCAGGAGAACTCTCAAGTGATTTTACCTATCTGCCTCATTAATTTTATATTACATTGGATTTTTCTCCATTTTCTTTTTAATAAATTCTTGAAGTATAATTCATCGTTTGTTGTGATTGTTATTCTTTGATAGATGTTTGTCTAACTCATAAAAAATGTGCATTGCCTCTTTTATAGAGCTAATACTTTATGATGAATCATATAGTTGAACACTAAATTGTGATTAGATGTTCATTTCTTAAAGTACACAGAGAATAGGTAGCTCTATTTGTTGCTTGTCTGTGTTAGTATTGCTAGAAAATTTATAGCATTTAACTCTAATACTAGGTTTGAGGCTTTTTTCAGTAAGTGTTTTGATTTCTTATAACTTATTGGGACATAGGAAAAATATAAAAACAATTCTCTTAATTTAATAGAAGACAGAAATAACAGAAAAAAAAATTCCAAAAATCCAAAAAAAAAAAAAAAAAAACTCAACTGCCTAAACTTTCTAGTTAAATATTATTTTGATGATTTGAATTTCTTTGTCACCAAATGTGTAACTGGCATGCATCTACATATAAATTCTCTTTATTAACAAGAAAAACAATGTCCATGAACATTGTATTGGATGGAAGAAGTTAATAAATTCATGTTGCCTCTATATTAAAACTTTTTATCAGGCATATTTTGGCAAGTTCAGGCCATTTTGCATTCCTTGGCTTTGAAATTTACCTTGCATTGTTAAGGAGCCGCTGAATCCATTTGCACTTAAGTCCAACATCACCAAGTTTTCCAAGACAGATAGTTCTGACAAGGAGAAAAAAAATTATTGAATTAGATTAAGAGCTTGTTTGACAATGTTTTTAAAAGGCACTTCTAGGTTAAAAAGTGTTTTTGAAGAAAAATTAGATGTTCGAAAAAATTTAGAAAACATTTTTAAAAAATTGAAAAATTGCTTGTAATGCTTTTGGAGAAATACTTGATAAGCAATTCTCTTAAAAACACTTCACACTCTAAAAAGAGGAATTGATTATAGGTTTTGTTCTTGGTAGATGCTTGAAAAATATGATATGTACCTTGTGCAGGAAAGGGTCCTTCATAATTATAGTCACTTAGAATAAGGTTTTTAAGGGATTTGAGTGCACTCAATTGTCGAATGATGGCATTGCTCAACTGGATATTCAAACTAAGGTCTAAGGTCTCCAACTTTTTCAACCGTGACAAAAGTTGAGAACCTGCAAGAAGAGTAAAAGTTTATAAAAGTAAATCAGTAGCATCTTACCACTTTAACACCTGACCCTTTAACAAATTTATCCACATTTTTTGTTTAGATTCTCAAAGAATTCCCATGCACCATTTTAAGAATGTATAGAGTGCCTCTACGAAATCTAATCATTTTTATTTGCTTTTATTCTTTTATTGAAGGAATTAGTCAAGATCATTGTACAGAATGAGAGAGCCTTAATTTGATTTGAAGCAAAATATTGAAAATTATGTTGTAGACAATTTCCAACTGGAGAAATAGACCACTAGCTGTATTTGGTGAATAAATAGGCACTTCTAAAATTAATAATATTGATATCTATTTTCTTTACACTGTAGCCCATGCAAATACAAATGCATAAAACAGAAGTAAAAGTTGACTTTATCAGATAATAAACATGAAAGCTGGAATTGGGATTTTGAATAATTCATCCGCATTGATTTCATTGATTTACAACCTATTTATGCAAGCTATACAGTAAAGAAAAAATGGAAATATGCTAAGGAAATAACAACAAATAAAGGAAATAGACTAAGAAAATAAAAACAAATTCCTACAATTACTCTTAACTTTCCTATCTTACTATAAATATACAAATCTGATTTGATTTTCTATTCAATCCCATGATTTTAGTCCATAATCAAATCAAAATATAACCAGAAGAAATATTCTCTACTTTCCAACACTCCCCCTCAAGTTGGTGCGTAAATATTATGCATTCCTAGCTTGTCTATTATAGGATTAAACATGATGTTTATGAGCCCTTTTGTGAAGACATTTGCTCGTTGATGTTTAGTAGACACAAAAGGAGTTACATTTTTCTTGGTCTCTATTTTCTCCTTTATGAAGTGTTTGTCCACCTCCACATGCTTAGTCCTATTGTGTTGGTATGGATTGTGAGCAATACTGATAGTAGCCTTATTGTCACAATGGATAGTTGTTGGTCCTTTATACTCCAATCGTAGCTCTCTAAGAAGATTTTACATCCATAATACTTCACAAATTCCTTGGGCTAATGCACGGAATTCAGCTTCAGTGCTTGATCGTGTGACAACAAGTTGCTTCTTACTTCTCCAAGTAACTAAGTTACCTCCCACAAAAGTACAATAACCTATAGTTGATCTTCGATCGTTGACTAAACCAACCTAATCTACATCCGTATAAGCTTCCATAGAAGATGATCATTCTTCTTTAAAAATAGACCCTTACCGGGGGTGGCTTTAAGGTAGCTTTGAATCCTTTTAATTGCTTCTAAATGATACTCTAATAAAGAGTGCATAAATTGGTTGACAACACCAACAACATAAGCTATGTTTAGCCAAGTATGGGGTAAATAAATAAGCCTTCTAAAAAGTCTTTGGTACCTACCCTCATCAATTGGATCTCCCTCAATCTTTGCTCCCAGTTTGTGGTTAGGATATATAGGTGTAACAGCAGGCTTGCACCCTATCATCCCAGTTTCTTCCAAGAGATCAAGTACATACTTTCTTTGGTAAACAACTATGCCATGCTTGGTTCTTGCTACTTCCATGCCAAGAAAATATCTCAAAGTCCCCAAATCTTTTATTTCAAACTCTTTTTCCAAGCGCACCTTTAAACTTTGGATTTCCTCCAAATTATCACTTATGACAATTATATCATCTATATAGACAATGAGAATGGTCAATTTTCATGAGCAGTGAGCATTTAAAAAATAGTGTGTGATCTCCTTAGCTTTGTGAAAATCCATATTTCTTTAACGACTTAGTAAACCGCTCAAACCATATCTTACAGAATTGTTTAAGACCATATAATGATTTCTTTAGTTTGCACGCCCTCTTATTGTTAGATATCCCTTCAAATCTAGGTGGAGAATCCATATACACTTTCTCCCCTAGGTTTCCATGCAAAAAGGCATTTTTAATATCGAATTGGAATAAGTTTCAATCAAGATTAGTTGCTAGAGATAAAAGGATTCTAACTTAATTCATCTTAGCCACTAGAGCAAATGTTTCTTGGTAATTAATTCCTAGAGTTTGAGTGTATCCCTTAGTTACTATTCTCGTCTTGTATCTCTCAATAGAGCCAGTGGCTTTATATTTGATTGTGAAAACCCATTTGCATCCCATAGGTTTCTTTCCACTCGGCAAATCCACCACTTCCCAAGTTTCATTCTTATGGAGTGCTCTCATTTCCTTAAACATGAAATCCCTCCATTTAGGATTTCCTAAAGCTTTTTGTATACTTTTTGGGATGGTTTTTAATAACAAGGCAATGGTAAAGGCTTTATAGTTATGGCCAAGACAATAGTAGGAGACAAAGTAGGCTAGGAGATACTTAGTGCAGGTAATAACACCTTTCCTATTGGCAATTGGAATATCCAAGTCAGATTTAATCAAAGAATTTGATGGAGTTGAAGGATTAAAAATAATACCTTTCTCCAAGGATGGGAATTGACAATAAGGAAGAGAGATAGGATTTACCACATTCTCTCTTTTTCTTCTTGAGTAAACCAAGGGAGTTTTGTGAATTCCAACAACTTCTTCATTCATTTATTACTATTATAATTTTGTGGAGTCATAAGCTCAATGACAAGATTATTCATGATAGGGTAAATTGAATAGATACAGATAAAGATGATAACAAGTTTTCAACTTCTGAATTCTCTCCTTGAAAAGTTGTCTAAGAAAAATAGGGGAAGTAATAAAAAAATTTGATATCCATGGTGATTTCATCTACACCAATTTCATTGATTTACAACCTATTTATACAAGTTGTACAGTGAAGGAAAAAAGGAAATATGCTAAGTAAATAACAACAAATAAAGGAAACAAACTAAGAAAATAAAAATAAATTCCTATAATTACTCTAACTTTCCTACCTTATTATAAATATACAAATCTGATGTGATTTTCTATTCATTCCCATTATTTTAGTTCATAATCAAATTAGAATATACACACATAAATGCACTCATCATGGGAAACTCATCCTAATAGCCAAAACCAATTATCCTTCCAATTAGGAAGTGGTGCACTACAATCTCTAATAGGTTGTTTAGACCCATGAATCAACTGTGAACTAATTGTTTTTTTGCAAGGAACTTGTGACTTGGATCTTCCATGTAACTCCTAATACACCTAAATCACATACAATGCAAAAGATGCAAGCCAGAGTGCTTACAAGGTATAATGCATAGAAATGGGATAAATAAAAGTGAATTGGAACTTTATTAAATAAATAATAAAAATTCACATGTTTATTACATCATGTCATGCTTTTAAGGGCTCCATCCTAACATTCTCCTACTAGCCCTCAAAGCATTATCCAACTAAAGCATACTAGGTACAGATCTAACACCTATGCTATCCTTGTAATCATCAAAGACTCTTCCTATCAATGTCTTGGTGAAGGGATTCACAAGGTTATCCGCAAAAGGTATCTTCTCAACTGCTAAATCACACTTTTGAACTATCTCACAAATCAAGTGGTACTCCTCTCAATGTGTTTACCTTTCTGATAGTTTCTTGGTTCTTTAGACTGTGCCACAGCTTCACTATTGTCACAAGATAGGATCATGGGTTGTACAGCTAAGGGCACGACCCCAAGTTTCATAAGGAACTTCCCGAGCCAAATGGCTTTCTTTGTTGTCTTAGAAGTTACAACATAATCGACTCCATATTGGAGTCAACATTGCAAGATTGCTTCACACTTCTCCAACTAATAGTTGTACTAGTAAAAGTAAGAACAAAATTGGAGGTAGACAAACGGGAATCCTTATCAAACTGGAAGTCTGAATCTGTATACCCTCTGGGTATCAACTCGTCACTTTGGAACTCAAGCATATAATTCCTCGTTCTCCTAAGAAGTATATATTTGACAGTTGTCTAATGTTCTAAGCCTGAATTTAACTGATATCTACTCATTATACCCAAGCAAAACAAATATCTGGCTTAGTACATAACATTGCATACATAAGGCTACACATTACTAAGGCATAGGGAGCCTACATGTGTTTTTTCTCTTCAGGTGTCTTAGAACATTGATACTGAGAAAGAGGAATTTCATGCCTAAAAGGTAACAAACCTTGCTTGAATTCCTACATCATATACTTAATCATAAGATTATCTATGTAGGTAGCTTAAGACGGCGCCAGTTTCTCAGTCTTGCGATCTCTAAGGACCTTAATCCAAAGACTATACTATGCTTCTCTTAGATCCTTCATATGGAACTAAGCAAACAACCAAATCTTAACTGATGACAATAACCTTACATCATTACCAATTAGTAGAATATCATCAACGTACAAGACCATAAAGATTACTATACTTCCCTACACCTTGTGCACACAAGGTTCATCCTTATTTTGATCAAAGTCAGAACTTGACTACCTAATTGAAATATTTGTTCTATGAGCATGATGCTTGATTTAATCCATAAATGAATTTATGCAACTTACATACCATATGTTCTTGGCCTTTTGTTACAAAACCATCTGGCAACATCATATAGATGCTCTCATCAAGATTGTCATTCAAGAATGCGGTCTTGACATCCATTTGTCATATTTTGTAATCAAGATGTGCTACAATGGATTTAAGTATTCTAATGGACTTAAGCATGGCTACCAACAAGAAGGTCTCCTCATAGTCGAAACCAGGTTTCTGACTACAACCTTTTGTGACAAGCCTAGCCTTAAAAGTTTCAACATTTCCATCTACAATTCTCTTTTTTTTGTAAACCCACTTGCACCCTATGAGTTTTATCCCTTTAGGTGTTTCTACCAGCTCCCAGACTTGGTTAGAATACATGGATTCTAACTCTAACTCCATAGCCTTTTTCCAAAGATGTGCATCCACATTGCTCATTGTTTCATCGTAATCTGTGAAATTGATCTCATGTTCCTTTGGAATGGCCTCAAAAGACTCCCAAATACATAAATCAGTCTGGTTGTACAACAACCCTTCTACTACGATGAGGCACCAGTGTACTAGAAATGGGAATGGTTGATACTAGATTCATAGTATTCTATGTTGTTATGGGAGTCTCATCTAGTGCTCTTAAATCGACCTCACTCTTAATCTTATTACTCATCATATAGTCATCTTCCAAAAATCTTGCATTTGTACTCACAAATACCTTTTAGTTGATCTGACTATAAAAGTAATAAACCCTAGTTCCTTTTGGATACCCAATAAACTGACAAACTTCTAATCTTAGTTTCAGTTTGTCTACCTTTGGTCTCAGCACATGTGCAAGGCACCCCCATATGCGAATATAGTGTAAACTAGGTTTATGGCCCATCCACATCTCTATAGGAGTCAAAGTACTAACTTAGATGGAACTAAGTTCAAAAGATATCTAGCAGTATTTAAGGCATATCCCCAAAAGGATGTAGGTAATATTGAAAAACTCATCATAAATCTCACCATGTCCAAAAAAGTTCAATTTTTTCTTTTCGCCACTCCATTTTGTTGTGGAATACCAAGAGCAGTCAACTGGGATATAATCCCATGCTCCTTAAGGAAAGAATCAAACTCATTAGATATGTACTCTCCACCTCAATTAGATTGAAGTACCTTAAGGCATTTACTTAACTAGTTCTCCAATTCCGTTTTAAATTCCTTGAATTTATCCAAGGCATTAGATTTCCTATGCATAAGGTAAACATAACCGTATCTAAAGTAATCATCTATGAAGGTGATGAAATACCCATACCCTCCACATGCTTGAACATTAAAAGATCCACACACATCAGTATGCACTAACTCCAAACATTCTTTGGCTCTAACTCCTTTAGCAGTAAATGGCCTCTTGATCATTTTACCTTCTATACAAGATTCTCAGACTAGAAGATCTTCTGGAACTATTGAGTGCAATGCTCCACACTTGACCGGTCTTTGGATCCTATTTAGATTAGCATTTCCTAAGCATAGATGTCATCGATAGGTCTAATTAGTGCTAGGTACTTTCCTCTTAAGTGAGACATGATTATTTTCAACAACAGATAACAAAGAAGTAAGAGCGATGCAAAAGAGATTGTCAACTAACATACCCAAGTAAATAAATGAATCATTTTTTCTAATAAAAAAAATTATTAAAATAAATTGAATAATCCAATTTATTTAAACTAGAAATTAAAATCAAATTCTATCTAAACTCAAGTACATAAAGATAATCTTTGTGTTTTAGATGTTTATTATTTTCTAATGCTAAGGTAACATCTCCCATTACCTACATAGCTATCCTCACAATAGATGCTAGAATTAAGTACATCTCTTTTTCATTCAACTTTCTCCTTAGTTGAAACCCCTATAAACAATTACGGATATGGTTAGTGACCTTAGAATCTATCCACCAAGAATTGGTGAATTCACCAATAAACACGATTAAACTAAAAGTGAATGAGACATACCTTCCATTTTCTTCAGGAAATCAGGGCACTCTTTCTTCTAATAGCCCTTTTTGCCATAGATGAAACACTTGCCCTTACCCTTACTCTTTCCTTTCCCAGCCTTGTTTTTTTTTATAAATGAGCGCAAAATATATTAAAAAAGGCCGGAAAGCCGCAACGCATACAGGGAGTATACAAAGCAGCCACAAAGCCAAAAACGCAAAAACAGAACAACCTCACCAGCCCTTAGGGAGCCGCTAACCACTCTAAGAAGCCTAAAAGCGAAGAGGACTCCTCTCCCATATACACCTTTGCCCAACTCCACAAACTACATACAAAAAAATTCTTGAGTGTCTGAATAGCTAAAGAGCCCCCTCTAAAAGCTAACTTATTTCTTTCCTTCCAAACCGTCCAAAAAATACACGACGGGATGGAATTCCAAATCTTTTTCCTCTTTTTACCCACAAAAGGGCCCCTCCAACAAAATAACACCTCTTTGACTATCTCTGGGAATACCCACTAAACCCCAAATAAGGCAAAGACGATCTCCCAAAGGACCCTGACCACTGTACAGTGTAAAAGAATGTGATTTACATTTTCCTCTTTATAACCACACAAAAAACAACGATTAGGGAGCTGCCACCCTTGCTTTTGCAACCTATCCAACGTGAGGATTTTTTCCCAAGTAGCCTCCCATGCAAAGAAAGCAACTCTGGTTGGAACCTTATCCACCAAATGCTCTTTTTCGGAAAGACGAGGGGATTGGGGGCTGCTGGCAAATTATAAGCCTCCCGAATCCGTTCCTTTCCCAGCCTTGTTCTTTTCTTGTTTGGATTTCCTAAAAGAATTCTTCTTCTTCTTATTACGAGAAGAACCTAAAGAATCTTTCCCTGCCATGTGAACACCTTTAGAATCCTTGAGAATCCCCACAACCATTTAAAGGTCTTTCATCAATTCTAGCAAGCTCATCATTGACTTATTCATAGTACAATTGAGCTTAAATTACTTGAATGAGTCTGGTAAGGTCTCTAAGATCATATAGGGTTTCCCTATCGAGTATAGCTCCAAGGATCTCCATCTCATTAAAGAGTGCAATCATACAAATCATATGATCTCTAACGGGAATTCCTTTTATCATCCTAGTGTTCATGATGATTCTTAGAGCAACTTGCCTAGTTGGTTTGTCCTTATCACCAAATATCTCTTGCAGGCTGAAGAGAATCTCATAGGTAGTGGCAACACCCATGACATTCACAAGCTCTTATGCAACCTTATGTTTTTACTAAAATGCCCTTATGCATTAATGACAATAAATAGCCCAACTAACCCTTAAAAGTTGTGCCACCTAGGAATATGAACTTAAACTGGGACCATTGGGACCCCTAGGAAAATCTTAACCCCTCGGAATCTAATTCTAAAGTTGATTCAACATTCCATTATAAACAGTTAACTACACTCCAATATCCTATGATATTATATCGATATAAAAAACTCAAGTCTATGACCTACTATCAACCGCATGTAGACTCCCTATGAACTGATGTCCATAATCTAATAAGGTATATGTTATCAACCTCTAAAGATTATTTCTACAATCATTAAGTTACAGTCTTCATATTATGTGATCAAATGACATACTTTAACTTACGAAGAGCATATGTTAAATTATACTAAAGGAATTACTACAATGCCACATACTTCATAATCACAAAATCTTAAGATCACCCAAGCAGACAAATCGTCTCAATCCCATGAAACATCATGGTATCACTATTGAGAATAACTATTGCCACTAGCCTCTATCGACAGTGACCCAATCCGTAAGAAATATATGACCATCTGAAGATTTCCCTATAAGTCAAAGCCTCCTGATGACTTCAACATAGACTCAATATCCTCTTAAGGTTGAGAGTCTGTGTAGTATAATAATTTGGTGCATTATGAATACTCGATAGTCAATATCATGATTCACTTTAGGTCTAATCCAATGTGTAACCATATATACTAGTACACTCACCATGGGAAAACCATTCCAATGACTAAAACCAATCATTCCTCCAATTTGGAAGTAGTGTAGTACAGTCTCATATGGATTGCTTAAATCTATGAACTGACTATGAATAATGCATCAATCTTGCAAGGAATCCATGATTTGGATCTTCCATGCAACTCCTTATGCACCCAAATCATATACAATGCAAGTGATGCAAACTTGAATGCTCAAATCAATATCAATGCAAATAATGGATAGAATATTGGAAATTTAAGTCTAACTTTGTTTCATCATATCTTGCTTTACCATATCATGTCTACAAAATAGATATGTGTATTTCTAATAGCAAAAAGTCATCCATGATGACTATTCATGAGATTGCCTCTCTAACAATTTCTATTAAGTTGAATGGTGTTAATTATCATGTTTGGTCTCAAATTTTGAAAATGCCTATTACTGGCAAAAAGAAGAAGGGATATATCACAGGAAGAAAGGTTGCACTTCTAGAGGATGATCCAAACTATGATGAATGGGAGGCTGAAACGCTCTAGTCAAGTCTTGGCTCACCGATTCCATAACTAACCGACTGATGTCACACTTTATGCAGTGTGAAATAGCTAAGGAGGTGTGGGATGCAGTCAAGAGGAGTTATCTTGATGTCTTTAACTCTTCTCAAGTATATAATTGATGAAGAAATCCTTTCAATTACCCCAAGGTGGTCTCCTTCTTGCAGAATACTACAATGAGTTAAACTTAATATTCAAGAAGCTTGACTATCAAAGACTCAATGATATGACGTGTGTAGCTAATATGAACAAACAAAGGAAGTGTACGACTGAGGATCGAGTTTATATATTTCTTGCAAGTCTGGATCACAATTTGGATAAAGTTAGCAGTTGTATTTTGGCCACCTCTCCTTTACTAAGTCTAGAGGAAGCATATTCATTAGTCCATCATGCAGTGCAGAGGCAAGTCACCATGAAAATAGAAGATCACTTTGAGGCTTCCATAATGACTATCCATAAGAAAACACACAACCAACATCTTTTACTCCTTCTACTGACTCTTCTTCTTGCTTCTACACTCACTACAATGGCACCAAACATATGGTAGAGGTTTGCTAGAAGAAGCATGGTTATCCGGAATGGTACAACTTAAACAAACTGAAAGGAAGAACAAAAAATTAGTTCAGGTTGCTCTTAGCAATGCTACTCCTCCAATTTTTGCTTCTCAAGTTTCTCAATTATTTTCTTAAGAAGGTAATTCTGATTTGGCCTTTATTTCCACTGTCTCTAACACTTAGGTTATTGATTCAGGGGTCACGGACCATATGACTAGTCACTCTTCCTTACTTGACTCTCTAATGCTCTCACCTATTAAGTCTATTTAGATTAGTAATGGTACTCCTATGCCAATTTTACGAGCCGGGAATGTCTCACTTTCCTCCATACACTCCATGTCCTCTATCTTACTTGCGTCTAGCCTCTCTAATAGTCTTCTTTCTATTAGGAAGATCACTAAACATCTTAATTGTCATGTAACTTTCCATTCTACTCACTGTGCGTTTTAGGACAATCTTACAAAGATAACAATTAACATTGGTAAAGAGAGGGGAAGTCTTTACTACTTGGAGGGGGTAAGGGAGTTACAATCTAAATTTGACTATATTTTTCAAGTAGCAAGAGAGACATCAAATAGAGAAAATATTTTTTTATGGATCACCCATCTTTTTCTTATTTGGAACGTTTATTTCCTCAATTGTTTCGAAATATTTTAGTTTCTAGTTTAAGGTGTCAACAATGCATTTATGCTAAAAATCATCGCATGCCTTTTAAAATAAGTCTCAATAAAAGTCTAATTCCTTTTACCCATGTTGTCACAGATGTTTAGGGTCTTTTTCTACTCCTACTTCAGGTCAGGAATAATTTGTGTCTTTTATTGATGATTGTATTAAGGTGAACTGGGTATATTTGCTTAAGTCTAAGAATGATGTTCTACATGGTACTCCTCAATTTTCCAAAATGATTGCCACACAATTTAATACTCATGTTAAGGTTTTTCACTTTGACAATGGTCGTGAGTTTCTAAATCAGACCCTTATTGATTTATTCAAAGAAAATGGAATCCTCCACTAGACAACGTATACATACACACCACAATAGAATGACATAGAAAAGCGTAAAAACCGCCACATTCTAAAGGTGGCTCGAGCTTTATGCTTTAGTATACATATTCCAAAACATTTATGGGCTGAGATTGTTATAACTGTAATCTTTCTTATCAACCGAATGTCTACTTGGGCCATTAATTACCAAACTCCTTTGCAAATGTTGATCACAATTTTACTTTATTCCTCCCGCTTAGAATCTTTGTCCTAAAGTTTTTGGTTGTGTATGTTATGTTCATATACACTCTCATTAAAGGGATAAACTTGATTCTTGTGCTCTTAAATGTATCTTTCTTGGTTACTCTAATTCCCAAAAGAGCTATAAATGTTTTCATCCTCCTATTGACAAATACTATGTCTTTATGGATGTTCAATTCTGCGAAAGAGTCATATTTTTCTAGGAACGTGTCTCCAATTCCTCTTTAAGAGGAGATTAGTAATAAAGAAGAGAAAAGGTTATAGTTAGAAGAGAAAAAGTTATGGATTTCAGGTTAGGGAAAAGGATTCAACTAATTTGGGAAAGAAGGAGTCTTTTGATACTCCCTACCCTATGGCGCCTGAGTATGCATCTAGGAAAAAAAAGGATGAAAAACCAACCAAATTATTTTGACAAGATTATACAAAGAAGAACAAGGATGCTACTGTCATACCCCCTCTAGGCTCCAATACTCCTCTTGATGATACTACCATACCATCAAATGACTTTTTCGAGACTAATCCTGAGGTATATGTTCCTTCACCTTCAACTTTCAAAACTGCTACCTTGAATCCACAAGATGGTACACAAGACAGGAGATATCCTCTTTGTGATCGTAAATAACTTGATAGGTTGGGTTTCTCAAAATCATCCTCTAATGTTGTCTATCATATTTTTTATTTTTGTCTCTTATCATCGCCTATCTAAGACTACCTTGTTTTTGCTCTTCAGTTATCCTTTGTATCTATTCCTAATCATTTTCAAGAAGCCCTAGAAGATCCTAAATGGAAGTCTACTATGGTAGAAGAAATGAAGGCTCTCTAGAAGAACTCTACTTACGAGATGGTCGAGCTCCCTTAGGAAAAGAAGACAATGGGATGTCAGTGGGTGTTTTCAGTAAAGTAGAAGTTAGATGAAACAATTGACAGGTACAAAGCTAGATTGGTTGTCAAGGGATACACCAAGACTTACGGAATTGACTATCAAGAGACCTTTGCCCATATGGCTAAGATGAACATTATTAGAGTCATACCATCTCTTATGGTCAATTTGGACCGACTATTAAGACGGTTTGATGTAAAGAATGTCTTTCTCCATAGTGATTTGTTAGCAGAGGTGTACATGGACACCGCCATTCCCCCCTCCCCCCTGAGGTTTACATCAAAAGGAAGTAAGGTATGGAAACTTAAAAAGGCTTTGTATGGATTGAAGCAGTCACCAAGAGCAAGTTTTAGCAGGTTAAGCTACTTGATGAAGGAGTATGGTTTGAAACAAGTGATGACAAATCACACTTGGCTCTATAAGAGAGATGGTGATGACATTACTCATTGTTTATGTTGATGACATGATTGTTACAGGTAGTAACTCGGCAAAAATAGAGAAGCTTCCAACCTATTTAGCCAAGGAATTTGAAATAAAGAACTTGGGTGCTCTAAAATAATTCTTAGGTATTGAGGTGACTCAGTCCAAGCAAGGATTCTTCCTCTCACAATGGAAGTATACATTAAATCTCTTGACTGAAAATAATAACTTTGCTTGCAAACCTATAAATACTCCCATTGAGATAAATCATGGCTTATCTATCAACTTTGATCAATTTCCAACGAACAAAGAAAGATATAAGAGACTAATGGGGAAATTAATCTAACTCCCACTAGACCTAACTTGTCATATGCAATTAGTGTTGTAAGTCAATTCATGCATAATTTGAGTGACCAACACACAAATGTAGTAAATTATATCCTGACCTATTTGAAGTCCTCTCCAAGTAAAGGTATTATGTTATCTAGACACGAATATCTAGATATGGAGGGTTACACAAACTCTGACTTTGCCGAATCCAGATTAGATAGAAAGTCTACCTTAGGGTATGTGTCATTTGTACGAGGAAATTTGGTGACTTTGAGGAGTAAGAAACAAAATGTAATCTGATTTTCTAGTGCAAAAGCTGAATACCGTGCACCCTATCATGCAACTACTGAACTTACTTGACTAAAAATTCTCTTAAGCAAGCTTGGGTTTAGCCCCAAGAAACCTATGGGGCTCTTTTGTGATAACACAATAGCTATTGAAATTGCAAATAATCTAATACAATACAATTGAACTAAGCATATTGAACTTGACATGAACCACATGAAGGATAACCTAGATTTTGGCATGATAAGGGTTCCCTACATCAAGAGTACAGATCAGTTGGTGGATATGGTCCATTCTATGCATCATTATCCAAGTTGAACATGTGCGATATCTATGCACCAACTTGAGGAAAAGAGTCAGTTGTGTACACTTGTGTGTACAACTATGTACAATCGATTGTATAGTTGTGATTTATTCTACATAGGTATCAATTATTTTGTATGGTTGGCTATCCTAAAATAGCCTTGTGTACCCTGTATAAATACCCTTGAGATATATGAGAATATTCATTCAGCAATTTATTAAGTTTCTACAAAAAAAAAGTTCTCAAGAAGTTTAAAATGGTTGATTGTGAAGGAGAAAAATTTCATTCAATACCATACAAAAGCTTAGTAGGAAGCTTGTGTTACTTCACAAGTACTAGGCTAGATATTCCCTTTGGAGTTGTACTTGTTAGTTATTACATGAAAACACCAACAATGATTCATATGAAGATCACCAAAAGAAGTCATCATTACATTAAAGGTATACTTAATTATGACCGATATTACTAATCTTTTAGTAATTTCAAACTTTTTAGACACAATGATAGCGATTGAGTTGGAGCCTTAGATGACTAAAAGGGTGCTACTGGGTTTACATTTTTTGTGGGAGACACTACATTCACTTGGACTTCAAAGAAGCAACATGTTAAGATACTATTAGCTTGTGAAGTTAAGTTCCCTTCAATTACATGCGTTTGTCAATCAATTCAGTAAAAAAATTTAATAAAAAATTAATATGTCATGAGAAGAACTAATGAAGATCATTGTGAGTAACAAGTCAATGTTATATTAGCAAAGAATCCGCAATTACATGAACAAAGCAAGTATATTGACACACGATATCACTTTATTAGAGAAGCTAAAATATTACGTGTGCCACATAGAGTTACAAATCAAGTTTAAAAGAGCCCTTGGAAATTGAAACTGCTTGTTAAGTCATTGTAAAAGTCTCATAAAAAATAGTTGTATTTGATTTAAAGTCTTTTATTAACAATAGAGTCGAATTAGGAATTTGAGATAGAGTCAAATTTTTTGTTTACTATAATTAGGGATGCTTAATTAGTTATAAAATTAGGACCTTGTATAATTCATATATTAGAGTGGGAAAATTAATCAAGTGTTAGATTATATTCCTTTATTATCTTTTATGGTTAGTTTCTACTATGTGCTGAACAACAAATTTTCCTAAAAGTTTAAACTTGAAGGATTTTAGTATGTAATGCATATCATGCACTCCAATACTAGCTAGTAGATAATATTATCTATATTGGATTTTCATTGCTTTGAGTTATTGTAGGTGTAACTCTATGTGAAATGTCAATGTATCATAATATGCTTTGAATTGTCGTAAAAGCAATAACAAATTATGTCAATGTCCTTACCCTTACAAATGTAAAACAACTCAATAGATATGTGGATATCTTGTTGCGTAACTAGCCTTTATATATTTTCCTTCATATTTACATTTGGAGTTCCTATAATGGTGGATATTATATAAAAATAATGGGTATTCCTAGAAGAGATGGGTGCATGTCTAGAGGCCCTTGAAGATTCTAAATAAAACCTCTACCAATATTTAGTTTCTAAAAATGAAATCATACCTAATATTTCAATATTTGGTCTTCAAAAACGAAGCCATACCTAATGGTTCAAGAATATAAGAATGTGTATCAGTGTGTACTTATATATCACTCAATAAGGTGAGAAAATATACGCAATTTAGGTTTTCTTTTAGTTTTTATTTGTGCACTTATTGTCTCTATTGTTGCAAAACGAAAATGCCAAGTGAAAGGTAATATTTCTAATAGTTCCAATATGCCAAACCTTAGCTCTCTCAACTCAAAATAAGTCAAAATTAGTAGGCAAGTTTGGTGGCCTTAGTTTTTACCTTGAAGTGTTAAGGAATATCCAAGTCCAGTAAGACTAAGATCCAACATTTTTAGGTTCTCGAGAGCAGATAATTCTGCACAAAATAAGAGAAGATGTCACATTATAAAGGATTCCTCACATTAATGAAGAATGAGCATGTAATCGACAAAAATACCATTGATGGGAAAGTGTGGCCCCAATCTGTTTGAGCGAAGACTTAGAGTCTCAAGTGATTTAAGCGCACTCAAAAATGATAGGTCATCTTGGTGTAGCAAATTATTGTTGAGGTCTAGCATCGTCAAGTTTTTCAATATAAATAACCCTTGAAAACCTGCAAGAAAAGAACATATTTCAAAAATATATAGCCATTGCTTTCTACCATTGTTCTGGATCCATTTGTAACAAAAAAAAATTGTTATTTAATATGTTATTTTTTGGATAAAAAAAAAATTTTAAAAACATCCAATTTAGCACTAAGGGCCAAAATATTTGGCATTTTATAATTAACCTTAGAGTATCAAGTGATTTTTGTTATGAATTAAAAGGTGAAGGAGGAATCTAGTTTGACACAATTTAACAAATTTGGCCATTATGCATAAAGTTATTTTTCCTTCACAAAAGAAACATTCAACTATGCTAGAAATCTAGACTTTCTAGCACAGGTGGTAACTCACCAGGTTGTAAGACACCTGGAATAGCTAGTTCTCATGAATTGTTCCAATCACATATGCCGATATCATAAAAGTATTTTGTTGATCCAGGATAGAAATTTAGCCAAACCAAACTTCTACTTCTGGTTTTTTAATCCAATATGGGGCAATGCAAGGAGAAGTTTGTAGGTGCTTATGTTTTAGGCAAGCTTCACTTGTAAGTCAAGATGAGGCTCATCACTTAAACTACATAAGGTTCAACACAAGGCAATAGTGTTGACCCCTAAGGAAAAGGGGTTAACCATGGCCCATGAATAAAAGGTATAACTAACAACCTGTCCAGAAAAAAATGATCTAAAACCTTAACCACCAATTCCCATTTTCTTTCCTTTAATGTTTGCTTTATGTCAATGTCCCCATTGGCATGCTTCTTGTAGCTAGGTATTTAGAGAATTCAAATTGTCTGATTACAAGCAAACCACAGGTCTCAAGTTTGGTTTCAACAATTGGTGTCACATATAGGAAGTGGTAGAAAAGTCATCCCTGAAATGGTTAGAGAGGGTAATTGGTTTGTGCACGTGTTACACTACACCATCTCAATAGCTCACATGCACATGGCAATATTTTATTGCTACATATTGTGTCACTTAAGTAGTTGCTATCCAATAAAACCCTTGTAAATAGGCATAAGAAGTCACCAGGAAAAATATGGGTATAAGAATTTTGCTCTCTGACAGCTAATTTCCTCCATCTCAAAAGTTGACCCTTTGCATTCTCCATTTTGAGACTCTTGAAAAGGTTATTGCCATTTTCTGCAACTGTCTCTCACCTCTTACTCCCTATTACTTCCCTCTCAAACTAAAAACCCTTACTGTCCAAGTTGTTGAGCTCCTCTTGCAAAGAATCTAACATAAACAAATGCAAACTTCAAGTTTGTCCCAAAGAGGCATTATACACTTGAAGGTTGAAAGACACATTATGGTGGCTTCATACTAGAGGTTCAGTACCTTCATTGGACAAAAAATTTAGTTTTTATAAAAATACCATGTCTGTATGGTCTCCACAGACCTCCATAAGGCCTGCAGGATTTCTTTTAATTTCCTCTCCATGCATTGACCGAGTGATAACCTTAATTGCTTGGCATGAGCTATTATCCTTTATGGACCCCTTCCTGAGTACAATAAGATCCCTCTATATCCTCTCCAGACCAGTAGAATTAATATGTCCTTTATTAAGGAGAGTAATCTTTACTATTGCACAATCATGCCATTCAGCCTAAATAATGTCTTAGCAACCTACTAATTTTTGGTCAATAAGATGTTTGAATAGTATCTAGGTAAAACAATAGAGGTCTACATTGATGATATACTCATAAAAATTTAAAATAAATAAATAAAAATTAGAGCTTAACATTCTCAAATATCTCAAGGAAGAATCTAGATAGTACTCTATAGCCTCTAGGCATGAAGTGAAATTTAACCCATTAAAATTCACCTTTGAAGTAAGCTCAGGTATGTTCCTTAGGCACTTAGGAAGAGAGAAATTATGGTCAGTCCAAACCAACTTCCAGCACTTAAGGACATGTTACCTTTGTTTCCAACATGAAACAGATTCAAGTTTAGGTCAGATGCCTCACAATTCTAGATATATATATAGGTATATATAGGTTTATCTCTTGCCACTCTTTCTTTGCTCTGTACAAGTGCAAGAAGTTTTGGGTGCACAGATGAATATGAACAAAAGTTCCAGCTGATGAGTTCTATATGGCCTCTCAGTCCATATTTACTCAACTTGACCTAATGATGAATATGAACAAAAGTTATGTTTCTCTCAGAGAAAGGAGGCAGGATCAAGCTTCATACAAATTTCCTCAGAAAAAGTGTCATGGTGCAAGTGATATCAAGTTAAGCTTCCCACCTTCTAACAATGGGGATGGATGTAAGGCCTCTTCTAGCAGAATTCAAGCGCACTCAGCAGCTGGGTGCCTAGGAAGCTACCAATCTTCAGTGGCTCTTAGCTTCTCATCTATAAGGTCAGCAACATTTATAAGATGAAGGATCTAAGGACGCTTGCTACCAGGAAATGGAAATGGATGTCTATTAAATACCAAGGGAAGAGCAAGCCGATGTTTTATCCAAACTTTTTTCCAACAGCTGTAACTTATAACTGAGTATGAGACTACTGAATATTGGATAATTCAGCCCTCATGTAGGCTGCAAGTGAAGTCATTGAAGTGAGCAACTTGAGCCCACCAAGATGGACCCAATCATAGAGTACTTAAAAGACAACATATTGAATGAGGATAACAAAGAAGGCCACAAGTTATATTTCCAAGTCATGTGCTTAAGAATATAAGGCTTGGGCATTTTACCTATAAACTTGTTGTGTTCTTGGTGTGTGTTTTTGCCACATATAATAAAAAGATGATCTCAGTCATTGGTTTAAAATCATCATTTAAGAAAATGATTTGAATGTCATCATTTAAAAACGATGGCTTCTCAAAAGATTGTCATACACTAAAAATTGGTAGTTTAGGAAAGAATCCCAACATTGAGGAAGTAAATGATGATGGCATGGTCCCGAATTTGATTCTTCTTCATATCAAAACTTTCATAAAGAAAGAATGCCTGAATTTGGCATGTATGGTTAAAAATCAATCTCCTTGGAAAAATCTATTTAACCGAATAGGCTTTGCAACTCACTTTTCATCTTGGTGGTTGTGCTTCTATAATAGCTCTATTCTTGTTTTTATCAACCTTAATTCCTTTATGAACTAAGAAACCATGAATTCTGTTCATTTTTTATACCTCAAATGTGGTTAAAAAATGAATCCTTCGGAAATGTTGGGAGTTTGACAAACCATGTACGGATTTGATTGACTATAAATGGTTTATAAATATTGTAATTGATTTGTATGGCTGTATCTATGTAAGTAGTACTCATCCTTTTGAGAATTAATATAGTGAGAAATTATTCATTCTTTTGTGGTATCAGAGCACATAACAATTCTCTCTAGGTTTGTGTCATTTTTTTCTGGGCCTTCATTGTCATTTTTTCTTTGGTCTTTTTTGCCAACTATTGTTGAGCTTTATAATAGTCCCATTTTCATCTGGTTTAAAATTTCCATCTCCTCTTCTCAAATCCTAGAAATTCCTAAGAATGTCATAAATCTCTAAAACTATGTGTTGGAAACATCATGGAAGGCCCTAATATGGGAACAAGAGAACAAGTACAAGAGGAGGAAATCAGGATTTGAAAACTAGACAAACACATCATAGTACTTTTGTAGAAGAATCCTAAGAAATAAGTTTTCTCAATAAGAGTGATATAGAGAAACTAAAAGGATGTTGAATCAACTTGGAAATCACAATCCAAGTTCTACACCAGCTTCAAGGTGCTCTATGGGTCAATTAGGTAATATCCATACAATAAATGTCTCTAAGGATTGTTTTACTAACAAGTTGGATCATTGATTCAAGTGCATCATACATATGACTAGTTTTTCAAAATTGTTTCCACTTGCTCCACATGTTCTGGAAAACAAAAAATAAAGACTATTGATGGATCTTTTCCTTCTATAGTTGGATAAGACATAATCAAAATAAACCCATTTTGACTTAAAATTCATGTTGTATAAGGAGGTTTTTAGAGGTGATTGATGATTTGGATTTGAGAGATCTTCCCCTGCAAGGAGGATCGTTTACTTGGAGTAGTGGGTTGAATAACCAGTCCATGTCTAGACTGGATCGTTTTTTGGTCATTGAGGATTGGGAGAGTCATTTCAATGAGGTGGTTCAGTACACCCTCCCTAGACCAATGTTTGATCACTTCCCTATTTTTCTAGATGGAGGAGGGGTGAGGAGAGGACCAACCCCTTTTCATTTTGAGAATATGTAGTTAAATGAGGAAGGGTTCAAAGATTTGTTGAAAAGCTAGTGGCAAAGTTTTAATTTTAAGACCAACCTAAAATTATGGAACAAGGATGTTTTCGGGAAGATTGGGGTTAATAAGTCTTCGGCCTTAGAAAAGGTCTCTTTCTAGGATGAGTAGAAGAAATCAAGAGAGTTAACTTTGGAAGAAGTGGAGGCTAGAAAGGAGGCAAGGGAGGATTACAAGAAATGGGTTCTCATGGAGGAAGTCTCCTAGAGACAAAAGTCAAGAGAAGTTTGGTTGAGGGAAGGAAATAGAAACACAAGCTAATTCCATAGGATGGAAAATGCCCACAAAAGGAGAAATTGGTTGGCTAAGATTAAAATTAGTGGTTCTTGGCTTTCAGGGGAAAATGAGATTAAAGGGGGGGTGGCTAGGGCCTTTTAGAATCTGTTGACGGAATCTGGAGATTGGCGCCCTAGCTTAGAAGGGTTGGAATTTGAAAGAATTGGGGTTGAGGATGTTGGAGGATTGGAGGAAGCTTTCAACGAAGAGGAGGTCTTCTCTGCCCTGTTCGAGCTGAACTGGGACAAGGCTCTTAGACGGGACGGTTTCTCCATTTCTTTTTGGCAGTTTAGCTGGGAGTTCATGAAGGAGGATATTATGGGCTTTTTTAGAGATTTCCATGAGCGGGAAAGATTTGTTAGGAGCCTAAATGCTACATTCTTGGTTTTAATCCCAAAAAAATGTGGAGATGACCTTAGAGACTTTAGACCTATCAGCTTCGTGGGAGGTCTTTACAAGCTATTGCCTAAAGTGCTAACTAATAGGCTGAAGAAGGTGGTCAATAGGGTGGTGTGTCCGACACAAAACGCATTTGGCAAATTCTTGATGTCGCGTTGATAGCTAATGAGGTTGTTGATTCTATGTTAAAAAGGAATGAGAGTGGGGTGTTATGCAAGTTGGACATAGAAAAGGCTTATAACCGCCCAAATTGGAATTTTTTGCTAACTGTGATACGAAAAATGGGTTTCGGGGGGAAGTGGGTAGGCTGGATAAGATGGTGCATTTCTTCTGCATCATTTTTAGTCTTGGTTAACGGCACTCCATCGGATTTATTTCAAAGCACTAGGGGTTTGAGGCAAGGGGATCCTCTATTGTCCTATCTCTTTGTGATTAGGATGAAGGCCCTAAGTTGCCTTATTAATAGAGCTATGAGTGGGGGATTCTTATCTGGCTACAGGGTTAGGGGAAGGGGAGGAGATGGGGTTCAAGTTACCCACTTGCTGTTCGTTGATGATGCTATGGTGTTTTTTTAGGATTCTACAAAGCAGATGGTCTTTTTGAGTTGGATATTAATGTGGTTAGAAGCCATTTCAAGGCTGAAAATCAACTTGGATAAGAGTGAAATCCTTCCAGTAGGAAGGGTTGAGAATGTAGAAGAATTAGCCCTTGAACTTGGCTGCAAGGTGAGGGCACTGCCTTCCTCTTACTTGGGGCTCCCCTTAGGGGTTGCTCATAAATCAGTGGCAGTTTGGGATGGGGTGGAGGAGAGATTTTGAAAGAGGATTGCCATGTGGAAAATGCAATTTATTTCTAAAGGAGGGAGGATCACCTTCGTTCAGAGCACTTTATCAAGTATGCCCATATATTTCATGTCCCTTTTGCATATGCCACAAGTGGTTAGATTGAGACTAGAGAAAATTCAAAGGGACTTTCTTTAGGATAGGGGAGGGTTGGAGAAGAAGTCTCATCTTGTAAAGTGGGAGGTTGTTTGTTCTAATAAAAAGAAGGGTGGTTTGGGTGTTAGAAATCTATCTAACCTCAATAGAGCCCTATTAGGTAAATGGAGTTGGCACTTCACAGAAGAAAGGGGGACTCTATGGAAACAAGTAATTATTAGGAAGTATGGGGTGGAAGAAGGGGGATGGTATACCCGAGAAGTAAGGGAGGGGTATGGTGTGAGGTTTTGGAAAGAAATACGGAAGGAATGGCCTTTAATGAAGAGCAATCTTGTTTTCTCCGTGAGGGATGATAGAAGAGTGAGATTTTGGGATGATAGGTGGTGTGGTGATGACACATTAAGGCTTTCCTTCCCTTCATTGTTTGCATTGGTGGCATTTAAAGAGGAGTGGGTGGCAGAGGTGTGGGATGCTTCGAGGGAGGAGGGAGGCTAGGATCCACGTCTTTCTAGGCTGTTTAATGATTAGAAGTTCGAGACAAGGGTAGAGATTCCTTGTCACCTTACAAGGGAAGAAGGTGCACACTAACATGGAGGATAGGGTTCAGTGGAAAGAGGCCAAAGATAGTTTGTTTTCTATTAAAGCCTGTTATAGCTCTTTAGAGGGCAGCAGTACAATCCCGTTTTCAAACAGCATTATTTGGAGCTCTTGTGCTCTCCCTAAGGTTGGTTTTTTTGCTTGGAAAGCTTCATGGGGTAAAATTTTAACCTTGGATCAACTAAAGAAGATGAGATGGTCACTCCCAAATAGATGTTTCCTTTGTTATGTTGCTAAAGAGACCATCGATCACCTTCTAATTCATTGCACCAAGACTAAGATTTTGTGGCACTTGTTGTTTACCCTTTTTAGTGTGCTATGGGTTCTTCCTTCGTCAGTTAAAGAGGTCCTTCTTGTGTGGCATGGCTCGTTTGTGGGCAAGAAGAGAAGAAAGGTTTGGAGAGCAGCCCCTTTGTGTCTCTTTTGGATGGTTTGGAAGGAAAAAAATATTTTGAAATTGAGGAGTTCTCAACTTAAAGGTTGAAATATTCTTTTGTTAGTAACTTTTGGTCATGGGCTAAGCTATGCATAGATGAAGGGCCTAATTCTTTAATCAACTTTTTAAACCCCTCTCTCTTTTGTTTTTGCCTTTTGGCAACTATTGTATACTTCTTGTATGCTTTGAGTTGTCCGTTAAGCACCCTCATCTTATTAATATATATTTTTTCTGTGTCTTTGCCTATCAAAAAAAAAAAATATATATATATATTCTATAACCTTTTGTCTATAGGAAAAATCACTAAAAATTTGAATCGTTTGGTTATATTCACTTCTTTTGATTACATTTTTCAAGATTGTAACGGGAAAAATCACTAACTACTTGAATCGTTCAGTTATATTCACTTCTTTTGGTTATATTTTTCAAGACTGTAACGAGAAGGACGATTAGACATGCTAAGGAAAATGATGGACTATACAACCTAGATATTAATTGAAAGACAAAAGTTTCAAAGTCTCAAGACTTGGTCTCTACCTCTTCTCCACAAGTTAATCAAATTTGACTTTGGCATAGATGTCTAAAACATCCTCCATTTCCATTGTTGAAAAAGGTGTTTCCATCTTTGATTGAAAACATTGGCAGTCTCGATTATCATTGTGAGGTGTGTGTTCTTGCTAAGCACCATCGAGTTTCAATTCCAATCAAAAATCCTAAATGCCTTTCTCCATTTGGCTTGATACATTAAAAAATTTGAGATCTTTCTCGTATTCTAAATCATTTACCATCTTGATGGTTTGTTACATTTATGAATGACTGCAACTCAATCCACCTGGGTTTTATCTCTTAAAATCAAAATGTGAGGTCTCCACTATCTTTCATATATTTCAGAAACTCATTAGTATACAATTTGGAGTCAAAATACACTAATATCTAACAATGAGAATGAAAACTTTAATAATGACTTGATTACAAATCTTAAAATGAAGGCATTATTCATCTATCATCATGTGTTGATACTCCCTAACAAAATGGGATGGCTAAGAGGAAATATAGGCATTTACTAGAGGTTGCAAGGTCCCTTCTATTCCAAATGAAAGCTCCTAAAATATATTAGGGTGAAGTTATCCTAACAGCCACCTATTTGATAAACTGTATGCTATGTCAAGTTCTTGAATTCAAATCTCGTATGGATACTCTTTTAAAGTTCTTCCTAAATTTTCAAGGCATTGATTCTTTTCCTCCAAAAATATTTGGGTATGTTTCCTTTGTTCATGTTCATAACCACTTGAGAAGCAAACTTGATCCAAAGGCGCTCTCAAATGTATTTTCTTGGGGTATTATCACACACAAAAGGGATATAAATGCTACCATCCTTCCACCAAAAGGAAATACATCACCATGGATGTTACCTTTATTAAAAACAAACCTTATTTCTCTTAAACCTATCTTTAAGGGGAAAGTAACAAGATTGTGGAAGATAGTTGATGGGATTCTAGTCAGGTTTTAGAGTAAGATTCTAATTCTGGTAAGGTTGTAGAGCACAATTATGGTCGCCTTTTAGATAAGATTTTATTATACTATATTTTATGATCCATCTAACCTTTCTGATTATTCTTATTCTCATCCTACTCCTTTTGAGAGTGAACAAGCTCCCAAAAATCAACTTGAAAGTCTATCCATTGAAACTGGTCCAAGCTCCCCAAGTCTTGATAAGAACTCAAATTCCTCAAAACCTACGTTGCAACTTCATTAACTCAAGAGTCAACACAAGAGACTTGAAGCACTTGATTTCAACGTGTATTTCAAGAGAAAAAAAAAATCTACAGTACCTACACATGCTCCAATCTCTGAAAATGTGACAAGTAATGGAAATATTAATCCTAGTCTTGATGCTAAGAGTGATTTGGATTTGCCTACTGCAATTAAGAAAGGAATTACAATATGCACCCAACAACCTATCTCAAACTTTATGTCCTTAGAGAGACTATCATAAAAATACTGGGCCCTTGTTACTCATTTGTCCTCTAATGAGACTCCCAAAACAGTCCAAGAGGCCTTAAACAGTAAACCATGGAAAGATTCCATGAATGAAGAACTATAAGCCTTGGAAAAGAATAGAACTTAGGATGTTTTAGACTTGTCGAAAGGGAAGAAAACCATGGAATGTAGGTGAATCTATACCATCAAATACAAGGTTAATGGGCCCATAGAGAGGTACAAAGAAACCTTGGTTGCTAAAGGGTCACTTAGATATATAATATAGATTACAAAGAAACCTTGTTGCCAATAGCAAAGATAAACATTATCAGAATTATATTATCTTTGGCTACTAACTTTGATTAGCCTTGGAAACAATTTGATGTAAAGAATGTCTTCCTCCATTGAGATCTAGAAGAGGAGGTATACATGGATGTTCCCCCTAGATTCATATGCAGATCTTGGACAAACAAAGTGTGCAGACTTAGAAAATCACTCTATGGGCTTAAGCAATATCTAAGAACCTGGTCTAATAGATTCACTAAGTCAATGGTAAAGAGGGGCTATCATCAAAGCTAAGGTGATCACACACTAGTCTTCA
Source organism: Vitis riparia (assembly GCF_004353265.1). NCBI lineage: Eukaryota > Viridiplantae > Streptophyta > Magnoliopsida > Vitales > Vitaceae > Vitis > Vitis riparia. The sequence goes on along the minus strand of NC_048435.1, from coordinate 19,908,658 downwards.
AACATTCCCCTCTTGGTAAGGTAACTATTTTAATTGTCTATGTTGATGATACCATTGTTATCAGTGATAATTACTATGAAGAAGTTGGAGAATTAAAGTCATAACTAGCAAAGGAATTTGATATCAAAGACTTGGGTAGTCTAAGGTACTTTTTAGGAATAGAAATTGCAAGATCAAAAATGGAATTTTAATTTCTCAACAAATGTATGCACAAGATCTACTCAAAGAAACTAGCATGCTAGGGTGCGAACCTAGTAATACCCTTATAGAGTCAAACCACAAGTATTGAAGGGAAAATAATGAAGAACCTATGGCAGACTAAGGCATCTACCAGAGAATAGAGGGGAAGCTAATTTACTTATCACATATTAGACCTGATATAACATATGTTATAAGTGTGGTGAGTCAATTTATGCATTCTCCACTTAAGTCTCATATAGAGATTGTGTATAGAATTATCAAGTATCCAAAGATAGGCCCGGGCAAGAGAATAATGTTTCAAGGGCATTTGTGAGCTACTATGGTTGAAAATTATACTCGGAGATCTTAAGATTAATATAAAAGAACAAATGATGTTGTATTGTGACAACAAGGCAACTATAAATATAGTTCATAACTCAGTCCATGTGATCACACCAAACATGTGGAAGTAGATTGAAACTTCATAAAAAAGAAAGTGAATTGTTGATAGATTTGTCAACCATACATCTCCTCAACAAGGCATTAAGTAGACATCCTTACCAATGGTTTACCAAATCTGGTTTTCCATCAAATCTAGACAAGTTAGGAATGTAAGACATCTTTGCACCTGCTCAAGGGGGAGTGTTGAACATAATTGATTCGTAAATATTGTATAATTATATATTTTATTTCTTCCCTAGAAATTTGCATGTAATTAGGTTCGTTGATTAGTCCTAAATTAGCTATAGCCTATTCAACTTTGTATCTACATAAGTTGTACTCATCCTTTCGAAAATTAATCTAGTGAGAAGTTATTTCTTCCTTTAGGAACAATAATCTCTTGAGGTCTCAGACTTCATGTTTTAACCATTCTGTACCAAGTGCTCCTAGGCATCCAAATGCAGCCTTGAAAATTATGAAGTTAGGATGAAATGGGAAAGGAAATCTCATCCCATTCCTAACCACTAGATGCAACCAAGTGAAACAATGAGTCAATAACATTGAATTATCAACAATGGACTCGAACTACTAAATCAAAATTGACTATGAAGTTGCAAATGTATGAACAATTAGCATACAACAAATTCATCATGTGACTTATTGGTTGAGCTTGTATACAAATATAAAAGCTTCCATACAAAAAGTAAAAAATTCACCTTGTATTCTTAAAAACTCTTTCTAAATTTTAAAGTTTTTAAAAAGTTTTTTCAAGTAGACAAGATATGTATTTTTTATATATAAATTCCTACTTTGTATAACACTCTTTGTATTTAAAAATAAAAAATAAGAAGCCTATCCAACATGCACTAAGATGCTACATAAAATAGCATTGTCATGTTGGAGCAGGTTTTATGCAATGTGTACCTTGCATTGATGGGGAGCCCCCTAAAAGATTGTCACTCATATCCAACATTTCCAAATGTTTCAATTTTGCTAACTCTGCACCAAAAAGAGTCAATGAAAACAGAAATGAACTAACCTAGAAAGTTTCAGGATATAATTTGACCTTGCTGGAATAATGCAATCAAACCACATACCTTGAATATGATATGATCCATCCAAATTTATTTTGCTAAGAGCCAGAGTCTTAATCGATGTTATTGCACCCAAAGATTTCATGATGGTTTTGTTAAACTCATTAGCACTGATGTTCAAAGTCTCCAACTTCAAGCTTGACAGCCTTTCAAACCCTTCAAAAGAATAATGGGAATTTTTTGAACTCATTCGTAGGTGTTAAATGCAAAATTTAAAGGGTGTCTATTTAGACAGATTTTTTTGTTCTTCCGTACAAAATATATATATATATTATGTTTTTAATTCTTAAAAAAGTGAAAATGATAACATATTTTAACTTGTTCTAACAATAATTATTCAAACACAGAATAGAATGATTAAAAATAAAATTAGATATAAAAATTATTTTTAAAATTATTAAAAATAGATTAAAATATTTTAAGTTTTCAAACCATTTTTAAAAATTGTTCTAAAATAATTTTTTTTTTTTCCGTAAGACTCATTTTGACAACAACTTTTTAAAACAATTTTTTATTCTTAAAAAAAACAAATTTAATAATCAAAAAATAGAAAAAAAGTTTTTGGTTTTTGTTAAAACAAATGTTTTTGGATAATTACTTTTAATTGCTTTGCTTGTTTTTTTTAGGATTATTTTAAAAAAATAATTATATAAATATAAATAATGATTAAAAATAAAATTCCGAATATAAATGTTATTTTTAAAACATAAACAACACTTTAGATTTATTTTTTCAAAAACACTTCCAAGTAAAAACCTTAAGGGCTTGATACCTGAGAATGGAAAAGAAAATAATTTTAATAATAAAAAATAAAAAAAATAAAAAAGAGAAAAGAGAAAATAAGTTTGTTTTCAATTATTTTTACTTAAAAAATTGTTTTAAAAAATAATTATAAAAATGAGAAGAATGATTAAAAATAAATCGCTACATATAATAAAATAAAATAAAAAACTTTTGCGAAAACCACTAAAAAGCGTCCTAGCTTTCCCATTCTGTGGTTGAAATTGAGGGTGGGAAGTAAAACATACCCTCATCCCCAGTCCAGCCATCGAATGAGTTGGCAGCTAAATCCAGACTTCGAAGCTCTTTGAAAGAAAGAAACAAGGAGACATTCAATAACCAAAATTTGTCGTCTTCGTAATACAGTTGCCAATGCCCTTCATTGTACCCTCGAAACATCTCCAAACGGGCGTTTTTCCTCAAGTCGTTGAGGGAGAGCTCTGTCACATGGCCTGTGCTTGGATCGCAACCCACTCGCTCCCACCCACAGCAGTCACTCATCTCGTCATCGACCCATGAAGGGAGAAGACGATTCGCATTCTCGTTGTTGGATTTTAGAAAGGCTTTAATTTCAATTAGACCCCTCCTCTCTTCTTCGATGCAGCATCTGTATTCATGGATATGAAGCAAGAGTAGTATCAACAACCGAAGGAAAGGCTTACCCAAAACCCTCTGCATTTTTAACATATAAGACTGCATATGTAATGTGTAACATACTAGATCAAAGATGCTATATAAGTGGCTGTTTGGGGAGGAGAAAATTTGTTCTTCCTCCTAAACGTGGCATTCGTGTAGCGGATGAGAGTGGGCAGCAGTTGTCAAAGCCATAAATTTTTCTAGCAGACTTTGGTGTCATGCGTCACCATCGTTCCAGGCTTCCTGCCAAGTTTTTACGGTACCTTCGGTTGGTCTGATCTAATGTCTAATCACACTAAATGCACGGTTGAAGAAGCCAATTCGCATTTCGCAATAAATTTCTACTTTTCATTTTCTATTTTTATTTTCTAAACGCCGATTTTTTAGTATTTTACAAAAATATAGTTGTTTTTAAAAATAATTTTTCTATTTTAATTTATTAAAATATTATAAATTTAATTTATAAAATATTAATTAAAATTAAAAAATATTTGATTAAAATGAATAAAATAATGCTAAACTGTGAATATGATCTTTTCGTAATTTTTCTTAAAAAGTAATTTATTTTTTATATAAATATTTTTTTATTATTTTAAATATTTATACGTGGGTCTTAAAATAAATAATTATTTTTATAATAAAATATAAAGGTATTTTTATCTGAATAAAACCAAAAAAAAATAGGAGATCAATTTTCAAAAATTAAGTTTTTAAAACTCGAATAACTCTAAATTTAATTCCTGTTTTATTAGAAATTAAAATAATTTTATGATTTAAAATAAATATTTTCAGTTTAATATGAATTATCATATTATAATAAAATTATAAATTATATATTTTTTTTTATAAAAATCATACTATTTTTGTGTTTATTATAAAAATATGAACTAATACATCTTCTCTAAGCATAATTGATGTTTAAATTATAATTATTAATAATAGACCCCCTTGTTGGCTGGAGAGGGATGAAAAAAATATTGTTTTTTTTTTTAGGGGAGTGGGTGAGATTGGAAATGATGGAGAGGATGGGAGCAGTTGGGAGATTGGAGGGGGGAAAAGAAAATGATAAGAGAAGAGAAGTGGCAGCAGCAGGGGAGGAGGGGTTTTTGGGTAGGAAAAAAAAATCTGAGAAAGAAAATCTTGAAGAGAGAAAATGGGCAGCAGCTAGGGGAAAAGAAGGAAACCGGGCAGCACATGCATTGGAAAGGAAAACCGGGCAGCAGCTAGGGGAGAAGAAGAAAACCAGGCAGCACATGCATTGGAGAGGAAAACCAGGCAACACATGCATTGGAGGAGATTTTGGGCAGCACATGCATTGAAGGAAGAAAAAAAAATCTGGGGATAAGAGAGGAAAACGGGCACCAAATAGACCTTTCTTCAACCTCTCGTCCTCTCTCTTTGTTTTCCATCTCCGGGTACTTTCTTTTCTCTACTCCATGCTTGTTTTTTTTAACTTATTTCTAAGCTCATTGATGGATATATAGGGTGAGGATGATATGAGTTTATTTAGGTTCTTATATTTGGAGCTTTGTTCTACCATCTTCACCGCCAACCTGCCACCACCGATCTTCAACTCGGAATTTTTTTTAAAAAAAAAAGTGAAACCATCTTTTGATCTTTGGGTGGATATTTTAGGTAGTGGATTTTGTTGGTGGGCTCCCAAGGTATTGACTTGTGGGCTTAAGTAGGTTCATGTGGGTCTTAAGCCCTTTTCTTTTAATTTGGGCCGGATGGGTAATGTTTGTTTGGGCCTCCTAGGATGGGCTTGATGGAGATGGAGCCCAAGGCTCTTTTAATGAATGGAGCCTAAAGCTCTTTTAATGAATGGACTTGGGCTCATAGACTTGGGCTTGTGATGGGGATGGAACCCAAAACACTTTCAAAATCTTATTATTATTATTATTATTAATTCAAACTTTCAAAATCTTATTATTATTATTATTATTATTATTATTATTAATTCAAACTTTCAAAATCTTATTATTATTATCAATTCAAACTTTCAAAATCTTATTATCATTATTATTACAAATTCAACTTTCAAAAGTCTATGTTCTCACAATTCAATTTCCTAAAGTCCATTTCTCATTTTCTTTAACAAATTTCAATTTAATTACCGAAGCTCTAATATTTTAAATTTAATTCCAAATACTCCAATTTTCAAATAAACTCCAAGAATCTAGTTTTCACTCGAATAGTTTTAATCACATTTCAGTTCCTAAATAATCTTCTGATCTTCTTGATTTTACATAAGCAATAATGATTCCTTCATAATTCTAAAACACGGGATTTGTGAGATTAGCTCATGAACAATAAATTGGGCTTTGTTGGGGGTCCTATGTTTGATCCCTTTTGACTGTCAATTGTCGTGCTTAATATATTTTGCTTGAGCTTCGTTTTGCACTCCAATATGCATGGATTATGCTTTGTATTCATTAATTGTGCACTAATCTCGTTTCTTGATAGCGTATTGTGGCTTGTGGCCGAGGTACGCATCCACTCTCATTCTAGTCAATCTCTATTGCGTGTTTTGATTCTCATATTATGCATGATTTAGGTGAATATCCATTGACTTTCTCGTTGATCGTCGCGTCAGTTTCATTTTATTAGTAGAGACCCACTTTAGGGACTTAGAGGGGTGTTACGGTCCTTACCGTACCTTCCTGATAAGTAACCTGACCCCCGAACCCGATTCGATTTTTCGCAGACCACCTTTTCCAAAATAAGGAGTCACACTTAAGGTTTTCTTTCTTATTTTGTTTGCCCTTTAAAAATAAAACAAAAATAAGTGGCGACTCCAAGTCATTTTTCCTAATCAATAAAATCATTTTTCAAACAAAAAGTGAGTTTCGCCATCGAGTGGGAAATGCATGAGCTGAAATGCGGGGTCCACAATAATTTAATTTTTTTATTATGTATACATATTTAGTACTAGATCACATACGAAAAGTGTTTTGAAATGCTTTTAACTTAATCCGTGAAAATAAAAAATTAGGGAAAGTGGGTTACAAAAGAAATTTTTATAGAGAATTATAGTATAGGGTGGATTGGATGTCTAAGAAGCTCATCTTTTTTTCATAATTCTTGAGGAAGAGAATAATAAGCTTGAATACTAAAAATATTCTTTAATTAAAAACTTTTAAAATTCAAAACATTTAAATTATTTCATTTCTTTTGTCAAGACATTTATAAAGTGTAGCCCACATATATTATAATTATTGACATTCAAATTTTAAATCATAATTTTGGGTTTACCATTACAATTATTAAATATAATGATAGTATAATTTGTTATTTAAATTTATCATTTAAAATAAAAATACTTCAAAGTAATATTTTTAAAATAATATTTAATGTGTTTTTTTGCATTGTTTTTAATTTTTATTCTAATTTTAAATTTTATTAAGAACCGAACAAGTTTCATAATTATATAATAAAAACGAAGATTTTTTTCATACATATATTTTTTAAATTTTAAATTGATAGATCATGTTTTTGTATTAAATTTGACAAAGATAGGATGTTTAATTTTTCGTTTGGATTGTCAAAAAAGAATAAGAAAATGATGAAAAATGTTTAATTGTTTTTTATTTTTTTTATAATAAAAGAACTTTTAAAAAATTATATGATTTTTCTATATTTTTTCTTTGGCATAGTGTTTTTTTCTTAATTTTTATATGTAATTTTTTCCTTTTTTCTCAATGCATCGAGTAGATGATATTAACACATATGTGTGGACCCCATATTTCTCACATGTGTTTCCATTCCGATAAGAATCACATTTTATTTTGAAATTTGATTTTTGAAAAGTTTTTTAAGTCGCCACTTATTTTTGTTTTATTTTTAAAGGAAAAACAAAATAAGAGGAAAAAAAACCCTAAGTGTGACTTTGAAGAAAAAACAGGTACGTGAAAAACCAAGTATGGGTCCAAGGATTAGATTACCTTTTGGGAAAGTATGATGACAAGCTGTAATATCCCTTCAAGCCCTTAAAAATTGTCTCTACTAATCAGTTAAGGTAAGTGTGGTAACTGATTGATTAATCGTGGATACCAAATAAACTATAAAAAATGTATTATGACCAAAGTAGTAATGGAAAGTGATCAAATAAATGAGAGAAGATAGGATGTGTAACTGAGCAGTGAATTGATAATGTGCTATCATGGAAACAAGGCTAATGAACAAGTATAGAATAATTGTATGCATGTCACATATTAAGGCAAAAATTAGTCAATATTCGATCAAATATAATAATAAAAAATCAACAATCAAATGTCTCATATGTTGGGCCCCACCTGTTGAGGTCGGGACTTCCCGGAAGTACTATAGCTTTCTGATTCCTTCGCCCACTCAACTGAGAATAATGCTTGCTTCCACTCTCCTGCAAAAGATGTCTGGACAGGTTGTCCAGACACACTTCGAAGCTCTAGTCAAATTGACAATAAAGCGTATGAGGTTTTTTGGAATGAATACCCCCTTATCCCCTTTTCATTGAGTCATCGAGAGGCTTTTATAGTGTCTAAAGCCTTGTCATATCAAAGATGGGGGGGAGGGGGTTCCTTGACTTTCGCAGTCATGATGGTTGCTCAACGGGTGGCAAAACAATCATTATCCTTTAGGCGGCTGATAGAGATTATTAGTGGGACGACTTGTCGTCTCATTTGTCATTTCATTCTGCAGGCGGCACAAGGCAGGGGGTAGCAGGTCACCTAAAAAGACCTGGGGATGTCCTTTTGAGTGTGGTTTTGGCGGGATGAGTAATGATTGCTTGCAAAATATGGTCAGGGGTCCTGCTTGGGATGACAATTACTAGTGCCTTGTGATCTGCCACGTGTCCGCTCAGGAGAGGTCCCTACACCACCAAAGCCCAATTTATTTTTGCATGAATTAATTCTCTAAATTCCATTATTTTTCAAAATATAGAATTGTATTCACGCTTATTAAAAAAAAAATGAGAAAATCAATAAAAATGTTGAAATTCGAAGAAAATATGAAAATGCATGTCGGAAGAGAAATATGGCAACAAATGATTTATTAAAATTAGATTTTAGTAAATTAGGAATGCTAAGGACGAATTAAAAGAAGTTAAGGAATTAAACATTAAAATAGAATTTTAAAATCAATCTTTAAAAGCAAACCAAAGTTACTCGAACAATTTTCTATTAAAAGAAAAATTAAAATATGAAAAGCAAGTGAAATTAATAAAAACAAACCAAAAATTGTGCATCCGGAATCGAGAACACGATACTAGACAGGAGAGGAAAAATAAAAACAATAACTCAAGGAAAAAGAGCTTAGGATGGCTCACAAAAGTGGCCATGCATGCGGGGATTTTCATCCATGAAATCTTTCATGCACATACACTTTGCTCCACAAATGCCTTGAATATTCGGCATTGAATTTCCAAAAACCAAAGAAAAAGACACCAACTACCCACCACATGTGATGAGAATCAACAAGCATTCAAGGATCCATTGCATGTTCCAGTTGGGCCTATTACTAAAGCAAGATTCAAGAAGATCAAAGAAGCACTTAATGGGCTAATTCAAGAGATTTGGGTTGATTCTAACGCAAGACATTTCAAGTTTAGCCCAAAGGAAGATGAAGGTGTAATAAATTTAATCCAAGCTATTGAGAGCTAATCTGGCTTGATTGAGTGTGATTTATGGTGTGGATTAATGACTGATTGACTTTTCAGCTCCATATCAGTTATTTCCTATTCTAGAGCTTCTAATTTCAGGCCAAATCTACCTTAATTTTAGGTTTTTATTATTTAGAACATTTTTTAACTATTTTCCTATTTTGGATCTGCTAATTTAAGACCAAATCAACTTTATTTAAGGTTTTAATAATTAGTACCTTTTTTTTCAGTCATGACATATAAATAGCATGCACTCATTGTAATAGGGGATAATTTAGAATAACAAAATCAGAAAATGTGAGATTTTGCTCTTCTTTTGGTTCTTCAAGAACTGTGAACTTATTAGGGATTCTTCTTTGTGGCTTTCAAACTTTATACCTTCGGTTCGTGATTCCATCGTAATCATTGGGTCAAGGTCTATTACTTATACTTTTAGTTCACGTTTCACTTATAAACGTTAGGTTAGGGTTCTATCAAAAATCCGTATTTTAGCTTTCTTGGGCAATTATTCCAATACTGTTTGTTAGGTCTCAAGCGTGTCGATTAAGGTTTGCATTATTTGGTATCGGAGCACAGGTTCTAAAATCAGTTTTCTATCTCTTTATCTTTTGTTTCTTGTTATCATCCTATCTTGTTCTTTTTGTGTTCTTTATTCCTCGTTCTTATTTTTTTGACGTGCACTAGGTTAAAATCGTGTACCAAGCTCAAAAAAAAAAAAAAAAACTTTAGAAAAGAAATAGAAAAAAAAAATATTGTGTAGTTTCAATTCTCTCAAATCAAAATATTATTTTCTTTTGTCATCTTCCTTTGATTTAGTGTTTTTGTTATATTGTCTTGCCATTGGTATTAGTTTAAATACTACAAGTTGAATTTCTTAATCAAGTTTATTAGTTTAAGCAAAACTGAAAAGAGGAAGCTACGAGTGGAAAAAGACAAGAGAGTGTGAGACTAATATCGAGAAAAATCCAATTTAAGAGTGAAACACGAGTGTGAGTGACATAATTTGAGTGCAAGCACGTGAGGGAGTGTTGTGTTGTGAGGAATTATTTCTAACATTTTTTTGTAGTTTCAAAAATATGTCTTCCAGGGGTGAAACATCAGATAGGGAAGGAGGTGAGGAGTCATCCCTCATGTTGCAGGCTATGCAACAACAATTTGAACGCATGAACGTGGTGTTTAATGATATTCAGGATCGAATGGATAGGCAAGACGTTGTTATCGCTTCTTTGCGTGAGGAGCGTACCCAAAGAGCCCCTAATGCTAGAAGGCAAGGAAGGCGTACGCGCGTTTATGATTCTGATGACTACCATGAGGATGAGTTTGAAGATGAAAAGGATCAAGTTTCATTGAACCATGAGGGCATGTTTGCGCCAAGGGGAGAAAGGTGTGGTAAAGGTTTCCGAAGAGATCCAAGATGGCAAAATGAGGCTGATAGAAACCTAAGAAACATCAAAATGAAGATACCATCTTTCCAAAGGAAAAATGATCTAGAAGTGTACTTGGAGTGGGAGAAGAAGGTGGAGTTCATCTTTGAGTGTCATAACTACTCCAAGGAGAAGAAAAAGTAAAACTAGTTGTGCTTGAGTTTACTGACTATGCTATTATATGGTGGGATCAACTTGTGATGAATAGAAGAAGAAACTATGAGAGGCCTATTGAGACTTAGGAGGAAATGAAAGCCACCATGAGGAGGCGGTTTGTCCCTAGTCACTACTATAGGGACTTGTATTAGAAATTACAGAGTCTCACTCAAAGCTATTGGAGCATGGATGACTGTCACAAGAAGATGATTCAGGCTAATGTAGGGGAGGATAGAGAAGCTACTATGGCAAGGTTTCTAAATGGGCTGAATCGGGGCATTGCCAACGTGGTAGAGTTACAACACTATGTGGAGTTAGAGGACATGGTGCACATGGCAATAAAGGTGGAACGGGAGCTTAAAAGAAAATGAACTCGGTCATTTCAAAATCCAGGCTCCTCTGCTTCATGGAGGTCAAATGAGAGGAAAGATGAATGGGTTGTTTTCAAGTCCAAAACCGAACCACCAAAAAGGAGAGATGAAGCTCCCAATGTCAACAAAGGTAAAAATGAATCCCAAACTCGTAATCGTGATATTAAGTGTTTCCGTTGTTTGGGAGTAGGTCATATAGCTTCACAATGCCCAAATAAGAGGACCATGATCGCACGTGTTGATAGAGAGGTGGAAACTGAAAGTGAGGAAGATGATGACCAAATGCCATCATTGGAGGATGCTTGTGATGATAATGTGGAGTATCCAGTGGAGGGTGAGTCACTTGTGGCTAGGCGTGCTTTAAGTGCCCAAGTTAAAAAGGATGACATGGAACAACAAAGGAAGAATATTTTTCATACTAGATGCCACATCAACAATAAGGCATGTAGTATGATCATTGATGGGGGGAGCTGTACTAATGTGGCTAGCACTACTTTAGTTGAAAATTTGAATTTACCTACCTTGAAACACCCTAGACCATATAAGTTGCAGTGGTTGAATGATTGTAGAGAGGTTAAGGTAAATAAGCTAGTGTTGGTTTCTTTTTCAATTGTGAGGTACAAGAATGAAGTACTTTGTGATATTGTTCCAATGCATGCGGGTCACATTTTATTGGGTAGGCCTTAGCAATTTGACAGAAAGGTCAATCATAACGAGTTCAAGAATAGGTATTCTTTTGTAAAAGACAATAAAACCATTACTCTTGTACCGTTGACTCCACGACAAGTGCATGAAGATCAAATGAAATTGAAAAGAAAGAATGACTAGCAAAAAAATTATGACACTAAGAGTTCAAAAAAAAAATGATGAGAAAGAGAGTGAAACGAAAAAAGATAGTGAAAAGAAAATAGAGAGTGGAAAAAATGAGAGAAAAACAAAAAAACAAGGGAGTTTTTATGCTAAGGTGAGTGATGTTAAGAATGCCCTTTTATACAAACCACCCTATATTTGTACTCTTGTACAAAGAGGTATGTTTTAATACTAATGAACTTGACGAATCTTTGCCTAGTTTTGTTGTTTCTTTGTTGCAAGAATATGAGGATGTGTTTCCTAACGATGTGCTTAGTGGATTGCCACCTATTAGAGGAATAGAGCATCAAATTGATTTTGTGTCAAGTGTGACAATTCCTAACCGACCAGCCTATAGGAGTAATCCGAAGGAGACAAAGGAACTTCAAAGGCAAGTTGAGGAGTTGCTAACCAAAGGACATGTGAGAGAGAGCATGAGTCTATGCGCGGTGTCGGTGCTACTTGTGCCTAAGAAGAATGGAACTTGGAGGATGTGTGTTGATTGCAGGGCTATCAACAACATTACGGTAAAGTATAGACATCCAATTCCTAAGCTAGATGACATGTTGGATGAATTGCATGGATCATGTGTTTTCACAAAAATTGATTTGAAAAGTAGGTATCATCAAATTAGGATGAAAGAGGGTGATGAATGGAAAATTGTCTTTAAAACTAAATATGGATTGTATGAGTGGTTGGTAATGCCTTTTGGTCTAACTAATGCACCAAGTACATTCATGAGGTTAATGAACCATGCATTGTGTGCGTTTATAGGCAGATTTGTCGTGGTCTATTTTGATGATATTTTGGTGTATAGTAAGAACTTAGATGAGCATATCAATCATTTGCATTGTGGTTTGGCTAGTTTTTATCGCCGATTTGTCAAAGATTTTAGTACACTAGCCACACCACTCACTGAAATTGTTAAAAAATCTGTGGGTTTTAAATGAGGCAGTGAGCAAGATCGTGCATTTATTGAAATTAAAGAAAGGTTATGTGGTGCTCCTTTATTAGCATTACCTGATTTTTCTAAAACTTTTGAAATTGAGTGTGATGCCTCAAGAATAGGTATTGGAGCCGTTTTGATGCAGGAGAAGCGATCAATAGCCTATTTTAGTGAAAAGCTAAATGGGGCAACTTTAAACTACCCAGCATATGACAAGAAGCTTTATGCATTGGTGAGAGCATTAGAGACTTGGCAACATTACCTTTGGCTGAAAGAATTTGTTATACATACCGATCATGAGTCCTTGAAGCACTTAAAATGTGAAGAAAAATGTGAATTTTTCTTTATCAGTCATTATGTGAAGAAAAATGTGAAACCAGAGTTTCCACAAATAAGTTGGTTGGCATCATGTTTGAACCATCCATGATGCAGGATATTGAAATTAACCCACGACAAATTCAAAGGCTGGCACTTGAATTTTTCATTCAAATGATTCCTAGTCCAATATGGGGAATCCATCATAGTCCAAGGTGTCTCAACACCATATTATTTCATCACCCACATCTTACTTGGATCTTTACCACAAAGCACATATAGAAATCCTCCTACAACAGTCAACACATAATTAGATTCATCCCTTGGAAATGCCATCCGCCGGAACTCCTCTTTTTCAAAATCAAAAGCCACTATTGTTAAATAATGGTCTTCATTTGGATCATAAGCTATCCAATGCACTGTCCCCATGTAAAATAGTGTCCCTCCACGAACATATGAGTTTAGTATGATGTTTTTCCTGAATTCTTCTCCACTTATAGAATTTCAATGAGAAAACATCTACCATAGTCTCATAACCTAAGCTAGAAACCCCTACTATCTTGTAGTCATCGGTAGAGGAGTCATTCCCAAATCCATACCAAATATATTTTGTAGTATTAGGATTGGGTCCACACCCAATATTTTAGAGCATTAGGATTTGGTGGTAATGGATTGCATTGCCTAGTAGATGGGTTCCACAAAACAATTTTACCCAAGGTGTCAACTAGACATAATAACCCATCACAAGAATTCAAAAGATGGAAAGGATATTGGAGATTTACATCACAGAGCGAATAATCAAAACCCAATAAGCCACCATTACCATCACCAATTGATTCCCAATCTTTAGTAGATAGTCGGACTACCATAAAAGGATTATCTTTTTCTTCAAAATTTATGATACATAATCGAGTTTTGACTTGTGTTTGTGGTAGTTGGAGGTGGGTTTTAGCGAATTGTGGATGAGAAATTAACGTGCATGCAGACGCACCTGAGCCGGAGCAGAGACTTGACTGGTAATCTCAAGAGTATGTTCTCAATGATGTGAAGAGGTAAGTATGTCATTGTAGTCTTCTTCAGCCTCATAAAACCCATAACCACACATTCATTATAAAATCAAAAGTTTTAGTACCAGATATAGAACAGTAACTCTCCATGGATCAAACTATTTCGTGCATTGGATTTAAGCCAATTACTTACTTGAATCCCATCCTTGGAATCAAAAGCCAAGTAAAAATGGTATGTATATACTAACTAACATAAAACACAAGCATACATGCAATTGAACTACCAATTTATTGCCATTGCCACTATACATGTTTGATCTACTAATAATAGAAGACACTGGAAATTATCGTAGAAATAGTAACACAACTTACCTTATCATTCATTCTGTGACGGATAAGGTGGAACTAGACTTTCCACATACAAGTTGGCAGCATATTTCATGCATCGCTTATCGAGCACATCAAACAGAACTACAAGTGGCTCCTCATTGACCCACAACTTAACTTGATTATTCAGAGGTTGGCACTTGAAATTTTCATCCAAATATGGGGAATCCATCCTCGTCCAAGATGCCTCAACACCATACTCTTTCATTACCCACATCTTACTTGAATCTCTACCAGAAGGTGTACAAAGGCATCCTCCTATCACAGTCAACATACGAGAAGATTCATCCCTTGGAATTGTCATCTGCCGGAACTCCTCTTTTTCAAAATCAAAAGCCACTACTGTTGGATCAGGGACATTTAGATCATAAGCTATCCAATGCACAGCCCCATGTAAAACAGTGTTCCTCCACGAGCATTTAAATTCAGTATGATGTTTTTTTCTCAATTCTTCTCCACTTGTGGGATTTCAATGAGAAAACATCTACCACTATCTCAAAACCTAAGTGAGAAACCCCTACTATCTTGTAGTCATCGGCAGAGGAGTCATACCCAAATCCAGACCAACTACATTTTGGACCATTAGCATTTGGTGGTAATGGATTGTATTGCCTGGTAGATGGGTTCCACAAGACAATTTTACCCAAACCGTCAACTAGACATAACAACCCATCACAAGAATTCAAAATATGGACAGAGTATTTGAGATTTACATCGCTCAGTGAATAATCAAAATCCAGTAAGCCACCACTGCCGTTACCATCACCAATTGATTCCCAATCTTTAGTGAAGACTCGGACCACCATAGAATCACCATATTTTTCCTCTTCAAAGTTGATGATACATAATCGAGTTTTCGCTTGTGTGTGTGGTAATTGGAGGTGGGCTTTAGCAAACTGTGGATGAGAAATCATCGCGTACCAAGCTTTGCAAACGCACTTGCAATAGAGTAGAGACTTGACTGGTAATATCAAGAGTATGTTCTGTTAATTTTATGTTTTTGATCTCCATTATCACCAAAACATATGCAGGAACATATGCAGGATATATTTATGAATTCACTTAGAATATGCATTTATTCACATGGAACATACCCGAATCCATTTCTGAAATTTGGTTGAAGATGTATGAATCTTCTAAAGCCGAGGAGGGTAACCACCGTCACTGGATTCTCTCTGACAATGGGAAGCGGGAGAGATTAGGATTCTGTTCTATTCAAAAATGTGATAATGCAAAATAAACAGACCCTTGACCTTTTATACCCTCCTGCCTTAGGGACCATACCCATTGGGCTATTGGGTCTCATGAGTCTTAGACCCATTATTTAAGGCTCGTGATGGTGTTTGGGGTTTACACATAGGTGGCCCATACTCTTGAATGAACAGAAAACAAATTAAAGAAGTGAATAGCTTAGTCATGAATTATTGTGAGATATGTGAGTCCATATCTTAACATGTTCTCGATGATTTCAAGAGGTAAGCAAGCCATTATTGTCTCCTTCAACCTCTAGAAAACCCACAACCACAGTCACTATAAAATAAGTCTTAAACCCTAGATTTATATGGAATAAAATACTAGTCTTAAACCCTACATTGGCAACAACTAGATGGAGCTTAGAGCGTTTCTCGGAGTTTAGTTAAAAATAATAGTAGGTTTACTAAAATATGGATTCTAATATTATAATAGATTATAAATTTTATTTTGATTAAAAATTTAATATTTTGGTATATATTACAAAATAAAAGCATAATTGATTTTTCCATAAAACTAATTAATCTTGATAATTTTAAAATAATATTAATGGTTAGTGATATTTTATTTAAAATCAATTAAAAATAAATATTATTTCTTGTTAAATATGTGAATATGCACCATAATAAATCATCTATAAACTTAAAAATAATTAAAAGTATGTTTATCATTCAAAAACTATTTTTATGTATATATGATTTGAAAGAATATATCACAAGAATTAAAAATTAAAAAGAAAAATTTCTGACTAATTTTATTTTTTATATAATATAATATAATTTTATATTTTATTTTAATTTTTAAGGAGAGAGTATATATATGAATTTGTCTTTTTATAGGAAAATTGTTTCTGTGAACTTACACTAGTTGACGGGTTAAGGAAAGTTGAAGGCTAAAATTTTAGGTTATGTTTGGTCCGGAGAAAAAATATTAAGGAAAGGAAATTTTTTTTTTTTTTAATATTTGATTGTTCTATAAAAAAATATAAAAATATATATAATACATTACATTTATATCTTGTATTATTCAACTAAACTCTAAAAATGAAATTGAAAGTCAAAAATATGTATTAACTCAAAATAAAATTTCTATATTTTAAAATAATTAAGCCTCAAATTAATATAATGTTTGAGATAAGAATGGATATTAAAATATAAAATAAAAATTATCAAAAAAATTGATAAATTTTTAAATAATATATTTTTTTATGTGATTTATGAACAAAATATTTTTTTCTTTTTTAAGAAAAAAAATGTGTGGGAGAGAAATATAGATGAATTTAGCAAAGTTGAAGGCCGTTGATAAAACTTGGAAACAATAAAAATGATAAAATGAAAACATTTACTATGAGGAAACTATTCCATACTTTTTAGAAATGAATTTTGTCTCTTGCCTTGTTAAAAAATTAACTTTGGACTCCGTTTGACAGTCATTTTAAAACACTTTTAATGTAAAAAGTGTTTTTAAAAAATTTTAAAAAACACTTTTAAAAATCTGAAAAAATCAATTATAGTATTATAAAATCATTTATAGTGTTTTATGGAAAAACACTTGAAAGATAATTCTCTTAAAAATAATTTTAGATAAAATACTTTTATTAACAAGAGAAACACTACCAAACTCACTTTTAGAGTGAGTTTTGGGAGTGATATTAGAAAACGTTTTCAGTATTTTTAACACTTTCTAAAATCACTATCAAATAGGCTCTTAGAATATATTTGAGAGTGTTCTGAGAAGTGTTTATAGTTTTTCTGATACTTGAAAAATAAAAATTTTCAGTTGTTAGAAAGATACAAAACCCTTTTAACAGTGATTTAAGAAAACGTTTCTAACACTTTTAACACTTAAAAGTTTTTATCATTTAAGTATTAAAAGGATAAATTTTTTTTTTTTAATTACTAACAAATACACTTTAAAAACACTTTATAGATTCACTGTGAACTCTTATTGTACGGAAGTGGTGTTAAATAACAAATATTTCTCTTAGCACCCTCCCCTTCTCATAAGGTCAATGTTGATGGCTAGAAATGGACCATCCTAATCGAGGATAAAAAGCTCACTAAAATCCATGTCCCACGTAAAGGCCCACAAAATGATGCATCATGTGCCTACTAAGGAGAAAATTATTAATAAAGTCATTTTATAAACTAGCAGTTACCATCGACAAAAGTTTGAATTTGTTCCAAGTGAAGTTATTAAATGATATTGCAGTCTGAGAAAGTTTATTCTTGTCTCACTTATACGCCCGGTCTACCAGCGTTGCGCCCTCTTTTGTTGCTGGGCCCTCTCCATATTCTTATTTGTTTGTCTGCAAAGAAAAGAAAAAACAAAGAATGGATTAATATATCAATTTTTTTAATACTTGAATGATAAAAATTTTCAAAGATTAAAAATATTATAAATGATTCCTAAAATCATTGTCAAACGAGCTCTAATTTTCTAATTTTTTTACATGAATTCATATTAGATAATGACCTTGTCCAAATCAAATATTATCTAAGAACTTACATCAGACAATCAAAAGCTATCTCTAAACTTTAAAATCTGATTACATACTTGTAAATAAATTTAAAAAACAGAGATGCTTGGTTTCTTTATGTTCATATTTGTTCACCTTTATCGATCAAATTGTCAACAATCAAATCTACACAAAAGAAACAGATTAACAAGTTTCCCCATTCTTAATAAGATGTCAATACTCGAAATGATCCTCAAAGATTGTCGACATAGTTTCAACTTACCTTTCATTGCTCATGTAGATAGAATGAATCAATAATCATCCATTCTATATCTTGATTATCTTCAAGGAAAGGATGTACCTCAAAAAAGAAAAATTCATTTGTTGTTTATGCGAACTTACACTAGTTGATAAGGTAAGGAAAGTTGAAAGCCAAAATTTTAAAGATGAGAGATGATAAAGGTGACCAAGGGCCTTATACTACAACATTTGTAGCTATTAGTATCATAAAACAAATCCTTTGATCTATTAATGAAGAAACCAAGCATACTAGTCAAGATATTAACCACATATATCGAAACTATTAATTAACATAGAAAACAAGAATACTAATCAAGACGTCAAAACCCAAGCAAGTGGTTGAATTGTTCTCTATTATCATTATATATATTTTAAAGTGCATTTGACAGTGATTTAAAGAAGTGTTTATAACTTTTTTTAATACTTGAAAAATAAAAGTTAGATTAGATACACTTTTTAAAATAACCATCAAACGGACTCTTAGTCTATTTATCATAGAAGAAACTAATTAACATTATAATAAAATAATAACACCACCCACCTTATTTATCATTCGGAATTTTTTCCTCCATTATCACTTTAAAGTGATGGATGAGGTGAAACAAGAGTCTCCACGTACAAGTTGGCGTCATGTCGGAACCACCTTCCGTAAGGCATAATGTTCTTGTATGTGTTTTCTTTCTGATCACACAACATTAGTTTTTCCTTGTTGACCAGCAACATATGTTCATTATTCAGAGTGTGTAACAACTCACACCTGAATTCTTCATTCAAGTTATTCCTAAGACTGTTATATGGGGAAGCCATCTTACTCCAAGATGTGTCAACACCATACTCTTTCATAACCCACATCTTACTTGGATCTTTAGAACCATGTACACAAAGGCATCCTCCTACAACCCTCAACTTAACATATAGTTCTTCTTCTTCTCTCGGAATTGCCATCTCCCGGAACCGCTCCTTTTCAAAATCAAAAGCCATGATTGCATCAAAGCCAAGAATAGGATCATAAGCTACCCAATGGAGTGCCCCATGTAAAACAGTTGCACACATGCGCGCAGCCCTAGTATGGTGTTTTTCCTGAATTCTTTTCCATTTATTGGATTTCAGCGAGAAAACATCCACCACAGTCTCAAAGTTAGGATTGAGCATAGAAACGACAAATACCTTGTAGTCATCGGCAAAGGAGTCATACCCAAATCCATGGCAACCAAGAAAATCCAGAACGTTAGGATTTGGTGGTAATTGATTGCATTGTCTGGTAGATGGGTTCCATAAGACAATCTTATTCTCCAAATCAACTAAACACAACAACCCATCACAGGAATCCAGAAGAACGACTTCGTATTTAAATCTTCCAATATCAAATAAATAATCAAATGCCAATGCCCCACCGTTATCATCGCTAAATGCTTCGCAGTCTTTGGTAGAGGCTCCAACTACCAGATAGTAATTGTCCCCAGGTTCGCCATAGTTTAGGGTACAAAACTGAGTTCTAGCTTGGGTTTGTGGTAGTCGGAGGTGACTTTTAACGAAATGGGGATGGGAAATTAATGTGCGCCAAGCTTTGCAGACGCACCTGGAACGGATCAGAGACTTGACTGGTAATCTCAACAGTATGTTCTCGATGATGTGAAGAGGTAACTCCGCCATTGTAGTCTTCTTCAGCCTCGTAAAATTCACTATCCTAGATTTATATGGAATAAAATACAAGTCAACCCTAAATTGGCAACAACTAGACCGAATATTGAGGCCCTAAGTGTAAAAAATATAAAAATCATGATTTTGGTCTATTTAAAAATCAATTACAAATTTTTTTTTTTTTTTTTGAGAAAAGAATATAGAAAAATCAACCTTAACTTTTATATATCAGTTTTATTTTCACCAATTTAAAAATAGTTTAAAATACATGTAAATTTTCACATGTGAGATAATTATTTCATAAAATGACTTTTTACATGTATGTTAGTAATGCCAATTGACAAATCTTTTTTTATTTTATTTTTTTATCATGAGAAATGATTTGATATTATTAAAATAAGATATTTTAAAAATTAAAAATGCAATTAAAACTAAAAAAACTTTAAAGTTAAAAATATAAAAATAAAATAATAACTTTGAATTAGTTAAATCACACTAGTAAAAAATATAGATTCGAGAAAAAGAATTGGAAATACAATGAGTCAATATTTAAAAATATATATATATATTTTAAATTTTTTAGTTTTATTTGTATTTAATTTTTTTTTGTTTTAATTGTATTTAATTTTTAAGTATTTTAGTTTTAATTGCATTTTTAATTTTTAAGATTTCTTATTTTATTGTTATGTCAACTAACAAAATTTGTATTCAATTTTATTTATAAAAAAAATGAGAAGAAGAATGGATTTATATAATATATGATATAAAATCATTATTAATTAAGGAATTAAAAAAAATTATTTATCACTCAAGGATCTAGAGAATTTTTTCAGAATGATTTGTATCTCATATTATATAATAAAAATTTATAATATATTTATTTGTAAGATAATTTTATCAAAATAAAATTATAAATTATTATATTTAATAATTTTAAATAAATGATATTTTAGGAAATAATTATTTTATTGAATTTCTTTTTTCTATATTTTTTCAAATTAGTGAATCAAAACCTACTTTTCCTTTAATTTTTCTATTTAGTTTTATATCTTTACAAAATCAATCGATCATCACCTCAAAATCAACTAATTCAAAATTTAAAACGATTTTAATTAAGATAATTATCTCATAATTATCCAACTAACTCTAATTATAATGCTAGTTTTAAGGAACATTTTCCATATTTTGAATTAATAACCCTCCTAATTATCCACCTAACAAACCATTATTTTTTAGCAAATTCTCCAATCGCTTTCTATATAATGGGCCATATTATGTTACCATGACACAAATTATTTTTGTTATCTTATCTGTTAAGGGGTGTTTGGGATGTCAGAATAGGGAATGGAAATAATATTTTGTTTCATTTCCTATTTCTTAGTGGAATAGAATGAATTTGATGATTCCATTTCTAGCATTTGGATGAACTTAGGAATGCAAGATTGGAATGATTATTTGTTTCCATTCCAATGTTTGATAATAATAGGAATGGAAATGAAAAAGAAATAAATTTACAATAATATCCTTACATATAATTTAAAATATTTTTTATTTTTACTTTTATTTTTAAAAAATAAATTTTGAGAGGTTTTTTGTTATTAAATAATAAGACTAAAATATATATATATATATATATATATATATATATATATATATATATATATATATATATATATATATATATATATATATATATATACTCAATAAATAAAAAATTAACCATAAAAAATCGTATAACCCTAATGCACAAATATTCAATTATTAATTTTATTAAAAATTTGAATAATTTGTCATGCTTAAGTAGTTATAAAATTATATTTTTCAAAAAAAAATTATTTATTATAATATTTAAATTCTCAAAGCTAGCAAATATTTTTCTTATTTTCAAAAGAGGAAATAAAAGAATTCTAATTTATTCTAATTTTCAACAAGTATCATATCCAATAAAATCCATAACCTTAAAAAATTTTAAATATTCGTTTTTTTTTTTATCAAAATTTTAAATAATTTGTCATGTAAAAAAAGCTATAGAATTATATTTTACTAAAGAAAAAAAAGAGAAAAAAAATATAAGAACATATAAATTGTCAAAGCTACCAAATACTTATTTCTGTGATGCGGCATAATCCATAGCTTTAACTAGGAAAGGAAGACGCCGATAATAATAAACAAAGGGGAAAAAAAACCAAAAGTTTTGTTTTTGTTTGTTTTTTTCTTTTTATTTTTTTCCTAACCATTAAAAATTTTCAATATTGTAAACACGTGAAATCGAAAAATCTTTTTCCAACCATTTCAATTTTTCTCTCCAGTTTCCATTAATACAAAATAAAGAAACATCAAAGATTCCAAACATAAATTAATAAAAAAAAATTAATCGATTTATAGAGAAGAAGAAACACATATAAAGAAGTAGAAGAAGAAAGAGAAAATAAGGTAAACCTGATCGAAAATGTAAAAGGGAGTTTTCAGAACCTAGTTGCAAGAAACAATGACGAATCCTAGATCCAACAATCAAAATGAACATCCAAAACCCTATAAATTAGAAATTGTTTTTTTTTTTTTTAAATATCGTGGAAGGTTTAATTGATTCAATTTGGAAGAATCACTTGTTGCAGAGCATTGGATGATGAATGGGTCTCTAGCTTTGCAAATAAGATAATAAGTGGATGATGAATGGATCTCTACATTTACAAAGAATATAAAACATCGGGTTTGAAGAACAAGATAAGAGGGTAAAATAGTAATTTAGGTTATTTTATATTATCAAATAGGTTTAATGAATCAGAATACCACCTACTTTTAATGAATGCAAATCCGACTCATAAGTTGGATTTGATTTCTGTCGGAATAATTTTTTATTTCATTTCCGCCTTCTTAACATTTATCCAAACATAGGAATAAGAGAGAAAAGGAATGAGATGTCTATTCCCACTCCCTATTCCCGTGTACCAAACACCTCTTTAGGGTTTGGTGGCCTGGTGCAATCGTGAAGAAAAATTATGAGATTTTTTTAGTGCGATTCCTTAACGGGTTTTTTGAAAATTAGGTTTTGTTGTAGCGCAACTCTCTCCTATTTTATCAATTTTTGACTCTCTCCTCTATTGTATCAATTTTTGAAAATTATGAGATTTTTTAGAATTTCTTATGAAGGGTCGGAATAGGGAATGGAAATAATATTTTGTTTCCTTTCCTATTTCTTAGTGGAATGGAATGAATTTGATGATTCCATTTCTAACATTTGGATGAACTTAAGAATGCAAGATTGGAATGATTATTTGTTTCCATTCCAATGTTTGATAATAATAGGAATGGAAATAAAAAAGAAATAAATTTACAATAATATCCTTACATATAATTTAAAATATTTTTTTATTTTTACTTTTATTTTTAAAAAATAAAAATTGAGAGGTTTTTTGTTATTAAATAATAAGACTAAAAAATATATATATACTCAATAAATAAAAAATTAACCATAAAAAATCGTATAACCCTAATGCACAAATATTTAATTATTATTTTTATTAAAAATTTGAATAATTTGTCATGCTTAAGTAGTTATAAAATTATATTTTTCAAAAAAAAATTATTTATTATAATATTTAAATTCTCTAAGCTAGCAAATGTTTTTCCTATTTTCAAAAGAGGAAATAAAAGAATTCAAATTTATTCTAATTTTCAACAAGTATTATATCCGATAAAATCCATAACCTTAAAAAAATTTAAATATTCATTTTTTTTTATCAAAATTTTAAATAATTTGTCATGCAAAAAAAACTATAGAAATATATTTTACTAAGAAAAAAAAAAGAGAAAAAAAATACAAGAACATATAAATTGTCAAAGCTACCAAATACTTATTTCTTATTTGCAAAAAAGGAAATAAAAAAACACAAATAGGTTATTCAATTTGGAAGAATCACTTGTTGCAGAGAATTGGATGATGAGTGGGTCTCTAGTTTTGCAAAGAAGATAAGAAGTGGATGATGAATGGATCTCTACCTTTACAAAGTAGATAAACATCGAGTTTGAAGAACAAGATAAGAGGGTAAAATAGTAATTTAGGTTATTTTATATTATCAAATAGGTTTAATGAATCAGAATACAAATCCGACTCATAAGTTGGATTTGATTTCTGCCGGAATAATTTTTTATTTCATTTCCGCCTTTTTAACATTTATCCAAACATAGGAATAAGGGAGAAAAGGAATGAGATGTCTATTCCCACTCCCTATTCCCTTGTACCAAACACCCCCTTAGGGTTTGGTGGCCTGGTGCAATCGTGAAGAAAAATTATGAGATTTTTTTAGTCCGATTCCTTAACGGTTTTTGAAAATTAGGTTTTGTTGTAGCGCAACTCTCTTCTATTTTATCAATTTTTGACTCTCTCCTCTATTGTATCAATTTTTGAAAATTATGAGATTTTTTGGAATTTCTTATGAAGGGTCATCATTTTGCCTCTAGTTCTTTCCTAACATTTTCCCTTAGATAACTTAATTTAATTTATTCTAAATTAGCCAAATTTCTCTATTTCATTAACATGGTGGCTTACTCAATTGACACCTAAGCTCCTTACCTCTTATACAGTTATACCACATCATTTTTGCATGGCATGGTCAAATTTCCCATAAATTAAAGTGAATAATCATTATTTATCATTATTCGCTAATATTTATATTTATGGGGTTCAAAGATGTCTTTTTTTTTTTTTACCAAATTGTATTTTTTGTCATTTATAATTAATAAATAATAATTTTAGTATACAAATAACACTATTTCTATTAAATTGAATAATGATTTAAAAAATGTTTCTCTTGATTTTTAATTTTGTCTTGAAAATTAATTTATAAAAATAATGTAATTTATTTAAAAAAAAATTAATTAAATAATTTAAAAGATAAAATTTAAGATAAAGACCAAAATATTTTTAATCAACACCTAATTTATTATAAAATATTTATTTTTATATGGCATGAATACATCCACTTTCAAGAATTCTAACTTAAAAAGGAAAAAGAATATTAATTGTAAACATAGTTTATATTTTTTAATAATATATAAAATAATTAATTTAGAATATTATTATCCATAAATAATACATCCATAATAATTAATTATTACTATCTCAAATTAAAAAAATTCTAAAATTTATTTTTAAAAGCATAAGTAAATTTGTACTTTTTTTTATAAAATATTCTAATTTTATATAAAAAATTATTTAAAAATAAATAAAAATTGCATTCAAATGTACATTTCAAAATTCTGTCTTTTAAAACATTTCTCATAAATATTTGATTCCGTCTTCATCCTAGTTATTTATTATTATTTTCATCCCCGTCCCAAAAAAGAAATTAAATGATATATGGTGAATTCGGGTGCCTTCTTTTGGTTTTTATATTTAAATATTTAAATATTATTTTTTTAAATGCTTACTTACATTAACAATAAATAAAATATTATAAATTTTTATAATTTATCTTTATGAACAACGTTTTTTTTATGGGTTAAAAAAAGAAAAAGAAAAAAGAAATTATTTTTTATTTAATTATCTATATAATTGGGATGAGACAAGGTAATACACGAACCAACACGGCATACCTAGTTTTAGAAAAACAAAAGTTATGGCTGGTTCTTGAAAATTTTGAGGAAAAATATGAGGGAAAGAAAATAAAAAGGAAATGTGAAAGAAAAGAAAAAACAAAGAAAAATAAAAAAAATAGATTCAAAGTCAATAAATTATTTTTATATATTTTTTCAAATTTAATTTACTTATTTTCCTCCTATTATTAAAGATTAAATAATTTTAAAATCCATAAATTTTCAACTCATTTTAATTATTATTATTTTTTAATTTTTTATAGTAAAACCAAAAATAAAAAAACCATTTTTTTTTCTTAGTATTTTCTAGAAACCAAACATAGTCTTAAAATTCAAACTCATTCTTAACTTGTTTATAATTCTTTATAAACAAAATCATTTGTGATACAATACAGTAATCATATATTACCAATTGAGTTTTTTATAAACGGAGCCTGTATACTTCATTTTATTGATCCAACTAAGTCAATCATAAATTATTTGATAATATTAATCTAGATCCCAAACTCATTCTATTAGGGGTTGAGTTAGGATTAATAATGGGACGGATTCAGGATTGGTTATATATATATATATATATATATATATGTCCAATCTGTCTCATTTATTTATATCCATTCTTATTCCCATCAAAAATAAAAAATTAAATGAGGTGGGATGGATGTAGAAAATTCTTATATCCATTTATTTAACTTTTTTTCTAATTTTTTATAAAAAATTTCATTTTTTTTACACTTAAATTTTAAATTGTATTAAAAATAAATATAATTGATAAATTAATAAATTTTTATAATGTATATATATATATATATATATGAAAAATGAAAAAGTTAAATTAAAATAATTTTTATTTAATATTATATATTATTGGGGTGAACGAGGTGTCAGAAGACTCAAACCTACCCCAAGTTTAAAAAAAAAAATTCAAACCTACCTTAAATTGGTTATATTTACCTTAAACCATTATGGGTTAGATGAGTCTGGTACTCAAAAAAATCTGCTTGAGTGTTATCCTTAGATAAAGTGGGACAACAAGTATCCGAAAAAATCACCACATTAATTTATACATATCTGATTCTTTTTTCAATTAAATTAATATTTCTGATTATTTTGTATTTTAATTCCATTTTATAATATTCTTTGATTTCTTCTAGCACTTAGGACATAAGTTAGTTGAATTTTTTCTTTATATTTTACTATTGTCTTATCACACCTTAGTCTCCCACGATTTCAACATTGATAAATTTGTAACATTCTTCATATCTTGATCATATCATTCCTACCTTAATTACATTTTTCACATCTTAATAAAAAAAATTATGAACATATTTTTAATATTTATTTGCATTTGAAATTATTATGAATAATTAAAACCAAAACCTTTTATTTTCTTAAATTTATATATTTAAATATTATTAATAATTGCTTGACAAATATATTGGTGGAGCCGGATAGAGCCTACCTTGAAAATGTTCAAAAAAAAAAAAATCTACTTCTTGCAAGAGGACGATTCGAACACAAGATTGATAATACTCATTGACAATGACAAGTCTTGACCATTGGGATAAGACTGATATGTGTATTAAAAGTTGGCCTGAATCAAATTGGTGGCTCAATTGATATATATCATTGTAAAATATATTGTAATATTTGGCTTTGAATTGAAAAGGGATGAAATGGAAATCAGTTTCCTTTCCACATCTCTCTTTCACTTCAATATATTGGTGGAGCTGGATAAAGCCTACCCTGAAAATGTTTAAAAAAAAGAAAAAAATCTACTTCTTGCAAGAGGACGATTCGAACACAAGATTGATAATGCTCACTGACAATGACAAGTCTTGACCATTGAGATAAGGCTGATATGTGTATTAAAAGTTGGCCTGAATCAAATTGGTGGCTCAATTGATATATATCATTGTAAAATATATTGTAATATTTGGCTTTGAATTGAAAAGGGATGAAATGGAAATCAGTTTCCTTTCCACATCTCTCTTTCACTTCAATATACTCTCTTTCACTTCAATATATTGGTGGAGCCCGATAGAGCCTACCCTGAAAATGTTCAAAAAAAAAAAATCCACTTCTTGTAAGAGGACGATTTGAACACAAGATTAATAATGCTCCCTGACAATGACAAGTCTTGACCATTGGGATAAAACTGATATATGTATTTAAAGCCTGAATCAAATTGGTGGCTCAATTGATATATATCATCGTAATATTTGGCTTTGAATTGAAAAGGGATGAAATGGAAATCAGTTTCCTTTCCACATCTCTCTTTCACTTCAACAGTGATGAGAGAGGATAGCATGGATTTTGGCAATTGAATTGTAGCTAAAATGGACAGCAGAGAATTAATGTTCTAGTAATAGAGAAAACCAATGCAGATCTCTTGTCATATCAACTATACTATCGATGAGGAAACTAGCCAGAGATTGAGTCATACTCATTCATTGTATATGCCTTGTAAGTTGCAACTGGAGTTGGCCCATTCCTGTATGATTTTCCCCCCACTCTTTGTAAATGGTGTTGGCTGAGGCTCAGTTCTTAATGAGGGGAGGTCTTGCAGAGATGATGACACAAAGCTCATAGTTTTGTGGTGCTCCATTTATATCCGAGCCCCCTTGTCACCTTCCACAAAACACTCTCTGCATGCAAGCTGGCTGCTTCGTGCCAAACACTCCTCTTCTGGTCACTTTCATTCATTTCTGTTTGTCCTTTCTTCATCTCTACACGTGTTTACTATTCACAGCAGGCCTCCCCTCTTCTCCCTTGTCCTTTCTCCCTCTTTTTCCCGTTTTAAACTTTTGACCCTAGCTGGTTGCTTATCCAAGTTTGAATCATTATTTTTTTTTATTACGTTTGATTATCGAAGAATACTAAGAAGAAAAGAATAAAAGAAAATTATTTTTTTCATAAAATAATAATTAAAATTTTATATATTTTTAAATTATTTAATTTTTATATTTGATGGGTTAAAATAAGTTTGAAATAGTAAATAAAAATAATTTATTGATTTTTAATTTTTTTTCTTTTATTCTATTTTCTTTTATATTTTTTATATTATATTTTCTCTTATATTTTTTGGGAACAAACATAACCTTATAAATTTGGATTGAAAATAAATGAATTTGGATTAAATTAATGGTTATATGCATATCATTAATAGTAGTAATCAATATAATTATAAATTTAAACTATTTAATTTTTATTTAACTCATTTTAAGAATAAATGATAATTGAGTGACAAATATATCTAGTTAAAACATTAATCATAAAGATTAATACAAGACTCAACTCACCATAACTATCAAATAGAAGAACTTGATTATTAAATGGATTACACGATGTATTATTCTTATAATAATTAAATAGTATTTGAGTTTATGTTTTTAATTCAATTATTATTCGTTTTAGGTATAGATTAACCTATGTAGTATTAGACTTTAATGTGATATAAACATGATTATGCAACATGAATTACCATTCCTAATAAGAGAAGATGGTTTTTCAATATTTTTCCATGATTTTTTTTTCAATACATTTTCTTAGATTATGTTTGGTTCTGATAAGATGTGAAGGAAATAATATAGAGAAAAAAAAATTGGAGAAAAATAAAAAATAAATTTATAATCAAAAATTTATTTTTATATGTTTTTTTAAACTCATTTTATTCAATGATATAAAAGGTAAATAATTTAAAAATACATAAAATTTTAATTAATTTTATTTATATTTGATTTTCTTTTATTTTTTTCAACTAAATATAAGGAAACTTTTTTTTTTCTTTCTGTTGTACTTCGTGTAACCAAACATACTCTTAACTTTTTTTCATTTTTCTTAGTTCATTTCTAATTATATGGTTAGATTTGAAACGAAGTAGGTAAGCTGCAGGACCCACACCCACTAGTCTCTCTCTCTTGAAGTCTCTATATTTACTTCAAGCCTTCCTTTTTCCCTAATCACTATCATCTTTTATGTTTTTTTCTTCTCTTTTTGAGTGTCCTTGTCATATTCCTTCAGATAATGTATAGAGTTGGTATTTATTAATCTCTCCAGTCTGTTTCAGGGAAGTAATGGCCACAGCCAACTTGCAGTTTCTCTTCTCCTCCTTTCTCCTTGCAGCTCTCCTCATTGCAGGTTGTAACCAATCTTATCTGTTTCCAAGTCTTTATATGTTGGCTTTCTTTCCAAATCTAGAAATTATGTTTGGTTACCCAGAAAAGATTTGGAGCTAATACCATATATATATATATAAGCATTTGATTTTTCCAGGATTTGAGAATCATAATCTGGATTTCAAGTTCCAAAAGAAAAATGAAAAAGATTTCTTTTTCCTTTTTTGAATAATAATGCAGGGACTGCAACTCATTCAGAACTTCTACATCAACAAGGAGGCTTCAATTCATATCCATCACAAAGAGTAGTATCAGTTCAGGTGAGAAATGCAAACATTAATGAAGATCAAAACCAGTCCCATATTCCTTTATTTTTTTCAATAAGTATGTGCTTATATTTAGGGTTCTTGGGTGCTAGAACAATGGAGATGGAGGATGGAGAAAATGGGGTTCAAGAAGAGAGATGATAGGGTCTACAGCCCCAACATGCACATACAATGAATGCAAAGGGTGCAAGTTCAAGTGCAGAGCAGAGCAGATTCCTGTGGATGGTAATGACCCAATTCACAGTGCCTATCACTACAAGTGTATGTGCCATAGGTAATTCAATGAGTGGCTCCTTTTTTTTTTTTTTTTTGGGTTCTTTTTTGGTAAGTTTTATAGTCTGGTTAGATGCATGTGGGATGTAGGAGAAAATATTGAAGCTAGCAAAGTTTGGATGATGATGATGAGGTTATGCATAAGCAAATTTTGGGCACTTTTTTATTTGTAGATTTAATATAGGAATTTTAAAAGGTTTTTGTAATTTTCTTTTGAAATTTTGGCATGTCTTTTTAGGGGTGTTACTTCCAATATTCTACCTGCTAATTAATAACTTTCTAAATGAAAGTACTTTGCTTTTGGTCCATATTTTATTTATTTTCATAAAAGTTGTGAAGAATTGATAGCATGAGTGGACTTTGGTATGGCATTGTAGTTGGGAAGGATCCTTGCTCCATCCTATTTAGAGGCATGGAAAAATAATTGATTCAATTTGTCCCTATTCAATAAGCATTGATAGAAGGTAAAAATAACAATAGAAATTTGTGATATCTTATTTGGTTTCAAAAAATTATTAAGGGTTTGTTTGACCGGTGTTTTTTTTAAAAAAAAAAAATTATTTGGTTTTAAAAATAATTTTTTTTTTTTTTTTTTAAATTCTACCAAACAGAACTCTAAGAATAAGAAAAAATGTTGAATAAAATTATTTTTGTTATATTTGATTTACCATGAATAACAAAATGTATTTATAATATTTTATTTGGTTTCAAAAAAATGTTAAAGAATTATTTTTTATTTGATTTATCATAAAATTATTAAAAAAAATCAAATACAATAAAAATAATTAGAAACTTTTTTATTTTAAATTATTTCATCTTCTATATAGTTTAAACAAATATATAAATATGATTTATCAATTTTAAATCTATTTTTCTTTCTTTCTTTGAAGAGTGTTTATCATTTATTGGCCTATAAAATTTTTAAATTTTTTAGAGGAGACAAAATTTTTATTTTACTTTTTATTTTTGAAACATTCTTAATAATCTATCTAAGGGGTTTTTTTTTTTTTTTTTTTTTTTTTTTAAAAAAAATAAATATAAATATAAAATAAATTCTTAAAAAACTGTTTTTTTTTAAAAAAAAAAGTTTCCTAAACCTATTTTCTAAGTTAGAACAATATTTTAAAGAACACCTTAATTTTTTTTTTCTAAAAAATAATTTAATTTTAAAATAAATTCTTGAAACATTGTTTTTTGTTAAAAGTTTTTCAAACGTGTTTTCTGAGTTAGAAAAATATTTTAAAGAACTTTTATATTCTTTAAAAAAAAAAAAAAAAAAAGTAGTTTTTAAAAATAGTTTCTAAATAGGTCAAATTACCACTAATTCTAAAGCAATAGCCCAAATAATTAGATGGAATTCCATTGACTAAGTACTAGATAAGTTAAAAGACTAGTATTTAGTGCACTAGTGATGCTCAAAATGCATCCAAATCAATAGGGATTGACATTAAGCAATTATTCTCCATTATCCATAAATTTTGGCAAGTGGAGATAATAATGTCCAACCCTAGGCTATGTTTAGTTTTACCCTAAAAAATATGAAAATAAAAATCAAATATAATTAAAATTAATTAGAAGTTTATAAAATTTGAAATTATTTAATATTTTAATACAATAAAGAAAAATAAATTAAATGAGTTTTAAAAAGTATATTTATATAATTTTTATTTCATTTCGCTTTTCTTCTTTATATTTTTTCTTTTTATTTTTCCTTGAATTTTTCAGAACAAACATTGACTAGATATTTACGTACTTCCTTTCCAAGTTCCAAACGAAAGACTGTCACATTTCAAAATTGCCCATATGGTGATAAGGTCTTGAAGGTGATTTGCATAAATAAAATAAAAATAAAAATAAAAAAGAAAAGAAAAGCAACATTGGATAGGACACTCAAGTATCTCATAAGTTTAGTACCTGCGACGCTCAAGCAACCCCTTGTGGGACATGTAAGCGCTCCGCATGAGAACCGTTTCTAGACCACATTTTCGCATGGCTTTCATTATTTTTTCTCCATTGTCTCTCTCAAGCGTTTCTTCCTATACATGATCTAAGGTGATCACTTTTGTGGTGAGGTTTGATCTGATCACTCTTGACTTTGACTCATTATGACTGACCATACCGTGCACATTCTTTTATGTTTCTACTATTGATCAATTTTTTATGCTTGATCCAACTTTTTTTATTTTTAATCCTATACATGTTAATCACTTCTGATGTTTAACGAATAATGTGTTTGATAGTAATTTTAAAAAGTATTTTTATCATTTTTTATATTTAAATTTTATTTTTTATACTTGAAAAAAATCACTATCAAAAGGATTCTTAGAGGATAGTAATTCTAAAAAATATTTCTAATACTTGAAATTTTTTATTATTCAAGTGTTAAAAAATTAAAAATATTTTCTTAAAATTACTATCGAACACACTCAAAATCCCATAAAAATACCCTAGCAAAGTGGTTGTTACCTCTTTATCTCTTCAAAGATGAATAAGATTTTCTACTTCTATTCATACTCCACTTGCTCGGCCGAGAAGATCTTCTAATTGGTTGTTTCCAATCTCTATACCACTGAAATCAATTCTATATCAAGTTCTTCAAGATGCATGTCAAGCCAAAGCACTAAATTGATCTATAAGCTTTCTATAACACTCCAATCTTAAGGATCTTATATAAAAGGTGTTGAAAGCCTCTTGTTACTATTCAAAGGGCTACATGCCCACACAACACCAAATCAGGATGTTCTAAACAAACATTCATGATTCTCTACTCAACATATAATTCTATATTATGATGTATGAGGTGATTTTCGCAATTACTCTAGAGATTATTTGTCATGCCATCCACTTAATGTCACATCCTATTAGAGCTCTAATGTTTGGTTGAAATGTTCCTACACTGTCACCATAAAAGTGCAAGGTCATTAATATTCAAAGTTTGCATGGAGAGCAAAGGCCTCTTGTAGTTTAAGTTTTGATAGCTAGCTTTACCAAGCTTACTCTTGTCCATGGTATCTTCACTATTATGCCTTCTATTCAAAATCTTATTAGCACTAGGTTAGCTGCTCAATCACTAGACTACTCATTTTCTGTATTACTCTCCTTACACACTACTCATTTCACAAGTATCTAGTTATTTGAGTGTATTAATTCAAGTAATAGATTCATCAACAAAAAGAAATAATATTGAGAAGATCATGTTATTTATGTTGAATGTGGTGGTGAGGGCTTAATCGAGTTGTGAGACCTTAGGATCCTAGTGGAAAGTTTTGGGAGAAAGTATTATTATTTTGTTTTAAAATTATCGAAGGAGAGATTGTTAATGTATTAGTTTAGATTGACAATTTGCTTAGAAAATTATTGGTTTGAAACTACTTTACTACCACTAAGTTTTATTTTGACATATTTGAGTTGTAGACATTGAATTTGAAGGTTAGGTAGTTATGTTTAAAGTTTGAAATTAGAACAAAATATTGACAATATAAAATGCATATTTTAGTCATAACTAAGCATTATAAAAAAAAAATAATTTTTTCATATTTAGTTGTACATATATATAAAATAATAATTAAAATTAGTTAAAAATTTATATATTTTTAAATTATTTAATTTTTATATTTGATGGGTTAAAATAAGTTTGAAATAGTAAATAAAAATAATTTATCGATTTTTAATTTTTTTTTTCTTTTATTCTGTTTTTCTTTTATATTTTTTATCTTATATTTTCTCTTAAAATTTTTGGGAACAAACATAACCTTATAAATTTGGATTGAAAATAAATGAATTTGGATTAAATTCATGGTTATATGCATATCATTAATGGTAGTAATCAATATAATTATAAATTTAAACTATTTAATTTTTATTTAACCCATTTTAAGAAAAAATGATAATTGAGTGACAAATATATCTGGTTAAAACATTAATCATAAAGATTAATACAAGACTCAACTCACCATAACTATCAAATAGAAGAACTTGATTATTAAATGGATTACACGATGTATTATTCTTATAATAATTAAATAGTATTTGAGTTTATGTTTTTAATTCAATTATTATTCGTTTTAGGTATAGATTAACCTATGTAGTATTAGACTTTAATGTGATATAAACATGATTATGCAACATGAATTACCATTCCTAATAAGAGAAGATGGTTTTTCAATATTTTTCTATGATTTTTTTTCAATACTTTTTCTTAGATTATGTTTGGTTCTGATAAGATGTGAAGGAAATAATATAGAGAAAAAAAATTGGAGAAAAATAAAAAATAAATTTATAATCAAAAATTTATTTTTATATGTTTTTTTAAACTCATTTTATTCAATGATATAAAAGGTAAACAATTTAAAAATACATAAATTTTAATTAATTTTATTTATATTTGATTTTCTTTTATTTTTTTCAACTAAATATAAGGAAACTTTTTTTTTTCTTTCTGTTGTACTTTGTGTAACCAAACATACTCTTAACTTTTTTTCATTTTTCTTAGTTCATTTCTAATTATATGGTTAGATTTGAAACGAAGTAGGTAAGCTGCAGGACCCACACCCACTAGCCTCTCTCTTGATGTCTCTATATTTACTTCAAGCCTTCCTTTTTCCCTAATCACTATCATCTTTTATGTTATTTTCTTCTCTTTTTGAGTGTCCTTGTCATATTCCTTCAGATAATGTATAGAGTTGGCATTTATTAATCTCTCCAGTCTGTTTCAGGGAAGTAATGGCCACAGCCAACTTGCAGTTTCTCTTCTCCTCCTTTCTCCTTGCAGCTCTCCTCATTGCAGGTTGTAACCAATCTCATCTGTTTCCAAGTCTTTATATGTTGGCTTTCTTTCCAAATCTAGAAATTATGTTTGGTTACCCAGAAAAGATTTGGAGCTAATACCATATATATATATATAAGCATTTGATTTTTCCAGGATTTGAGAATCATAATCTGGATTTCAAGTTCCAAAAGAAAAATGAAAAAGATTTCTTTTTCCTTTTTTGAATAATAATGCAGGGACTGCAACTCATTCAGAACTTCTACATCAACAAGGAGGCTTCAATTCATATCCATCACAAAGAGTAGTATCAGTTCAGGTGAGAAATGCAAACATTAATGAAGATCAAAACCAGTCCCATATTCCTTTATTTTTTTCAATAAGTATGTGCTTATATTTAGGGTTCTTGGGTGCTAGAACAATGGAGATGGAGGATGGAGAAAATGGGGTTCAAGAAGAGAGATGATAGGGTCTACAGCCCCAACATGCACATACAATGAATGCAAAGGGTGCAAGTTCAAGTGCAGAGCAGAGCAGATTCCTGTGGATGGTAATGACCCAATTCACAGTGCCTATCACTACAAGTGTATGTGCCATAGGTAATTCAATGAGTGGCTCCTTTTTTTTTTTTTTTTGGGTTCTTTTTTGGTAAGTTTTATAGTCTGGTTAGATGCATGTGGGATGTAGGAGAAAATATTGAAGCTAGCTAAGTTTGGATGATGATGATGAGGTTATGCATAAGCAAATTTTGGGCACTTTTTTATTTGTAGATTTAATATAGGAATTTGAAAAGGTTTTTGTAATTTTCTTTTGAAATTTTGGCATGTCTTTTTAGGGTGTTACTTCCAATATTCTAGCTGCTAATTAATAACTTTCTAATGAAAGTACTTTGCTTTTGGTCCATATTTTATTTATTTTCATAAAAGTTGTGAAGAATTTATAGCATGAGTGGACTTTGGTGTAGCATTGTAGTTGGGAAGGATCCTTGCTCCATCCTATTTAGAGGCATGGAAAAACAATTGATTCAATTTGTCCCTATTCAATAAGCATTGATAGAAGGTAAAAATAACAATAGAAATTTGTGATATCTTATTTGGTTTCAAAAAATTATTAAGGGTTTGTTTGACCGGTGTTTTTTTTTTTAAAAAAAAAAATTATTTGTTTTTAAAAATAAAAAAATATTTTTAAAAATTCTACCAGACTCTAAGGATAAGAAAAAAATGTCGAATAAAAGTATTTTTGTTATATTTGATTACCATGAATAACAATAAGAATTTATAATATTTTATTTTGTTTCAAAAAAATGTTAAAGAAATTTTTTTTATTTATTTATCATATAATTATTAAAAAAAAAAACCAAATACAACAAAAATAATTAGAAACTTTTTTGTTTTAAATTATTTAATATTCTATATAGTTTAAACAAATATATAAATATAATTTATCAATTTGACATCTATTTTTTTTTTCTTTATTTATTTTTCTTTCTTTGAAGAGTGTTTATCATTTATTAGCCTAAAATTTTTTAAAATTTTTTAGAGGAGGCAAAATTTTTATTTTAGTTTTTATTTTTGAAACATTCTTAATAATCTATCTAAGGGTTTTTTTTTTTTAAATAAATAAAATAAAATCTTAAAAAACTGTTTTTTTTTTTTGTTAAAAGTTTCCTAAACCTATTTTCTAAGTTAGAACAATATTTTAAAGAACACCTTAATTTTTTTTCTAAAAAATAATTTAATTTTAAAATAAATTCTTGAAACATTGTTTTTTGTTAAAAGTTTTTCAAACGTGTTTTCTAAGTTAGAAAAATATTTTAAAGAACTTTTATATTTTTTAAAACAAATTTTTTTTAAAAAAAAAATAGTTTCTAAATAAGTCAAATTAGGCCAAATTACCACTAATTCTAAAAGAATAACCCAAATAATTAGATGGAATTCCATTAACTAAGTACTAGATAAGTTAAAAGACTAGTATTTAGTGCACTAGTGATGCTCAAAATGCATCCTTAACATGCATCCAAATCAATAGGGATTGACATTAAGCAATTATTCTCCATTATCCATAAATTTTGGCAAGTGGAGATAATAATGTCCAACCTTAGGCTATGTTTGGTTCTAGGAAAATAATTTTCTCATATTTAGTTTCACCCTGAAAAATATGAAAAAAAATCAAATATAATTAAAATTAATTAAAAGTTTATAAAATTTGAAATTATTTAATTTTTTAATACAATAAAGAAAAATAAATTAAATGAGTTTTAAAAAGTATATTTAAATAATTTTTATTTTAAAATTTAATTTTTATTTCATTCCACTTTTCTTCTTTATTTTTTTCCTTTTTATTTTCCCTCAAAATTTTCGGAACAAACATTGACTAGAAATTTACATACTTCCTTTCCAAGTTCCAAACGAAAGACTGCCACATTTCAAAATTGCCCATGTGGTGATAAGGTCTTGAAGGTGATTTGCATAAAAAAAAATAAAAATAAAAATAAAAAATAAAAAATAAAAAATAAAAAAGAAGAAGAGAAAAGCAACATTGGATAGGACACTCAAGTATCTCATAAGTTTAGTACCTGCGACGCTCAAGCAACCCCTCGTGGGACATGTAAGCGCTCCACATGAGAACCGTTTCTAGACCACATTTTCGCATGGCTTTCATTATTTTTTTCTCCATTGTCTCTCTCAAGCGTTTCTTCCTATACATGATCTAAGGTGATCACTTTTGTGGTGAGGTTTGATCTGATCACTCTTGACTTTGACTCATTATGATTGACCATACCGTGCACATTCTTTTATGTTTCTACTATTGATCAATTTTTTATGCTTGATCCAACTTTTTTTATTTTTAATCCTATACGTGTTAATCACTTCCTAATGTTTGATGAAGAATGTTTTTTATAGTAATTTTAAAGAGTGTTTTTATCATTTCTCATATTTGAAAATTTTTTTTCTTATACTTGAAAAAAATCACTATCAAAAGGACTCTTAGAGGATAGTAATTTTAGAAAACATTTCTAACATTTGAAATTTTTTATTATTCAAGTATTAAAAAAATTAGAAACATTTTCTAAAATCACTATCAAACACACTTGAAATCCCATAAGAATACCCTAGCGAAGTGGTTGTTACCTCTCTATCTCTTTAGAGATGTATAAGATTTTCTACTTCTATTCATACTCCACTTACTCGGGAAGATCTTCTAATTGGTTGTTTCCAATCTCTATAGCACTGAAATCAATTCTATATCAAGTTCTTCAAGATGCATGTCAAGCCAAAGCACTAAATTGATCTATAAGCTTTCTATAACACTCCAATCTTGAGGATCTTCTATAAAAGGTGTTGAAATCCTCTTGTTACTATTCAAAGGGCTACATACCCACACAACACCATACCAGGATGTTCTAAACAAACATTCATGATTCTCTACTCAACATATAATTCTATATTATGATGTATGAGGTGATTTTCGCAATTACTCTAGAGATTATTTGTCATGCCATACACTTAATGTCACATCCTATTAGAGCTCTAATGTTTGGTTCAAATGTTCCTACACTGTCTCCATAGAAGTGCAAGGTCATTAATATTCAAAGTTTGCATGGAGAGCAAAGGCCTCTTGTAGTTTAAGTTTTGATAGCTAGCTTTACCAAGCTTACTTGGGTCCATGGTATCTTCACTATTATGCCTTCTATTCAAAATCTTATTAGCACTAGGTTAGCTGCTCAATCGCTAGACTACTCATTTTCTTTATTATTCTCCTTA
The DNA here is from genome assembly GCF_004353265.1 of Vitis riparia. NCBI lineage: Eukaryota > Viridiplantae > Streptophyta > Magnoliopsida > Vitales > Vitaceae > Vitis > Vitis riparia. The sequence goes on along the minus strand of NC_048435.1, from coordinate 19,869,940 downwards.
CACACTACTCATTTCACAAGTATCTAGTTATTTGAGTGTATTAATTCAAGTAATAGATTCATCAATAAAAAGAAATAATATTGAGAAGATCATGTTATTTATGTTGAATGTGGTTGTGAGGGCTTAATCGAGTTGTGAGACCTTAGGATCCTAGTTGAAAGTTTTGGGAGAAAGCATTATTATTTTGTTCTAAAATTATCGAAGGGAGAGATTGTTAATGTATTAGTTTAGATTGACAATTTGCTTAGAAAATTATTGGTTTGAAACTACTTTACTACCACTAAGTTTTATTTTGACATATTCGAGTTGTAGACATTGAATTTGAAGGTTAGGTAGTTATGTTTAAAGTTTGAAATTAGAACAAAATATTGACAATATAAAATGCATATTTTAGTCATAACTAAGCATTATAATGTAGGGAACTCGGATCACTCTGTTCCTTATCCTAAGCTCAAGTTAGGTACATGAATACTCCCGAGGGCTTTTAGATCCTAGTAATAAAAGTAAAAAAAAATACAATTTTTACCATAAAGATTTAGAATAACAACTTTAGAAAACTTTGTCTGTGACATGGACATTCCCAAATCAATTTCTTTCAATGAAGATTTGTTTAGTAGTAGTCAGAAGCCTCGTAAACCCAAGATCTCTTGTCCAATGGCTCTAACTCGATCTTGGAACTCCAAAGGGTAGGTCTTTGGAAAGGAGGAAGCTATGGTTTTCTCTTTCTCTGGAGGTGGAAAGCAACTCATTTGAAAGGTGATTGAAACTTTAACCCTTAATAGGGTATTTATAGGATTCCTTAAATAGACTTAAGTGACTTAAGCCCATCAAGGCTTAAGTCACTTAATCTAACCCAAAATGAGTCTTAATTGATTAATTAAACTCATAAAGTCATTTAATTAATCAATTAACCTAATCTATAAACCTTGTTTACTAACTCCTTTGTAATCTTGCATGATTACCAAAATGCTCTTATGTACAAATGTGAACTTTGAGTCAATCCAACCCTTATAAACCATGTCATAAAGATACATGAGTTTGAGTGAAGACCATTGGGACCCACAGGAGTAATGGTTTCCTCAAAATCCATTTTTGAAGTTAATTTAACATTCCATTATAGAGAATTAACTATACTCTAATACCCTTTATAAATAATAACGAGACAAATTATGGGTCAGTGACCTATTATTTATTATATGTAAACTCCTTATAAACTAGTATTCATAATATAATAAGATAGTGCTATCAATTATTAAGATTATCTTTACAATCTTTGAGTTATAGATCTTTTTTATTATGTGATCAATTGACATACTTTACCTCTAAGGAACATATGTCAAATATCAGAACAGGAAATATGTTTTCCTATTATGATAGGGCTAAAAGGCTAGAGTTTTGGTATAAAAAAGTGTTTAAAACTTACTTTGGGGCGTAAAAAGGAAAAACTTGAAAATTTCAAAGATCCCGATTATTCTAGCCTTGCTCCTAATTAAAAGTCCAAAAATCAAAATTTCAATTCAAAAACTTGAAAGTCCTTTCAAGAAGGAAAGGTAAAGATTAAGGATTTAAGTTGTTGAATGTAAATGTGATTTTAAGGTGATTTATTAAGGAGCAAAGGAATGTGTTGTACCATAGACATAAAGCAAACATATAAATGCTAGTTGAAATAAGATTCATGAGTAGGTGAACTTGAGACTTCACTTTCAACTAATTACTGAATCCTACTATGAATAATATCACTCAGAATCCAATAATAAAATGCATATTTTAGAACCATCTTTATATACAACAATAGATGAATAAACAATATATATATATATATATATATATAACAAAGAGCATATTTTCTATATAGATTTTTTATTCAAACAAAAAATCCATAGAATCAATACTCCATGCACCCATTGATATAAGGTGCAATATCCTTGGATCGTGTACATAAGCAAGTATATGGTGCAATACCTTTGAACACTTCAATCTTTTTGGGATTATGAACTACTTGCTATCTAACAAGCAAACCATACTTGTACCTCATTTGAGAGAAACATAAAGTGTCATGTAGCAAAATCATCTCATTTAACACACAAAGTGCCAACATGCTAGGTATGGACTCACCTTACCTCTAGGACTAGGTCAAGTCATACTACTAATGTTGCAACTACATGCTATGATCATTCAAATGGCTTGGCCAATTCTATTTGTAATCATGAACAAAAAGCTTTAATGGGAAGAAATTGACAATTATGAACTCTTGTACACACCTAAAGTTATGCACCATATTGTTTATAATCCAAACTCTAAATATATTAGAATATTGCTCCTTTACTAAAAGAGATTAAACTATATCCATTATGGTAATGAATTTCGTAATGAACCAATATCAAAATGCAATCTCTTAAGTAACTTTTTGCATACAATCTCAATTTTAGCCTATCCAAATCCTAATGACTTGGGTTTTAGGAATAAAACGAAACACACGAGGTATTTAACATGTGTTATGTGGGCATTTGGTCCTTTAATTAAGGGTCACAATCATTATCCACTAGTCATAATTATTTATACCACACATTTGTATGGGAAGAACAAAGGAGGATTGTTTAGATGGTAATAATCAATTATGTCAAGTTAATTAGTTGTTATTGACTTATGAGATGGTTCTTAACAATGCATATGGAGTCACATAATCATTTATGTATCATCCCTTATCTCCATCCAAACATCATTCAATCTTCCACAAAACTTGGTTTATGATAATAACATTTATATGTGTCTCTTAGCTTGCAACTTCGACACTAGATTTCATGACAAAAGATTGAAAATTAATCTCAGAAGCTTGATAAACAATAAAGATTCAAAGAGTATTAAAGAATTATTTATATGTCTCTTAGTGAGCAACTTTTACTCTACATTTCTTGATAGGATACTAAAAAGTCTTACATGTAAGGTTACAAAAACTTCATAAACAATAAAGTATCAAAGAGCACCAAAGAAGCTAAGATAAATGATAATAGCCACTCAATGTGATACTTGTGAAGAGTTGTGGACTTACTCATGATCTAGCAATATGGAATCACGACAACAAAAGTTTAAAAACTCGATAATTTCTTTTAAGCATATTATCTATGATCACACATGGTATTTTGTTTCTTATTTTTATCAATTCCTTTCAATCTAACATTTATGTCTAGTAGTAAAAGAAATAGAAGTTGTTACCATACGATAGGGTTTTATGTTTACGACTTAAATTATAAAAATTGTTTTTATTAATGATAAAGATACCATTTTTAAATATTTTAATCAAATAAAAATTTGTTTTCCAATTTGTTCAAATTTTGATCAATCTTCTAAAGTATATTAGAATGAGGCCATGGTCTGAGGGTTCTATTTGAACACTTCTAAAAATTGAGTTGGACTTTCAAACTCTAGTTTAAATACTTAAAAATCTCTCCAAAGCATTTTAGCCCCTTACAATTCAACAAGATAGATACAATATAATAATAATTTAAAACTATAGAAATTTTTTTGGTAATTTCTTAAATTTTTAAGGCTATATTTAATTTTAGGAAAATACAAAAAAAAAGGATAAAAAATAAAACAAAAGAAAAAAAAAGTTAAAAAATAGATTTAAAATAAAAAAATTATTTTTATATACCACTTCAAATTCATTATACTTATTTTAACTCTTTTACGTAAAAATTAAATATTTTTAAAAGGTATAAATTTTTAATTCATTTTAATTATATTTATTTATTTTCATATTTTTGTTATAGTAAAAAAAGGATATTTATTTATTTATTTATTATTATTATTATTATTTGAGACGGGTCAAAGGAAATCACCTCGAATGGCTTTCAGTGGAGAAAGGAAAAGAAAGAATTTTCCCATTAGGAATTTGATAGTAGTCCTTGCCTCCTTGGAGGAGCCAAACGCAGCTTTCCCATAAGCTCCCAGGTCTACGCATATGTCAATTGGAGATTGAGAGAGAGCCATGTCCAAAGGGCCCAAAGCCATCATGCTCATCATCAGACCTCCCTGCCTCTTCGCTCCGTCACCTCTGCTTCGAATCCTATTATTATTACCATTATTCCTCATCATCTCCATCACTGTTACGACTCCTGTTTCTGCAAATCACGGCTTTTTCAGTCTCAAGTACAAATTCGCAGGCCAGAAACGGTCTCTCGCCGCCCTCAAAGCTCACGACAACAGCCGCCAGCTTCGGATTCTTGCTGGCGTCGACCTCCCCCTCGGCGGCACCGGCCGTCCCGAAGCCGTCGGGTTCGATTTACTCCATCCTTTTTCCCCTTTTCCTTTTGTTTTGAAAAAAGTTACTTTTTGGGTTCAAATAGGATTTTGGGAATTGGTTTTGCTTTAACGTGTTATAATTGATCAGTGAATATTACACCTTTCCATATCTAAATAAAATTATGCGATATGAAAATTTGATTCGAGATGTGTTCAATTTTGCGTTCAAAATAGGAATTTGAAAGTGGGAAATTTTTTCTTGATTGAAGTTGGTGGGGCTATTTTAGTTATAATTGTTTCCGAATACTTTAGTTTTCCATAAGAATAGGAAAAATTCTGTTAATATGTAGCTATGATATTTCAAAATAGGATTCTGGACGGTGGGTATTTTTTCTTGATTGGGAAGTGGATATTTTCTTGATAAGTTAGTGGGCTTAGTTAGGTATGATTTATCACTGAACACTGAAAATTTCCATTTTCACAAATTGTTGCTGAAATCTGAATATCGACTTGCTAGTATGAATTTTTTCTTCTTTTTCTTTTTGAAGTATAAATTCAGAGTAAAAAATTTGCTATTTTTTGCTTGTCTAATGTTGAATTTACCCTTTCATTGGTTTGAAGTAGGATTCAAAGTGGGTAAGTTAGGTTTAGTCACTTTAGTGAGTTTCTTTTGGACATGATTCAGAGCTGACCACTGAAATTTCCAGTTTTACTGAAAATAAGGCTGAAAAAGTTGAGCTGGAATCTGTTGAATTGTTGCTAGACATGAAATATTGACTTGCTATATGTTATTTTTAGAAGTATCAAATTAGAGTCATGAATTTGCTCTTTTTTTTATTAGCCGAACAATGAATTTATATTCTTCAGGTTATTCAACGCTGAATACTGAAAATTTTCGAGTTAATTACGATCTATTAATCATTGAAATTTCCATTTTAATGAAAATAGGGAAAAATTGGGCTGGAATCTTTTGAATTATTGCTCAACTCTGAATATGCAATTGATATGTATAATTTGCCAAGGTATCAAATCAAATTCCTAACTTTGATATTGTTTTATTAGCCTAGTGATGAATTTACGATTTTTATAATTTTTTGCACTAATTCTGCTTGAAAGGGTTTCATTCATGTTGGGTTGTAACTTGAAATGAGTTAATCTTGTGCCTGAAACAAGATGTGAAATGCATCAGTTGAGTTTAATGAGTGCATTTGTGTATGGTTCAGCATTGACTAGTGTGACTATCTGGGTTAAGTGTGATATAGCAATTACTCAAATTTCCATTTTCACTAGTAATAGGGCTGGAAAAGTGCTCAAATCTGTTTAATTATGCTGCACAATAAATCCACTTGATCCAGTCTCCATGAGATTTTAAGTATCAAATCAAAGTTGTTAATTTTCTGTTTTGTTACTTGCCTAATGATAAATCTACTCTTTCAGCAGTTTGAAGTTTTTAGTCCTTCAAATTCAGCACCAAAGATTTTCAATATCAAGTAAGAAAAATGCTTTTTTGAACACATTAGTTCAGTCCTACAAATACAGCACTACTAGGAATGGCCAAACACCTGGAAAACCTTGTAATTGTTACAAGTTCTTGTATGACATGTGTGCTTTCTATGCTTACTTTGTTAATATATGTTTTTGAAAATTTTGTAGGCTTTACTATGCTAAAATTGGGATTGGAACACCGGCAAGGGACTACTATGTACAAGTAGATACAGGAAGTGACATTATGTGGGTTAATTGTATTCAGTGCAATGAATGTCCCAAGAAAAGCTCTCTTGGTGTAGGCTTCTCATCTTGCTCTATGCTTGTTACTTGTTTGATTTTTCTGTGTCGTATTCCTTGCATTAACAAAATTTTCCTTCAAATATTTTAGCATTGATTTTTTGCATTTTGTTTTTTTTCTTTGTTTTCTTCTAACAGATGGAACTCACATTATATGATATAAAGGAGTCACTCACTGGAAAATTGGTTTCTTGTGATCAAGATTTTTGCTACGCAATCAATGGTGGCCCTCCATCTTATTGCATAGCTAATATGTCCTGTTCTTATACTGAGATATATGCAGATGGGAGCTCCTCTTTTGGATACTTTGTAAGGGATATTGTACAGTATGATCAGGTATCTGGAGATCTCGAAACTACATCGGCAAATGGCAGTGTTATATTTGGGTTAGTCATCTTTTTAAAATTTATTCCAATGTCATGCATACGATATATGCTGTATTTTAGCTGTAAATGTCAAAACTTGTAAGTTCTATCATATGTACACATGAAATATGTAATAAGGCTATACAATTTTCTGAGGGTACTGTATCAGGAGGATTATGAATTTGACCTTCATATTGCCAGTGACCTGGTTTACACATGAAGGTCCTTGTGCTGATGCTATAGTGACTTCACCTTTTTGCAAGAAGTTTGGAATCATATTTGCCCTTTTCAATTATTAGTTTCTGTGAAATTCTGAATTAGTCTTCTTCACAAAAAATCAAGAGATACACCAGAATATATATCTAGTCTCGTCTATTCTAGGAAAGGATAATTCATGATATACATGGTAATTTAAATCAATTCAAATGTCATAGTTCAGCTATACACAGAGTCCTAAAAGGAGAAAATCCTAACTAATTTATAGCTGTACAAGAGGAGTCCTAAAAGGAGAAAAAGTCCTAAGTTATAAGACTCAAAACTTTCAACGCTCCCCCTCAAGCTAGTGAATAGGTGATTCTTCATTTGGAGCTTGCCTATAATTCCTTGAAACGTGGTAATAGCCTGCCCTTTAGATAGAACATCTACAAGTTGGCCACCTACCCCAATATATGGAGTACAAATAAGATCACTGTCAAGCTTCTCCTTTATGAAATGTCAATTTACCTCTGTATGCTTTGTTCAATTATGTTGTACTGGATTATGAACAATGTTAATTGTAGACTTATTATCACAATAGAGTCTCATAGGGTGTGTCCACTTGATTTTAGGATCATTTAAAATAATCTTAAACCACAACAGTTCACAAATTCCTTGAGCCATTGCTCAAAACTCGGCCTTGGCACTTGATCTTGTGACCACTGGTTGCTTTTTACTTCACCAAGTGACTAGATTTCCTCCAAGAAAAGTACAATACCTTGATGTTGATCTTCTATCTAAAACTGATCCAGCATAATCTGCATTCGTGTAGGCTTCCAAGTACAACTCCATACCTCATTTGAACAACAACCCTTTACTAGAAGTTCCTTTAAGGTAGTGTATGATATGATAGACAACTTGAAGATGAGAGTCTTTGGGATTGTGCGTAAATTGACTGATAATGCTTGCAACATATGGAATGTTCAGTCTAGTATGTGCTAAGTAAATGAGTTTGCCTACTAGTTGTTGGTACATGCCACAATCTATGGTTCGATTCTCTTAAGGCTCTCCTAATTTGTGGTTTGGTTCTAGGGGGGTATCCACTAGCTTACATCTTTTCTGGTTTGCACATAGTTTTTGTTGTGAAAGAAAGATGCCCTCCTTGGAACAAGCCACTTCGATTCCTAGGAATTACTCCAACCTACCAAGCTCTTTAATTTCAATTTCTTTAGCTAAAGACTGCCGAAGAGCCTCCTTTTCTCTAGACCACATTGTGATCCCTAAGCCCAATTCCAACTTTCCTCCATAAATTCTAAAAACCCCAATTTTCCAACTTGTTATACCTTGTCCCACTAAGATTCTGTTTGCAACTTTATAGCAATGAAGTGATTGTCATTGGAAGGTGATTCACAGTTCTCTGTTAGTATCCCCCTTTTTTTATGATGGCAGAGTGCCCCTTATAGATCTCTTACTTGGATTGTTTGTGTTGTGTTGACATTTTCTTAATTGATTTTTATCTTGTCAATTTTTTATGCGTTGATTCCTGATAAGCAAGCGGTTTAAGATTGTGTTTAAGCTTAAACTGAGACTGGTATTGAGGTCTATAGTTGTACAGGATTCAATAGACTATATGGTTGTACAAGATTGCGTTTAAGATTAAAACTGTTTTTTGTAATCTATTATCTAAAAATAATCTAGTTAGTAATGACTCTGTTGTTTCTGTTTTCATGTGAACAAAATAGACATGTAGTAGTCAATGCCATCTTAAAGTGTAGCTGGTCAATCAACTATTTTGGGTTTGAATCATATAATTTGGGAAAAAATAATTACTCAAGATGATTTACAATAAAAGAAAATATTTGAAAGAGAGTAGAAGGGTTAGATTTGATGGTCGTAAAAATTGTTTGTGATATTAGTTTATGTTTCCAGTGAAGTTTGTTGTGCCTGTAATTATTTTGTTATTTTCTTCGGTCATCTTTTTTGCTCCTTTCATCATCACATGTAGATTGTCACAATGGATGAGGTTCCTTAGAATGCGTTCTATTTTGCTACTATATTCTTGATTTTTGAATTTCTTCAAATCTGTCTAAAATTCTGTTCTGGAACTTTGTAGGGCCTTTTCTTATCATTGTTCAGGTTGCAGTGTTTTCACTTTGTGGGGTCAATTAGTAATTATCTACTCTTTTATTTTTTTCATTGTCTTTTTGATGTTTTTGGGACAGGTGTAGTGCTACACAATCTGGGGATTTAAGTTCTGAGGAAGCTCTTGATGGGATACTTGGTTTTGGGAAGTCAAATACGTCTATGATTTCACAATTAGCTTCTTCTGGAAAAGTGAGAAAGATGTTTGCACACTGCTTAGATGGTTTAAATGGAGGTGGGATTTTTGCTATTGGGCATATTGTGCAGCCAAAAGTTAACACAACTCCATTGGTACCAAACCAGTATGTATATATTTCTCTGTGAACGTCTGATAAAAAAAATAAAAAATTCTGTGTGAACTTTATTGTTGTTTTTGATCTTTGCAGTCTCTATTTTTTTTTCTTGGTAATACTTTGTGTTTGTTTCTGCTGATGTATATGGTTGGTTTCTTTTACAATTATAATATTCTGATGTCTTCTTACATAAATGTGCTGTGTGATTTTGGAAGAGTTGTGGTAGCTTCTGTAATATATCTTGAGCAAGCACCCCTTGTGCTTGACCTTAGTCATCTTTTCTTTGGGCATTGGTTCATTTGTTTCAGTGATCACGCAGACTAGTTTCTGGTCTAGTTATGTGCATTCACAATTTGCAGGAACTTGATTAAAAGTTTTTGGTCTAGTTATGTGCATTCAATTTTAAAAGTTTTTCTGTCAAAATTGAATATAAATCTCAAAATTTCAAAATTTGCAAAATCGAGATTTAAAACTATGTCATTTTTGGTGTTGATGTTCAGGTATCTTTTATGTATTGAGTAGTGAACATGTGGAAGTAAATGGTACATATTGGTGCAGGACGCTAAATGGATTTAAAAAAATTTATTATTTGTTTTTTTCAATGTTTGCAGAACCAGACCAGTCATTGAACTGGAAAAGTTACCGGTTCACGGTTCACTGGTCAAACCGGCGGTCGAACCGCGATTAAACCGGCGACGTCATAAATATATAATTTATATATTATTGAAATTAAAATAATTATAAAAATAAAAATAATATAATTTATATATTCGCGTGAATAAGACGTAATAGTTTTGAAATTATTGTGAGAATCAAATTATTTTATGAAATTATTGTTTTAAAGAAATTATTTTTGTCCAAAACTCATTAGAGAGAAAGGTACAAATTTTCATAATATTTTTTAAATAATTAATATAAATATATATAAAAAATTGAGAAAAATACTATTTTAGATCTATTAATTTCTAAAAAAAAGGATATACAACATTTATTACAAAGGAAATAAAAAGTGAAAAAAACGAAAGAGAACACTTTATAGTTTATATTCCTTTTTGAAAAAAAAAAAAAGGAAAAGAAAAGAGTTTGAAGAGAGAAAGAAATGGAAAAGAATGGGGAAGCGAGAGAGGTGAGAAGCCCAACATTAAATCACGCCCCATCCCCTCTCCTATCAATCTAGACTTGGTTTCTTTCTCTCTCATTTCTTTTACCTGCTCGGCTTCTCTTCAACGTCGACGAATCCTTGATTTTCTTTCAGGTGAGTTCACTTGTCTTGGATTAAAGGGTGAAATGATGATTCCAAGCCATTTTCGTTCCCATTTTTGATTAATTTGTGTTGCGGATTAGAAATTTTCTAAAGCGCTCGTGATTTTGATTTTGATTATTTATTTATAAATTCGGGATTTCGTTGCCGGTGGGTGGGATATGATTGGAGTCGAGGAGGGCGACTAGGTTTTGAATATTGGGGAAAAATGAAAATGGGCAAAATAGTCATTTTGCTTTTGCGTAACCGTGTTTGATTCCTGTTTTCTTTTTACCATTGTGCTCCTATTGGTCCCTTCATCAGGTCGTCGTCCTTCAGGTAGGGGCGAGAGGTTGGGGGTTATCAAAACGACGTCTTTGATGTTGTAAAAAAAAAAAAAAATAGTTGAACCGTCCGGTTCTCCTGGTCCGATTCCGATTCAATCATCTTCCGGCCCAATTCACCGAACCGGACTGGAACGGTGACTGGCCGACAGTCGGACCGGCCGGTTCGGTCTGGTTTTTAAAACTATGGTTTTTTCATAGTTGCCTTTTTCCTCACTGTTAGAAATTAAACCTAGAACCTCCCACATCCCCTCCCAACCCCTTGCCCCTTGAGCCAAACCTTAAGGGCTATCCTCCACTTATGCTTGAAGATTATGGAATTCCTCTGGATCAAGATCACCTAGAACGTAGTTATAACAGCCACCCAATTAATAGTACTCTCTCTGCCTTATCCACAAAGAGCCTTCCTGCTTACCAAGGATGATTCAATGGATCTAGCTTCCTTCCTGGTTAGCCACTGGCCTTTTGATTAGATGATCTAGGATTCTTGATTTTGATTGTCTTGGTTTTACTGGGAAGATTGATGCCTCTAACTAGAGATGAAAAGAAATCCCAGCTTAATACTCAAAATCTTTATCAAGATTTAGTTTCATGTGAGGTGCCCTGTAATTTGACTCACTGCTTAAAATGTAAATAATGGGACCAAATATGGCTGTAAATGGTTTGACTGAGGATTTCATACATGTTTAGCCAGGAAAAATTGAGTTTGATGATTTCCTTAATGTGAAACTTAATTTTATAGTTTTGCATGTGTATCATACCTTTTGATAAAAACTAAAAATATGTAATATTTTGGTTGGTAATTCTTGGGAAGTTTGCAACTGCTTTGTCATAAGTATAGGTTTGTTTGAATAACTTAGATGAACAAAGGCCCCACTATTAATGTTCATTGTGAAGCTTTATTAATGATGGTGAGAATTCGACTCTAAATATGTATATTCAATTTGACATAGGTTTACTTTTTTTATTATGTTATATTAATGATTTTATCAAATCCTATTGCAGTTTTTGGTAAAGATTTAAGATACAAACAAATTAATTGTCAATGAAGTTCCTTGCATAATTTTTCTGATTTCTTGAGCCAAGTTTTCTGTTTCCTGTATGATAGTCTCCATGTTCTCTTACATAATACACATCTTGCCTTTTGGATTGCCTAACGTTTCTTGTGCAAAAATTTAGGTTTCCTTTTATTAGTCTTGTTGGATCTTGGTCTGCAGAATACCTTGAATTAAACTGTATCTTGTTATAAAAATTTTAGGACACATTACAATGTCAATATGAAGGCAGTTGAAGTTGGTGGTTATTTTCTAAATCTTCCAACAGATGTATTTGATGTGGGAGACAAGAAAGGAACAATCATTGATAGTGGTACAACCTTGGCTTATCTCCCAGAGGTGGTTTATGATCAGTTATTGAGTAAGGTAGGTGATAAACCTGCCCATATAAATAAAAAATAAATTTGTTTGGGATTCTCTTTATAAATTGCGTACTTACATAGTTTAATATTCTTTTTTTTTCCCCTTTTTTTAGATATTTTCTTGGCAGTCTGATTTGAAAGTACATACCATTCATGACCAGTTTACGTGCTTTCAGTACTCTGGAAGGTATGATGCATAGCAGTTAGCTTTTGTGACTAATTCCAAGCAATAGAATGTAATAGTTAAGAGTTATTGATGTTTGTATTATTTTGAAGATAAGCAAGTTGAAATTGTGAAGTCTCTTCATATTGTCATGTGAATGTCATTTCATTGGAGGTTTTTCTAGTCACTATAATTTATATTCAAACATTATGCTATTATATATGATCCTCTTGGCGGACAGGAGCAGTAGTTTGTTAATGCATCTTCATTTGAGTAGTAAATCGATAGAAGATTCACTGTACATGGTGGCGGGAAGTGAGGGAGGGAGGGAGGCATGTATTGCCACTTCTTATTGTTCTACCTACTAGGTTTAGTAATAGGTACCCAATAGTGAAAGGTCCTTGCTAGCAAATATTCATTTTTGTCCAACTAACAAATTTAAATTTTTATAAAGAGGATTGTTGATGCACAACTTTTTTTTAGTTTTTTATTTAGGGAGTGGTACTCTGTTCTCGTATGGCTATGTGAAAGGAATTTGCATAAAACCTTTGATAGATTGTCTAATAAGACTCATAATAATTCACATAATGGCTTCGGTTTTCCTCTTGGTATTAACCATAACATTCAACTTTCTTCAACCCCCAAAATACTTCCAAATAAGTACTTCAAATTATGAGGTTTTCAAGTGTATTCTGTACAGCCACCTATATTGTAAGTGGTTGGGTTTGAGGTGCGGAGGTTGGCTGTAGATCAGTTGCAATGTCTGATCACACTGCTAGAATTGGGGTGCTGTAACAGCTGAAATTCATGAATGGCTTTCAGCTGTTGCTGTTGAAGATTCTTTCCACAACATTTAGCTGAATCTGAGAATCTTGAAGAAAATGAACAGCTTTCTTCGAAGGAGTCAAAACTTCCTTTATGTTAATGTTAACTGTACCAGCAAAGATACAGCCTAACAAGTTTCTTTTGAGAGCTTTTTCTTTGTGAAGTATCAATAAGGTTGATGTTAATATGAAGGGTGGGATCCTGGAGGGAAATAATCAGGAATTTTTTTTTCAGCAGATAATGATGATGAAAGTCATCAGAAAAAGTTGATGTGGCTTACTATTCTTAAAACAATTATCATAGAACCATACAATGCAATCAACATGAAGTTCTGTTGTAGTATGTGGCTCATATTTGAGCTTCTTTTTTCTCTCGTTGGTGTGGTGTGGGTTCTCTCTGGTATAGTTAAGGAAACTCTCATTGGTTGGCATGGAGAGTTTGTGGGGGAAAATCCGTAAAAAGGCATGGCAAATGGCCCCCTTATGTATATTTTGGTCAGTTTGGAAGGAAAGAAATTTGTTGGCTTTTGGGAATGAGGTGCTGTCACTCCAAAGGCTAAAACATTCTTTTGTATGTAATCTGTGGTCTTGGGTTAGAGTGTTTATAGTTTTGAACCCTCGTTCTCTTGATAGTTTTTTTGAGTGGCTAGGCTCTAGTTAAAGGTAGGGGTCTCTTCCCGCTTCCTTGGGTTAGAGTTTGTGGGCTGCTTTTGTATACTCCCTGTATACCTAGAGGGCACTAGTTTGGTGTCTCCTCTTTCTTTTTTAATATACTTCTCTTTACTTATAAAAATAAAATAAAATATTTGAGTGAAAGACATATGGAGAAAAATGGGCAAATGCCAGAGTGAATTTGCCCCCTGCGGTATGGTTCAGGGGTATTTTTTGAATTTCATTCCTAAGGGTTAGTATAAATACTCTTTTATGTAATCCGAATTTGATACATAGTGAAAATCCTCTTTCCCTGTTTCTGTGGACATAAGAAATTAGCTGAACCACGTTAAATCTTCGTGTTCTTCTTTCTCGTTTTTCTATTTTTCCGCCATTAATCGTTGCACGGATTCCAACAAGTTCTCAAATGTTTTGTGTTATATCTTTTGGATTTTTCATGTTACGTTTCTTTTTCTATGTTTTTTTTTTGATAGATAAAGGGAATTATATTAAACGGAAAGAGGAAACACTAAAAAAAGTGCCCTCAAAGTATACAAGGAGTATACAAAAGCAGCCCAAAGGGTTGAAACCAAGGTTGGGGGGGAAAGAAACAAAACACTTCACCTTCCCTTGCTTAGAGCCTAACCAATCAAAAAAGCTAATAAAAGAAAAAGGGCTCAAAACTATAGACACCCTAACCCAAGACCAAAGATTACATACAAAAGAACATTTCAAGCTTTGAAGCGAAAACTCCTCATTCCCAAAAGCTAAAAAATTTCTTTTTCTATGTAATAGGCTGAAATATTTATAAGAAAACAAAGAGTGCCCAAGGGAAGAATAAGATGTCCTTACTAACAGACTAACAAAGAAGATAAAAACATGGAAAAGCAAAACTATACACAAAGCAGATGAGACAACACTAATAACCATCAAGAATGGTAGCAGTCTCCTCTAACCTCTAAAAACACCTCACCCCTCTTAGCCAAATGATCTGCTTCTTGATTTTCAGGTCCTAGGGCTTCAGCTGTCAAAGTTTCTACCAAATCTGATACAGCCAAAATTGCTGTCAATGTGCAGTCAGACCTCCATTGTCTTTCTTCCTGTGGTCTAAGAATTAACAATTTGAAGGCAGACTTTTAAAATATGAAATATGTAGGTTTGAACATATGAAATATGTAGGTTTGAACATGGAAAATTTAAATACAGATGTAATTTTAAATTTCACGTTATTTAATATAGCGATGCCTTGTATTTCCATTTCTTATTATATGTTCATTTCCCAAACATTAGATTTTTCTTTCATTATTTCTCTCACAATATATGATATGATACTTGAATTTGATACTTGATTGAAATAGAATGCAAAAGTTGGCAATATGAATATCCATGCTATCTGGACTATATTCTTCATGTTGTATGCTTTGAGAAGATAATATTTTGTCACTCCACATCTCTACTTCTATCTGACTCAATGTGTAGGAATATGTAACTTCTTACTTGAATGCTATCTCATGCCATCTTCTGTAAAGTAATTCCTGTGTTTATAAAAAAATTGAGGTACAAGTCTTATTTATATGATTACTTTTCTCCTGCAGTTTGGATGATGGATTTCCGGCTGTCACTTTTCATTTTGAAAATTCACTTTACTTGAAGGTTCATCCCCATGAATATCTATTCTCATATGTAAGTATATTGCATCATTATTGTAAACGTTCTTCTCGGTTATGTTGCTTTATTTAGTTCCTCCTCTGCCACACACCCCAACTCCCCCTCCCCACCACCACTTAAAACAGATTTACAATTTCCTATTGTGCAATGATTATATGCATGCTTTTGATATTTATTGGCCTCAACAATCGAACCTACATGTATGGTGATTTAGATAACCTGGATTTTAGATTTTTTTGTTTTTGCAGTGAACCTTTTTTTGACTTTTGAGGTGTCAGTTGGATGACACAAGTTTACTTCTTTTGTAGAAATTTTTTAATATAGTTCCTTATCCATATCCTTGTGAAGTGCCTTACTTCGATGTAATGCATGCTGATACTTTAAGCAATTCTCAAATTTATGAATGTGTATTCCAATAGGAAGTTGTGAATGTGATTGATTTCTCCATGGGTCTTCGCTTTAGGGATCAAAATAACAGAAGTCCTTGATGATTCATTAATGCCTTTGGTTATTATGCAAACCCCACCATAGAGCTTTTTGGTGGGGAAGGGGAAGGAAGAGGTTGGTTGTTATACACATTTTTTTTTTTTTAATTTTAGAACTTCTTGTTACTTGAGAAGGCAATGCAGAATCCATATAAATTTCTGAAACTTCATAGTTTTGTCCAACTTGTGTTCCCTTAGTTTTAGCTAGAAACTTGACAACAGATTTTGCAAAGCATTGGATTTTTTGTGTTGAGAGAATAAGAAAACTAGAAATTTCAACTTAAAACTAGGTATGATGCCACCAGTAGTGTGCAACCTGTAGTTGATCCTAATCACATGATGTTTGTAATTGTTAAGAGTTTATTATTTGCTAAATTATGGTAGGTGTATTACTGTAATCTTCTCTTTTTTACTTTAATAATATAAATATGTAGAAACATATGGGAAAGTTGACAAGAGAAAAACCTAGAACCCCTTTATTTTTTTCTCTCTTTTCCTTTCTTCAAAACCAATCACAAGTTCATTGTTTCAACTCTAATTAGTCACACACACTCTTGCATAAACTCCAAAACATGAAGGCTTTGTTCCTCATAGAGACCCGCCAAACCTGACCCCCCTCAAATTTGGGCCTAATTCAATATTCAATCGATGCTTACTTCTCTTTTCAAATGATCTCTCAGAATTCCCCCTTTCCAATCACAAGTATCCCCTACAGGCTCTCTCAATTTACTGACAACCAACTGAAATTGTAAAAATCAAAAGGGAGACATTGGAGAAGAAAATGGTAGCATCTGCAAACTGCAGATGAAAAACTCTTACACTGTCCCTTCCAACCTGAAGGCCCTTAATCAGGCCACACTCTTCAGCATTCTCTATCATCTTGCTGGTGGATGTCATAATGGTCACCAAGATGGGTGAGAGAGGTCCCCCTGATGAAGGCCTCTAGGGATCTCAATCGAACCCTTGGCAATTACCATTGATGGGCACAACAAATATAATTAATGAAAGGCATCCTTGAATCCAATCATGTTACCTGGACTCAACTGTCCTGTAAAAAGGATGTGATTTGGGAAACTCTAATCCACAAGATCGTTAGACATCTCTTTTCTAAACATTCTTAGTTTTCTAGTCATACTTTTCTAAGTTCTTTTTCAATGTGAGGTGCTAATTCAATGAATAAATTGACTTGGATTCAATAGGAAGTTACCTCTAGCTAAAAATTTATTGTACAAAATCTGTAAAGGAGAATACCTTATTGGGGGATCCTTTAAGCAAAACCAAAGAGAGTTTTCAGCCCTAATTGTTTTAAACCCTATTTGGGAGAGCTTCTTAAGTGCTTAAAGCAACGTTTGATGGTCAAAAGCAATTTTAGCAGCGTTCAGATGGAATTCAGAAATGTGGGCCCTACACTTCGTGCATTGAGAAAGCAAAAAATCCATGCTTTTCCTCAAAGATGATGTGGGAAGTATATTTTAATTTAATTATTAAATTTTTTAAAAGTATCAACATTATTCTTATTTTTAGTAATAGCATTTTTAAGATATAGTTTTCAAACATAAAATTCATTTGCACAACAATAGTATTTACTTTTGCTTCTACTTCTTCTACTATTAAACACAAAAGTTAAACTCTATCCCAAATAAGCCATTAGGCATTGTTATTTTCTAATTAGATCTTGTTCCTATTATTAAATGAGAAGATATGACGTTGCCATGCCATTGTTATAATGATTATTAGCATTATTATTTTACTTTTGTTAAACTATAATATGGTTTCAATATCTTCCTTTTCTCCAATAAGAATCAATTGGTTGGATATTTGATATAAATTAAGAGGTCATATAAAATTAAATTTTCTTGAAACTTATTTCATATTTTTTTTCATTTTGTTGTATTATTGTTCCTTCTAATATTTGTTGTTGTTGTGGTTTTTTTTTCCCCATGGTAAGCTTTCTAATTTTTTATTTATTGGTGTATTTTAATGTTATTTAGTTGGCCATATGCAATATTTTGCACTTCTTACTTGTGCATTAGTTTTTATGGATTCTTTTTTTTTTTTTTTTTTGATCAGATAGTTTTTATGAATTCTTAACCTAACATTTTCTGTTTGGCTATGTGATTTGGTTTTTTGATATCTCTGTCTAGTGTCATATTTTGTTTTTAGTTACACATTGATGTATCTAGGTGCACATGCATCTGTAGTTTAGAGAGTCTATATGTTTTTACTTTGTATTTTCTTGTTTTTGTATTATTGTAGTTTAGTTTTCTTTGGTGGGAAGATTCCTCATCCTTCTCTTGTACTTCTTTTTTCCATCAATATCCATTTGTCATTTTCGATCAAAAAAAAATAAAAAAATGCATCTGTAGTTTAGGTCTTTTTCATGTCCTTGCAGAATGTTTCATTTGAACATTATTACCACTCAGTGGTGTGGAAATTGGTTTTTATTGAACTTTGCCAAACCATCACAACCTCCTGTTATCTTTTCTCCCATTGGTTTCTTTCCTTTTTCTTTTTTTTCTAACCTTCTTATGGAATCATTCATTTCTTATCTTGTACTGCATTTATTATTTGTACTAACAATTTTCTAAACTTCATTATCTTAATTTCCATTTATAAGTTAATTTGCCGTCATAATTTTGACAGGATGGTTTATGGTGCATTGGTTGGCAAAACAGTGGGATGCAATCCAGGGATAGAAGGAATATCACCCTTTTAGGAGGTATACTCCTAGAATTTCTACTTATCAGTGTTTAAATAACTCCAATTACCTAAGCATGACTCTAAATCCACTTGTAGTTTAGTTAGGGATTTAAACCATCACTGTTTGATTCAACAAGAACTTGTAATAGATGGATAAAAACACAGATTCTTTACCAGTTGATTTTAAAATTTTTATTTGCAGTTAACAATTTATTCTTGGATTGTTTTGTACATTTGAGGAGTTTATTTTATACTTTTTTACATTTCTTTTTACAATATCAAAAAATAATTTGTTATTGATAAAAATTGTCTTGAAACATATGTTGCAGTATGGTCATATTCAATTAATCCAACCCAACAAAGCCTTAATTCCAGGTCAACAACAAGAAGCCTTCCATTCCACTTTACCATCTCGTTTCTTTATCCTTGGCAATCATATCTTTTATCACTACCTTGTCACACATTCCTTATAGTTTTCCTCTTTTGCTTTTGAAAATTTCAACTTGGATCTAATCACTTATCCGTGCTACTATATTCTTTGCATTTCAATATCATTGCTAAACCATCATGCATGATGCCCTAATCTTGTCCTTAATTGGGCTAGCAGTAACTTGTTACTAATGCATCAGTTCTTATACTTTGATTTCTTATTCCATCATTCATCCGTCTAAACATAGTTAGGTCAGCTGATTTGTAGTTTTTGATATGCTTCTTAATTGCCCCACATTTTGTGCCATAAAGAGTAATTGGCTTTATAATCATCTTATTTTTCTTCTGTTTGACTTGATAAGTTTTCTTATAATTACAAGGTATCCCTTTTTTACTATTGAATGACATTTCAGAATTTTCTAGCGTTGAATTGTAATCCAGTTGAACTTGTCAAATCTGATAAATTTTAAGTTTTCCATAACTAAAGAATGAGTGTTTCTTGGTATTTATCTGAGCCATTTTTTTTGTTTCAATGTTCTATTGCAGATTTAGCACTTTCAAATAAGCTAGTCTTGTATGATCTAGAAAATCAGGTCATTGGATGGACCGAATATAACTGTAAGTATCATGTAATTTTTTCTTCATTTTTAAGAAAATGTTTTTGGCTGGTTTTGAAGTTTTTCGTAATGTAGGTTGCACATTTGAGAAAATTATTATATGCTAAATGGTGTCTCTTAATCTTCTAGAAAATTGTTGCTTATGGTTGTGATCATTATGAGAAAGTTTCCTGTAGTCTCTTCCCTCATAAATAAATTTGTCTGATATCTGAGATAGCTTTATTTATTTTGGAGTGGTTAGGTTTTCTTATCAGTATAATTACCAATCTTGAACTCTTTCTTAAGTGCGGTTAACCTGTGTGTTCAACTTTGATATTTATTTATGACAGCCTTGTTATGGAAAGTCTTAAAAAACTCTTCATTGAAACCAACCACCATTTTATGTCTGTTTCTTTCTTTCTTTCTTTCTTTCTTTCTTTTTTTATAAAAATAAGTTATTACTTGTTTGGATGCACTTCTTGTTTTTTGTCTTTTAAAATAATACTGCATGTGTTTAAAAATTTGAGGTGATGAAAGATTTTTAAAATTTGAGGTGATAAAAATTCTTAGTACGTCAATTTATCTAAACAGCTTTTAAAAGTCATTTATCTTTTTAAGTTAAGTATTGAGAAGTTCTTGCATCTTATTGCTAACTTCTTTGAATTGTGATAGCTCTTATATAAAAAGTATGGATTTACTTTATCTCTTTAAAAATTATTTTTAAAATTTTAAAATTTGAGGTGATAAAAATTTTTAGTGCCTCAATTTTTTTAAACAGCTTTTAAAAGTCATTTATCTTTTTAAGTCTCAAAAAGTTCTTGCATCTTATCTAGTAGTTATTTTTATTTTCTATTTTCAAAAACACAAAACAGGATGTATATCCAAATGACACCTTAGTTTTTTATTTTTATTTTTACGGTTGTATGCACCAATCCTTCTCTATTTATCAAATGGGTATGTTCTCCTGAGGCCCAAGTGCCAAGCATATAAAGCCTCTTGCCCACCTTCACATTAGTTGCAATCTGTAGTGTTTTAATGAGCCCAAAGTGAGAAGCATGTGATGACTTGGTGTTTGGAGGCCTACTAAGTTCTTTCATCTGTTTAAGGCATTTGATGCCTTTCTTTCAGTAGTGAGGACTGAGGACTTTGCTAGCCCTCTACCAATTATATCACTTATTGCTGTTATTGTTATGTGAAATCCTTTAAAAAAAAAAAAATAATAAGAAGGGAGGTGTTGGTGGAGAAAATGTGCAGTGTGGGGCATAACAACCCCAACAAAATCAACTAGAAAAGAGGCTTTTCTCTTGGTGAGCTGATCGATTTCTTGATTAGCCAATCAAAGCTTCCATTAGAAAGAACAATCAATATCCCTACCCAGTCCCAAATCCTCTGTATCTAATGGTCATATCTCCTTAGTCATCCAAGATAAAAATGTAGCTGAATGCCCCTCCCTAGTAGTTGTACCAATGGTTTTGATGACGAGCAATGTCGACAAGAAGGGATAGCTACTATATGTGTGCTATATTGTCTACATGATTTTAATGTGCTTCTGATTGTGGAAAACTGATAAAAACTTTCATATTCAAAATTTTAAGACACGGATATAACACATTTTGAGATTCAATTGTTTCATGTGATTCTACTTGCACAAGATTGCCGGACCAATATTAGCTTTAGTGCTTAATTGCTTTACCGTGCATTTTTTATTTGCTTGGCTTTTTCCCCCTTCCCAGGTTCTTTTTCTAGTCATTCCTTTTCTTGTTTTCTAAGTTAAATTTAACTAAAGACATATTTCTGTATTTTTTTTTTATCTGAGACATGCCAGTGGAATGGGAGATTTTTGGTCTTCTTTATTTTCTATATAATCCTGAATGTAGAAAGACAATATAATGTAAAGAGGTCTCCAAAACCATCAGTGGTCATATATCTAAATATTCAATTGTAACTGAATATTGATGATAATTTTCTTCAAACTGCCTAAGCTTTATCCCTGGGTTGGAACCCAGAGCCTCATGTGCTAGATTAATTGCTTTGGTCAAATGTATTTCATTGTTGGGAGTTATAGATCTTGGAAATATTTCATTGTGAAGTTAGGATAATTAATGAAGCATCATTGCAGTTCAAATGTATTTTTCCCCTTCCATTGACTTATATATGGTTGATTTCAGGTTCTTCAAGCATTAAAGTGGTGGATGAACAGAGTGGAACAGTACATTTAGTAGGTTCTCATTATATTTCTTCTGCTTGCAGTCTGAGTACAAGAAGCGCTATAATCATGTTGTTGCTAACAACTATGTTGTACACTTTAGTTTACTAACTGCTACAGTTAATGTGGAATACAAATAGTCAATAATTAATATAATTCATATTGAATGGTAAAAAGAAATTCATGAAAATAGTTGATAAAATGGTGCATAAACTTTCCTCCTGACATGTGCATCATCTGTATTTTATTCTAGCAATGGGAACACCTGGTGCTAAATGCAAGGTACTTTCAACTTAGGCTAAATTTCTGTTTTCATGGTGGAACCAATTTCTGGAAATTTGCCACAAACAGAACATCTAACAAGACTTGGTTCAAACAGGAAGTAATTAAAGAATGCAGTTTAATGGACTTTTTAAGGGAAAAAAATGTAATGTCAGTCCACTAAATACAACTGTTGGTTTTAGGGCTGTACAATATATCCCATGTGCTCACACCTCACTCACATAGATACAAGTAGGTGTCAAAAACATCCTGCACATCTTTCTACCATCAATTTTGTGACAGTAAAAGCTGGTGAATCTAGTGGATAAGAGAAATCACAAAACTAATAAACATGAAGAAAACACCAGGAGGGGTTGGTTCACAATAATCAAGTTAATCTTAACAAACAAATTGGGACTACCCACCTAATAAGTAAAAATAGAGGTAAATGAAGGTTATTTTAGGGTTTTTTTTTGTAGGGAAAACTGATGCAGTAACCAATGTTGAGATGCATTGTCAAGTTGATGTTCTAACATCACAGCAGTAATATAGCGCTTCACTAGTGAGGTGGTTGGATGGCTCAAGGATATTGAGCTTGAGGGTAACAAGGAGCTCTGTGGACTGCCTTTTAAGTGTCTAGCCACCTGCTAAAGGCTTGCTGGAAGCCTTTTGAACTGTTTTAAGTCTCTATTGTCCTTGGTTGGAAGGTTGGTGAAGAGCTCCTTTGACCATCTTTTAAGTGTCTAGCTTCATTGAGTTTTGGTGGTTTTGAATTGGCTTCTTTGTAATGGCGTTAGGGCTCTATGCAAAATCTTTAATGCTCTCTTTTTGCTGGAAAGGTTTTAGAAAGGTTGTCCTAATATTTTTGACAGAGTTCCACCATGGGTTTCATTAGCTGTGGAAAAATTAGGATTCTAGTAATTATGTCCTAATTTGGTGCAGTTGATTCCTAATTTGGTTTGCATTCAATTAAGATCGTTTCCTACTTAAAATTTTCTATTCTGGACTTTTAGGCTATTATTTCTGTATATAGTTGCTTTTTTTTTTTTTTTTTCCTTTTTGTACAATAGTTGTAGTGTTATATATAGCCTTGTAAACCTAATTCTGATTATAAATGAAAAATACATTTTTTTCTCAAACTTGGGGTCCCTATTGCTCTTAGGAAAGGAACCGGATCTTATATTATGCACCCAATTGCCAAATATGTGTCTTATCATAGGTTGTCTTTCTCATTTAGAGCTTTTACTACTAACATGTCTTCTGTAGAGATTTCAAAAATCTATACAAGTTGCTCTAATTCTTCCAAAATGGAGAGAGACAGTTGTGGAAGAAATGAGAGCTCCTGAAAAAAATTATACTTGGGAATTGGTGAGTTTACCAAGGGGAAAGACTCATCTAGGCTGCAAGTGGGTGTTCACAATCAAGCATAAGGTAGATGGTTTAGTGGAAAGGTATAAGGCTTGTACCAAAAGGCCTTACGCAAACATATGATTTTGATTATCAAAAGACATTTGCATTAGTTGCAAAAATGAATACAATTTGTGTGTTGCTATCTCTTGAAGCAAATTTAAGTTAGCCTCTATAGCAATTGGACATGAAGAATGCACTCTTGAATGTTGAATATAAATCCATTTGGGGCTATGGATATCTACAAAGTCAAATTGATTACACTATGTTCTACAAGCACTCAAGTGATAGTATGATTTCTATACTTGTACTGTATGTTGATGATATCATCTTCACCAGTGACAAACTTTCTAAATTGGAGAAACTAATAGAAATTTTGGCCTAGGAATTTGAGATTATGAATCTTGTCCAATTGAGATATTTTCTTGGTATGGAGATTACCAGATCCCATAGTGGTATATTTGTTTCACAGAGAAAATATACCCTAGAGTTACTTAAGGAGACAGGATTATTAGGTTGTAAACCAATGGACACTTCTATTGATCTTAACCATAAATTAGGGTAGGGGAGTTAAGGCTCAATGGTAGACAAGGGACATGATCAACGATTGGTGGGTAAATTGATTTCCTTATCATAGACTCATCATGATATAGCATTTGCAGCAAGTGTGGTGAGTCAATTTATGCACTCACCAACTGAAGAATGCCTTGAAGCTATCTATTGAATTCTTAAGTACCAAAAAGGAGCTCCTGGTAAAGGTTTATTGTTTGGGAAAAGGGTCATATACAAATTGAAGCCTACACTGATGCTGGGCAGATGAAATAATAAGAATAGAAGATCAACATATGGGTACTATACATTTGTTGGAGAAAAAGACTATGGTTGCTTGAAGTAGTGGAGAAGCTGAATTTTGCGTTGTTGCTCATGGAATTTGTGAACTTATTTGGATAAGGATGGTGCTAGAAGAGTTAAAAATTCCAAGTGAGAAACCTACGAAGTTGTACTGTGATAATAAGGTAATGATCAATGTAGCACATAATTGGGTTCAATATGATAGAACCAAGCATGTGGAGGTGCATGCTGTTTGTTCCAACAGAAAAACTGCTAGCAGACATCCTCACCAAAGGTCTTCAAAAGAAACTGTTTGAAGTCTTAACAAGTGAGTTGGGAATATTGGATATTTTTAACCAATTTGAGGGGGAGTTCAGAAAAATTAGGATTTTAGTAATTTTGTGCAGTCAATTAGGGGATAAATCAATAGAGTCAATGGTTTTTCAATTGTTTCCTATTTAAATTTTTTCTCTCCCTGATTTTTTGGCTACTAGTTCTCTGTATAAGTGTCCTTTTTTCCTTTCTTTAGAATAGCTGTTGTTTTATATATAGCCTTGTAAACCTGTTAAGGAGCATGCTATGCATATTGAGCTTAAATTTTGTAAGTTTAAGCTTTTAGGAAACTTGGTAGTTCAACAAAACCTAATCTTGATTATGAATGAGAAATTCAATTTTTTTCTCTAATCTGCATTCATTAACTAACCTTCCCGCCATCCACAGGAGCTGGACAGTCCTAGGCATATAAAGATGAAGATGAAATTTGACCTCTGAGGTCAAGTATTTATCCGTTATAATAATAATACCCAGCAAACCCTTAAGCCATCCCGTCCTCACTCAAGCTGGCAGTGTTGTAACATGTTAGCTGAGAACATGGGTACTGAGGTATAAAATTCTTAGGAACCCTTGCACCTTGCCACAGATCTGGCAGATATTAAACCTTTGGATGTGTGGTGCCCAGTGGGTCCAATAGGCACCAAACATTAAGGCTCTACCTTCGTTCATGCATGTTGCCCAGTGGGCCCTGCTTCAGTAGCTATGCTTGTCAAATTGTAGGCATATATACATCTGCACCTTACTTATCCTTTTTCTTCTCATCATGCATTATTTAGTCATTGCTACTTGTAGCTTGGCCATTACCATGTTGATCATGTGTTTGATGAATTAGTGAGCCACAAGTCACCTTTCAAATCACTCTGTATATGCAGATTTTGTCAGAAGTTCTTGCATGCAAAATTTTATTCAACTTGTTAACGTAGTCTTGTTTGTTCGTCCAAGATGATGGCATCTTTGGTGTCTAACCTTTTCACATCAGCAACTAACATGTTGTGTCTTTGTATTGGGTTGAAATAATAACTCTAAATACTGTATGTATTTTTACACCTTGACCTCCTTGTACTAGAAAATTTATCAAATTCACATCAGCAACTTACATGTTGTGCTTTGTATTGGGTTGAAATAATAACTCTAAATATTGTATTTTTTTTTTTTTACACCTTGACCTCCTTGGACAAGAAAATTTATCAAATTCACACATTTTTGCTTTCCATTCCTTTCTTCTTGTGATTCCATGCATAAAGATTCAGGATATTATCTTCATTTTTTAATTTGCTTTTGTATGTGTATGTATATGGACATGATATCATGTGCAAATGGTATCACACCTCAAAATCCCACTTTCTTTTCTTCTACCTTCTGTTTGTCCTTTGCCTTTTTGCCTTTCTAGGAAGCCTATCTTTGCTGTAAAGTTTTAAGGTAAACATCCCCACTATTATCGTTTTATTTTTCCTTCTTGTGGGTGATAAAACTAAGAGATTGAAGTATTGTGAAATATGCTTGTAATGAACCAAACCACAAAACATTTGTCTGTGTTCTTTTCCATGTTGCATTTCATGTAGAATAAACGTGTTGTACTCTCTACTAATGTTTGCCTTTTTATTTTGTTGAATTTCAAGAAAGTTCTCTCTTTTTCTTTTTTCTCCTCTTTTTGCTGTCCAAAATTGACAATAGGCTATCCAAAGCTCTAAGGGAGGCAAGATTCAATCATAGCTCCTTTACAATCCCTAGATACTATCTGGCTGCCTTGTCCTAGGATTTTGAGTAGGTCAAATAAATCTATAATTGTTTGCTATCTTTTCCTAGGCCAGTTTATTTCACCTGTCAAATTTGATCTCAGTCATGGTGATTGTGTCAGTTACAGACATTATGAACAACTTTAGGTCCCAGAGGAATAAACACAAGCAATTTGCTCGTGAGGGTTTTGTCCTTCCTTTTTACTTCTCTCAGGATATCTCCATCTTATGCCATTATTTCATGAGAAAATGTGTGTTGGTTTGATGGGCCTACAGTGTTATGACTGTCTTCGGGTATGGTGTACCTGTTACATTTTTTTCAGCTCATCAAAACTGGAAAAAGTCGTTTTTGACAAACCCAGTTTATATATATGTATGTATTGCAAGTGATTAGTGCTTTACTATCTGTTTATGTCCTTTTGTTTTGGATTAATGCTATTTCCTTCTATTAGATTGCCTGATTACACACGGGTTCCTTGTGATTTTTTACATCAGTTGGTTACAAGTGCTTTTTTAAGTCTTTTTTCTCTATCCATGGTTCAGTTTTTGTCATTGAATGATTTTCCAGGTTTGAGCCACTATATTCATGGTTAGTTGTGGTCCAATTCAAGTTATTCACATATTATTGTCTGAGAATATTTACTCTAGTGTCATTTCATTTTTCCTGTTTGATTGTCAAACACATTCTGTTTCTTGGGTTTAACTGATTGAATGCTTACCTGGGTATCACCTAAGATGAAGATCTCAAAAAAAAATATGAACAGTCAATGCCCAAAGTCGTGTTGATACCCATACCTGATGTGCTTAAACCAAAATTTTCTGACTTTTCTTCATACTACTAGTTTAGCCTCTCCAACTGAAAATTCCTATGACTTTTATATGCTGCTTATCTCCGAAGTCCTGAGAGAGTGATCTTGGAGATAAGGCCTCTGGAAGTTATATTAGCTTTTTCTTCTATGTTTTCTTCCATAACAGAGATTGATATATAGAAGTAGTAACCATACCATGCTCTTTATATGCAATGCTGAACTGTTTCTTGGATGTTGTCTTTGCTTCTTTGAAGTGTTTCCATGCGATAGTTATCTTTCAAATTGAGAAACTCAGGACTTGATACAAATACGAAAAGATAAAAGGGAAGATAGGATGAGAAAACATACACTGCTATAGGAAAGGTGGGCAGTGGTAGCTGGTTCTAGTTCTATTCACACTGGAAGTACCAGATTGATGGGGACATGGGATACTTCTGATGGGAATAGTTGAAGGAGAATTTTTGCAAGGGTGGCAATGGCAACCCAGCATTGACGACACAATTGTCGTGGCCTAAAACCTTGAACAGCCTCGGACTGACCAGAGCCTGGGAAAAGTTTCCACATTTGATATGAACATCAATAACTGGGCACATAGCACAGTTGTTGTGGACTTCCACCATGAATTTGGGAGGGTTGCCAAATCCCACCTGAGTCTGGTTCACTGTTGGCCCATCAGCACTGCACTTTGCTCCCTTCCCTGCATTGTAGTTTTAGCACCCAGTCAACTTCAATCATCATTTATCAACAAAATATTACTACAAACATTCATTCTCTCAATTCCTGGATGGTGTATCCAAGATTTATGAGGCTCTTCTTGTAGAGACACATAGGAAAAAGAATACTCTTCTGACCAGACTCATCACACAAATGCCCTTTGATTTTGTGTGACTGAGTCTGTCAGAAAAGCTGGAAAAACTTGGTAATTTTCCATAATTATATACATAGGGAAGCCATAGAATGCAGACCCTGGTGGAGGGATGCAAAGGTGAGAAAAGTCCAGAGGAGAAGCTTGAAAGATTGGGTTTGCATCTTAGAGATTCATATGAAGTTAGGATGGAGAGGAACTGGGAAGTGATTATATACACCAAGAAAAGGGTTTTGGGGGGGTGGGGCCTGTTGGGCGTTACTGAAAAGTGAGTTGGAGGGTGTTTTTTGTGGTTGTGAGAAGGAGGATTTTGGATAGAGCGTCACATGCAGAGAAGAAGAAAGGAGGAAAGAAGTGGAGAGAGAGAGAGAGCTGTACATACATGATCCCCACCAAACAACAGACTTCACATGTCTCAAAAGTGAAGGGAGAGGAAAGGAAGGGGGGTAAGTACTGCCCAGTATGTATTTGCAGGTTTGTGATGCCATGCCCCATGTGCGGCCTCCCATCAGATGATCACATGATCACATGCTCTGCTTTTGACTAAGTGTGTGTCTGTGAACAGGGACAAAGACTAGTACTAGTCTCCTACAGTCCTACTTCGAATCTATGGACACCCCCTGCACAGAGTCATGTGATGGAAACGCCTCTAATGGTGGACACTCCTTTCTTCTTCCCCACCGGAGATTCCGACAAAAATACAATAATTTTAAAAAATATTCTTTAATTTTCAGTTTAAAACTTAATTTTCAGGGGACGAAAGTGATATGCCCTTTGGCAACCAAAAAAACAAGTTTGATTTTAAAATTTGGCAAAAAAAAAAAAAAAAGGAAATAATTTCCATCTTTTATACTGCGTATAGGTACAAAAAGACAAGGTTGATGTGACAAGTGCCACATCAAAGAAAGCTTTATGGCTTTATTTCTATTAGTTTGGTCACAATATTTAGTTTTATTAATATTAATCAATATAGTTAAATTGAATCGGTTAGATTATTTTTAATTATTTGATTTTTTCTATTCAATCAAAAAAATAAATACCATCTTAAATTTGAAATTGAAAAGTTAATTGTAATAGTTTTTTCTTTTAAAAATATTTTTTTTAAAACTATGATATATTTAAATATATATATTTTATTTTTTATTTTTAAAAAATAAAGAATGATAGTATTTCATATATATATATATATAAATAAATAAATGTAGGAACTTTTTAAAAAGTATCTTAAAAAAATAATGAATTTTAGAGACTGATTAAAAAATTGAGACAGTAAAATTTACTATTTCAAATGTTAACATTTTAAAGTAAATTTGAATATAAAAATTATTATATTGTATATTAAACTTAGTATTATTTTTTATTGAGTACTGAAAAAAGGAATCAGCTTATGTTAGTTTTTGACTTTTTTCTATTGACAAAATTTTAAACACAAGGAAAGAAGTTACTTGAGAGTTGTTAAAATGTTTTAGTATTTAAAAATATGTACAAAATAGAAAAAGAAAAAAAATCAAACATTTTAACAAAATTTGACAAACACTTTTAAAAAATTTTAAAATCACCAATACTTAATTTGTGATTTTTCTAAAAACATTTTAATTTAAAATCATTTTAAAATAAATAAATAAACACTTTCAAATGTATTGTTAACGTACCATAAAAAGGTGTTTGGTAAAATCTAATACTTGATGACTTAAATTGATTTTAAGTTAAATTATATTTAACTTGTTGGTTTAAAACTTATTACTTAATTCTTATCTTAAGTATTAAAGTTATTTGATAAAATTAACTTAAAATTTATTCTAAATTATCAAATTGATATGTTTATCATCATAAATTATAATTAGGGTAAATGGGGTTAAATAACAATGGAGGTCATAATCTAGTAATAGAGACATGAGATTCATTTTTCTTATTCTCAAGCAAGTCCCCGAGAGGACTTAGTGGATTTATGATTTATGTTTCATCTTTCATTTCTTTTTCGTTTGTTTCGAAAAATATATCGATCAATTTTGATTCTTTTTTTGATTCTTTTTTTTTTCTATTGATTCTTTTCCAATCAAAATGTATGGATTGGATCCATGGATCTATGTGTCTAGATAGATCCTGCTCATGGATTAACAAAAATGTGCAAAAGCTTGATCTGCCTCTACCATTCTATGAATTTCCTTGTATGAATCCTATTTCAATGGGAACTTGATGAGTCACTCTACCTACACATCTTGCTATACATCTTGCTTTTATTGCTAGATTACAAAATTAATTAGTATAAATAAGGATAAATATATGAATTTAAAAATAAATTAATTATTTTTATTTATTATTTAAAATTATTTTTTTCACTTTAAGTTATATCATTAAATTATTTTATCAAATATATTTAATTTAATAATTTAAATTAAGTTATTAAGTCAATTTAAGTTGATTTATCAAACACCCACTAAAAATTAAATAAAAGTGGAATGAGGTAGAGGTTTTCACTTTTCATATCAAATTATCTCGTGTGTGGATTAGACATGATAGATTGGATCTCTTTGTTTTCTTTTGGTGGGTTTACAGCAGGAGCACTGGATTTCAATAAGCCACAATAAGAGCTATTTCTTTACATGGACACTTTCTATTATAAGAAAATTTCCAGCCATTTTCTGCTTGTTGGTATGGTACAAAATTTGGAGAAGGAAGAAATAAAGATACATGCAGATAGATTGCAACAAGGCCAAAACATCTCTGTGCTGTTCCTTTTCACTCCTATATGTCACCATTACCCATATCATGCCAAAAAACATTGATGCATCAGCAATGTCCTTGCCTTCCTCTCCAGCTCTCTCTTTCTAATCTATTGGCTCCCAAACCTGAAACATTTGGCATCTGGTAGTACCAGAGAGATCCAAAAGCATGTGAGTAATGAAGCCTTTTTGAATGAAGAAGCACTTGTGCGATTCTATCCATGGAAAATACATTCAAGATCTTCACACTTGTCTTCTACTCTGCTTGTATACCATCTGCTAGAGTGAGATCTACGCGAGTTGATGTAGGTTTTCTTCGCCCTAAACACACCATAATTGCTCGGGTTATAAAAGTATTAATTTAGCTTACTTCTATGTTTATAATAAAGCATATAATGAAACATAAAATCACACATGCGAAGGAAAAAAATAGCAGGGACTGGAGATCAACTGAAGACATGGCTTCAAATGGGATGTCCCAGATTGATTCCAGGCTTGGTTTCTCAAAAGCACAAGATACTCAGTTGTAATTTTCAGCATTTCATATTTCAAATGATCAATTTTTTGTTAAAACCTGAAGCATCATCAAATTTTAGATATCCTCAAGTTAATTCATCAAAGCCTTAATCCGGGACCAAGTGAGATCCACTAGAAGAGAACTTTTATGAATGCATCATGGACTCTTAAAAACCTTCTTTTCACTTTCTATTTGCATGAATCTAATACTGTAATCACTGAAACCACCATTGACCAAAGAACCATGATTCTTATCATCGAATTTAATCAATCACTTAAGAAAGCATACCTGATTTCTTCTTCTCAGACAAGAATTTTTTGGATTTCTTTGGCTTCCCTGCTGCTGTCTCGGTGAATAGATAGTCATATTTCTCAAATATCCTCTCTTTCTCCTCAAGTAAACCTAACATCTCATACGCATCTGCCACTTTCTTCACCACTAATTTATCTTGAGGTTTACGATCAAAGGCTTCCAGGCCCTTGAAAAGCTTTGCAATGGAAGTACAAAAAAGTTACAAGCTTAGTTAGACATACACAATACCAATAATTAATCTAAAACAATATATTAAAGCTAATTTGATATCAAACCATTATCATGGTTAAGCCTAAATATATCAGAAATGCACAAACATATCAAAATGCATATATATATATATATATCTGCAAAAAAGGAAATTCAGATATTTCCTTAGCTTAAGTCAAAGATGGTTCACTACTCATAGGGTAGGGATATTCCACCTTCAAATGGATTCCACATTAATTTAACAGAGGGAAGAGGCAAGAGCAGGACTGGGACCAATAGCAGGTATGAACATATGCCTCCTACAATGTCAGGTACTAGCAGCGTTATTATTTATTTACTTTTCCAGGTTCGGATCTGCCATATAGGTTGTTCTAGGTTGTGGCTGAGGATGTTAAAAGACCCTCCCTCATACAGAGTACGGGCAGCAGGTTATGGCACTAAAAACAAACTTACAATAAATAGCTAGATGCTGTAAGAATCTAAAAACTAAGATACACGGGCCTAGAGAAACAAGAATTGCAGTGGCCTGTCATGGGGTGCCTGTTTGTCATGAGTGCACACTGTGTCTCCAAAATCATTGATAAGATGAATGAACAGGATATTTCGCCATGAGATGCCAGAAGACAGTGAGGATGATGAATGAAGAACAAGGAATTTCTGCCTAACATATGCCCATGGTTCCATTGATCCATGTGAACAGAAAGGGAATGCAGTAACTCTCAACAATCGGCAGTTCATATGGAGTCATGACAAGGAGAGGGTTGCCTAACTTGATTTCTAAGTTCTCTATAATAAACGAAGTTGAGGGGGCTCCGTTTTATTTATAAATGGGGCCTTCTTCATTTACTCTTTTTCATTTTTCATGTATATTTTCTTCATATTTTTCTCCTAAAAATCTTTTCTATTACCAAAACTAACTGCAATCAGTCAAAATTTCACATAGAGTTAACAAGCATAAGAACCAGAGACAAAATTACAATCTATCAAGTCATGGAATACAAGAAAATCATTACTTTGATATAGCATCTCTATGGCATTATGACACAACAAGAAACCAATTTGCTTTCATCATTGTCCAGTGAAAATGAGATGGAGCTATATTGTAAGACAATACCATTTCCAAGAACAAATGTTGATAGTAAAAACTGGATAATGAAATGCAAATATGACATGGACAACTGGCTAGTATACTCCTAAAAAGTGTACAAGGAAGTGGTACCTTCACAAGATTCTCCAGCATGTTGTTCCGATAATATACAGATATCATACGATGGCATAAATGCCAAGGCACTGAATGTAGATCAGTACCGATTTTCTTCACCCAAAATTCATGTGCTTCTTCTGCTCTATGGTCCATATCTAAAGCTCGTATCAACTGACCATATGTTCCCATTGTGGTGCCTTGCCCTTTGCTTAGCATCCATTTAACAACCTGGAAGAAGTATTCAAAGGTGAGATCTAAGAAATTCAGAGGAGAAAGAAGTGAAAAATTAGTTTTTGTTAGAAAGTTCTCTCAACCTCTCAAAAGATCATCCAAAAGAAACACCTGAGTAGAAGATTAAAGTTCTATCAAGCTGATTACATCTTAACCTTATTGTTCAAGAAAAATCTCTCCCAAAGCTTAGTATGAGAACAATTTTTTTAATCAGAAACAACAAATTCATGTATTTAAATGGTAAGTGTAAAGAAGAATGAGACATCCTTCCAAAGTATAAGCACAATTTTTGCTGATTTCTTAATGAATTCTAGTTGATATATGCCAACTTTGTTCTAACTTATATCATTCAGGAAGTTAAGATGAAATGGAAAAAGGTATTGAGTTATCGACATTAGTCATTGAATATAACTCATTGATACATGGAAATCAGAATCTCATGCCAGAGTTTCCCCTTAAATCAAACCTGTGAGAGATAAGAGTAAACTTGATCAAGCAGGCCCACAAGTGTTTATAGTTACAAACACAGAAATAGTCAAATGTTTCCTGGGGTTCAGAGTCAGAAGAAGAGGGGAATGGGAAATGAGGTTTCAAGACTTAGCAATTAACACCTTGGTCAAGAGTGAGAATGTTAGAAAACCACAGACCCATGCATTTCCTTATAAAGGTCTTTCATCTTACCAACACCTATCTACCAATAAAATAACTAATAAACTACAGATGGAGATTCCTCCTTTTCATTCTTGCACCATTTCTTGCGTTCTTACAATTCTATTGTTGTCTTTTCTTTGGTATGTATTTTATGGTGGAGGTGATACACACACAGGGACATCTGGACATCCAAAGAGAAAGAGAAGGAAAGAGGGAGAGAGGGAGAGGATTCTCGTACTTGAATCACTCTATGCCATTGTTGTTCCTGCTCAAGAGTAATCAATACCCTCTTCAATGATGCAATAGGAAAGTTCTGCTCCCATGCAACCCAAGCATCCAAAGCACCGTAAACAGCCTCTTTACTGTCCTTGAGATCAAGAAGCTGCATAGGTGATATAATCTAACATCATATTTAAACATAAGAAAAGGTAGATCACAAAAATACCAAGCTCAATCTTCTGCAAAGTAATGAGAGAACTGGAATTGATGACCCATGATACAAGATTGTTACTGTAGCAATAGGGAGAGAATGGCAAGCAAAGGCTAATCAACACATTCCGGTCCAAACATCATCTGAGGAACTAGCTCCTATAATCTTATTATTAAATATTAAAATTAAACTATAATAAAGAGTACAATGTGGATGCTTAGTACTTGATTTAGGTATTACTTCAAATTACTCTTAAGGACATTTATTTCATCTGCACTAACATTTGTATAACATTTGCTATACCATTACATGCTCATAAAGATGCATAAAAAATGAAATATCAAGGAAACCAAATAGATGGTTCAAGTACAACATTTATATGTGGTCCATGAACCCAACATACATAATACTGAAGACATAAAGAATAAATACCAAAAAATTTATTCAGTTCTTCCAAAAATTCTCAAGAGTGAACATCCCAAGAAACATAAATGCAGAACCTAACCTCATAACAAGAATACATTTAGTATACAAGTCGTAAAAAGATCTAAGTTGATTTCCTGAAAAGGCTGCATCAACATGATGATTAAGAAAGTTTGCACTTAGATTGATGACAATGTCAGTATATATTTTTTTTATGGGCATGATAATGTCCTTATTCCATTATTTCAAAATGGTCCATTTTTTTTTTTTATCGGTAAAAGAGATTCTATTAAAGAAAGAGACACCAAGAAGGCGGCTCAAGAATTACAAACCTATACACCCTCCTTCAAGAAAATGCTAAAAGAACAAAAGGCCCCAAAATACAACCCTAATTAGAGCCCATCCAATCTATGAAATTAGCTATAGTTAGGGGGCAATCAACTATGAACAATTTTGTTTCAGCCCAAAGATGGTCCATTGTCATGGGCATGTTCAATAATGAGAAATTATATAAATATTGATACTTTTTAACTGCAAAAAAAAAAAAAGAAGATGAAAATTGAATGCTTTCATTGTGCTTTACATGGCATTGGAGTTGAAATCCATTATCCAAAATGAAGCCATTAACAAAAATGGAAGCCATCATCATGATTGATGGCAAAGGATTAACTCTTAAGATTTCACAAACAATGTTACTTAAATATTTATATTTTTTTTGATAAGTACTCTTTCCCCCTCCTTTATTCTTATTTTTTCATTAAAAATACTTGAAAAAGGCGTACCAAAATACACAAAGAGTATACAAATAGTGCCAAAAGGCAAACAAAAAGGAAAAGAGAAACAACAAACCACCCTCTAAAACAAAAACCAACACCCTAAAGACCTAGAAAAGCATAATGCTCCCAGTCAATCTTCTTGCAGGCACGCAAGTCGCTTTCTGTGGTCTAACCAAAGGCTAGATAATCTCCTTTGCCCCTCTTAACATTATAAGAGAGAAAATTGAGCATCATGTACCAACTATAGAAATTTCCTAACTTACTGATTGTTTATCTTCTGCCCTCTTAAAATTCACAAAACATTCCAACTTCCTTAATTCCCTTTCAAATTTTCAAGGAGAATTCTTCCTCCTCTTCCTACCTTCCTGGCCCTTTACCTCTTTTTTATCTTTCATTTTACTGAGGGAGCCCAAATCTCAGCCTTTAAACCTACTGCCGGTATGCCCAACATGTTGCTGAAAGCTGCCAAGTTGCTTGAGGACCAATCCTCTAGAGGCACCTCCTCCCTTGGAACCAAACCAAGACCTGCTCTGATGTAGGACAACCCTAGGATGGTTGCCTACACTCAAGGGTAGGTGGGCTAGGGTTTTACTTTTAGGGTGTAAGGAGAGGAATAAAGAATAAATTTGATGGTAGAGAAAATTATAAGATGAGAAATAGAGAGAAAGAAGAAAGAACAAAGAAAAGATGGAAAACCTTAAGAGTCTCACTAAGGCCTTCTAGGAGTCTCACCTAGAAGAAAATCAATGGAGTCTCACCATTGAGGGTTGCAACCTTGCAATGAAAGAAAGTATAATATTATTCATCAAATTCATCCCTTTGATTTACATTGATTAGCCTATTTATAGGCTTCTCTAAGAAATCCAAAGTCTACTAGGACTCTAATAAACTATCATGACTCAAATTCTAATTATATTATAACTCAACTAGCTAATCCTAATTAGACTCCAACAAATACCAATCCCAATTCAATCCTAATTAATATTAATCCTACTTAAAGTTTACTTAGGTCTTCACTTTCTTCCTTGAATAAACTTTAAAAGGCTTTCCCCCATCATGCTCCCTATTCCCTAGTCATCCCACTCTGTGACGTCTTTCAGCCTCACCGCAACCTATTCAAACTCCACCAAGATGTCATCCACGAAAACAATTCTTATAGAGCCACAACCCTCTCCCAAGGGAGCAACTTCAGTGCCTGCCTCACAACCCTTCAATATTATTACTATCCATTGCGATGTGGCACCCATTTTCTGTTGCAGGATTTTTATAAAAGGTAACATGAAAAATAACGTTCTAAATTCTAAAGAGGCATTCAAATGAACCTTAGACCATGGCATTTGGGTAGCAACATGTGGGTCTCATAAATTCTACAGATGATGCATATTAGATGTAGGACACAAATTGTATCTCAACACCATCATACATGCACAAACTTCTAGGAACCTTGCATCTTTAAACACCTTAAATAAACTAGAATTTGCATGACTACATTACCCACCATAAAGTAGTGCTAGGATTAATACTGAGATAAAGATCAGAAAAGATGGGAAAAAAACATAGGTACAAGTAAAAGACTATAGGTTGCTCTGCCTATATTTAATGATATACATGTGACACAAAAATACCTCCATGATCATGACACATGAAAAGAGGGTATGAACTTAAACACTCCCTCAAAGCATAGGCTGGACCTGAACTTCAGCCATGCATGCAGGAAATAATAGAGATAACATGATTGCTGAATGAAGGCAATCATGACAAAGATGGAGAAGATGGCAGACGACACCAAAAAGTCAGAGATGACAGAGTCAATTCACTTGCAAGGCAGAGTTCATACATGTCATACAGAATGAAGATCACAGCTGTCAAAGGGCAGGGTCAGGTGTTAAGGAAACTGGAAACATTACACATGAAAGGGGGCTAAAGATAAGTCAACACGATACCCTTTTCATCAGATTTGAGCAATGAGCACAGAAATGGAGCAAGGTTCCTAGGGATGTAGTCCTCACAGAATATATCATGAGGATGCATGGTCACAGTTATCCCATGGATAGAGTCCTGATATGTTTAAACAGGGTACCAATGCCATATAGGTATGTGCAATAGTATGGTAATTCACAGCCATATGGACACTTAAATCTACAGATATATCATGACTGAAGATAGGCCAATTATTAAGCATGACTCTGAGTCCTTGGCTTCCTGTTATCACTTTGGTCCACTGGAGGGAGAGAGAAGTTTGTGAAGAGGCTAATTAATATACATGTGGGCCCATCCATGTTCATAACTATATGGAAAATTGGATATGTTCTCTTGTGTAGTCTAATTACTGTTCTACTTACTGAAATATGAAAATAACCAACACAATCCACATGAACGAAAGAATTACTCACAGGGGTAGGAAATCCCTAAGAAAAGCCTCTTCTGAAGAGACTCCTTGCTAGACCTTGCTAGACCAAATAATTCACCATCTAGTTCTCAGACTTAAGAATTCAACTAAAAGGACATTCTTGAGCTTTTAAAGAGGGCACAAGTTCTGAATCCAAGAATTCAGGTTCCAAGACTCTCTTTTCTTACATAGAAACGCAATAATACCACAATAGGAGGTAGGTGAAAAGCAAGATGGGAAAAAGACAAGTTTGATTTGTCATTATGAAACTTTGTTGGACAACCCCATTTGGCAGATGGGTGAAGAATGACCTTGAACACATAGGACAGACTTCTTTATTAATTGGAAAGAGATGAGATTAGGACTAAAGTGGAAATGCCTATCACACATTATTATCTAAATGAGTCCCTTAGTTAGACCCTGAAGTAACTGAGCATGAAGGCAACTTGTTTTTTCTTGATATGAAATAAGAATAGAAATATACCTATGCATGTATTTGTAAGTACATGAGCGAGTGAGATAAGGATAATGGATCCTTCCAACATAAAGTACAAGAGTCCAAGAGAAAAATTGCTAACATGTTCTCCAAAATGGTAAAAAGAACTCCTGGCAACTCACTGGTATAGACATCTGAGGAGTCATCAGGTAACATAGTCTCTCCACAAGGCTACCCCTCTAGGGCTCTTCCTAAAACCTAAGGAGAAATAACTCTGCAATGCCTCTCTCCATGCAAATACCAAACCACCAGACTGATTTCCGCTATAACACCTAGCAAGGGGCAATGGAGGAAGAGGTGCTTAACCATCTCTGACTCCTCATATTAAGAATGCAATCTCACTTCCATCCTGTAATAAACTGGTGTTTGGTTTCTATCTCTTATGATCATTATGGTGATTCTATAATGTTTGATGCATCATTGATAACTGTTACACATATCTTACTTTCTTTGGTTGCATGGCCAAGACATGCATCCTGGTAGGACTGTTGTGCATATTGGTTGTTCATTGTAGTATAACTGAGATGTACATCATAATGAAGGAAAGAACATGCTATTGTGCTTGATGACAAGAAAGATGTTCTAAACCCATGAGTGTAAGTATGAAAAATATCAAGAAATAGAAACCAAAGAATGTAGCTGAAAATTTGAAAAGTTCTCCATTTTCTCACTAAGGAGCAATTCAAAGAGCTAGCAAGAAGTTCAGACTAGAATATTGCAATTGACAAAAAAAAAAAAAAAAAAAGAAGAAAAAGATGAAGAAGAAGAAGAAGAAGAAGAAGAAAGGAAACCCAGCCACAACATTCCATGTGAAATGCCTTCAAAAGTGCCTGATTGCTGTTTGATTTTTCAGATATTGCACTGGAAAAGTTACAAAATGAGTTACACCCATGCAATATATCACATGACATTAACCTGGTTTTCATTATTTGAGTTACCAGCATATCTAATGGTACTGCAAAGGCTGTATGATTCACTTTGCCCGAGACACATGTTATCTGGTCATACTTGGTAGTATGATTGAGACTTGCATCATCATGAACTCAAACATACTTTTTTTTTGTTCAATGACAAAAAAAGTACTTTAAAGCCATTCAGGCCAAAAATATGGAAAAATATCAACAGAAGAAGCCAAAAAATATTGCTGAAAATGTCAGGTTGCCTCCAATCCCTCACTGTAAAGGAATGTAATCTGGAAACAAGGGATCCAGAGTTGAATATGTTGCAAATTCCAAAGAAAAGAAAACCAGGAGCAATAATTGATTTAAAAAAAATTGCCTTCAAAAGTGTTTTAATTGCTGTTTAATTTTTCAGGCATTGCATCGGAAGACTTACCAAATGAGTAACCACAATGCAACTGATTTGGTGCAGAGTTCCCTATTACTTAAACAACCAGTGTATATAATGCTATTGCAAAAGACTTTCATTAGAAGATGTTTAATTTCTAGCACTACAATCACAGGGATGCATCTTTGTCCAAATTTGTCCAAAAAAGTTTCACGGCTATCATTCTAAATCCCAAATACTTCCAGATGGATTCAACCATTGGCAATATAAGTTATTTCACCACCCCCACCCCAACCCCCAACACACAGTCTTGAGAAAAGCTCAACAGTTTCACAAATCATTTTCCAGGAACAACCATTCTATCAACATAATAGCTTATTCATTAACAGTAAGGAAACATTAGATACGTAGGGCTTAATGAATCTGAAGCATTTTAACATATGCACATTTCTTTTTAGCTTGATAGGTTTGCATGAGGATTAAAAGGCCCAAGTTTTGAATCAATCATCAGAGAAGTTTATTAAAAATATATTTATGTGAAGATTATAATCTTCATCATGCTAACAAAGGAAAAGGAAATAATCTGAGATTTTCCAGATTGATACTCACTGTGGTAACAAGAAAGTTGATCTTATCCTTCCTTGACACATTCTCCCCTATTTGGTGCTTGTGCACACTTGCAGCATCCTTCCCAGAATCATGATACATAGGCTGGTTGTTGCATTGACCCTGGAAATTATAGTTGCATTTTAATTAAGAAACCTTATCTATTAGAATCAAGTATACTTTCTTTTTTTGGTAAGAGAATGCAGCAGATTTTCATAACATGTCAAATAAATTCCAGATGGAAAATTTTGTCACCCTTCAGATAAGAGAATACCTAGAAATGGATGGCAGATAGATGGTGTGTTTAGAGAGAAATATATATATATATATATATATATATATACACATATATATTATGCCAAAACTCAAAATCAAATAAGAGAAATCATAAATACATAGAGATATTTAATAAATAAATTTAAAGAAAAGGAACATCAGACTTTATATTATTACATAAATTAAAAATTACATAATTTGAAAAACATACTTATAAGGAGAAACAAGGGAAATGATATCTTACAATGGAAAGCTTTTAAGAAAGCTTTGGCTTGGGGAGCTTACATCATGAGAGAGAAAGAAGAGCTTAAGATGGAGAAAGGGGGAAATGAACCGTGCTTACAACTGAGGAACTAGCCTCCTTAAATAGGTGAAAATAAGAATCTTAAATAGTATAAAGTAGACGACAGGGCACTGTATACTTTTGACTTCAGTTGTGAATAGTAACCACTTGTGAAGTGAATAATGAACCGTAAAACTGATTTTTATTGTAAAATTTTTTCTCACAAATCTTGCTTTCGGTGAAATACAGAGAGTTGTCAGACTACTTTTGTACGTTGATGAAATTGTAGAATCACATGCGGGGGACAAGCTTACTTTCAGTGCTGAAATGACTTAAAGTTGTTGGTGGAGAACCATAAGAGAGCTTAAACAGTGTTATCTTAAGGGAGAATATAATCTTTACGATGTTCCTCAAGTAACTTGATGTCTTCATTAACAGACTTGGTTGGTAGAGGATTAATTTTCTTGTTGTAGAAAATTTGATGAAAGGAATCTGTAGTGATGAGGTAACCCAAATTCTTTGGATACGCCTCAAAGTCTCGACTGATAATCCTAGCCCTCCAAAATTTTATCTGATTAATAAGAGGTTCAGCACAAATATCTGAATGTTTAAGAACGCAAGAGAAAAATGTTGACCTTCTATTCTGGAAATGAAGAGAGATATTATGTTGTGCTGGTAACAGACCACCATCAGAAATCCATTTTGAAGATTTGCTGATGATGATGGTATCCGCAAATTTTTTGTTCATCTTAAAGCCTTGTAAAAGCCTTAGGGCTAGCTTTCTCCCAAAATTAACAGTTTGACTAGGATCAGAACAAACGAGTAAATGAACTAAACCATAGTCCAAGAGTAATTATGGGGTTAGGATTAAATCTTCGCTTTTAAAAGAGAGACTGATTGGCTTGTAATATTGCAAGTCTAAACAAACCCAACTGATCGTGAAATTCCCGTTGCACTTGCAAAATAGTTGTTTTGAGCCTTGTTGGTAAAGAAGAGGATCTTCAACAATTTGACAAAACTTAGAATTGTCAAATTCCATATCCTTGACTAGTTTTAAACCAGGGACACGAAGACCAAGGATGACTGAGAGGTAAATATGAAGATCTTGAAGATATGAGGAAATAAAAACTTGTTTTTCTTCTGCCATGGCCTTGGCCTTTTCTTGGACCAAGAAACAGACATCCTGTTTAAGAGAATACAACATTTCTTTCTTATGAAAATACATTCTTATTTTAAAGTTGTTTCACTCATCCTCACTCAATTTTACTTCATCCACCAGTGGGGTGGATTGCTTATTCTCACCATTTTCCAGTGGGTAAAAAGGGGTTTGATTCTTAAGAATAACTTGCTGACTTTTGAGAAAGTCAACCATTTCTAGTTTTCTTTCCAAAGTTTTACATATTTCCTGCAAATCACAAAAACTTTTGAGATAAATAAATAAAGGGTTAGTATCATTAGAAGATGGATTTGTGGGGAAGGAATCCTCCACAGAAGGTAGAGAACTCGAACTTGCTCTTTTATCCCTATTAAGGGATGAGGAAATCATAAGGGTTTCTAAAGGTTGAGAATCTTTGGAGAAGCTACAAGAACCTGCAACTTCAAAATGTTCATAGTACAATGGCATGAATTTTTCAGAAAGGACTGAAAGGGTTTTCTTAGAATCTTGGGATTTCTTAATGAGCTTAAGAGGTAGTTTTTCTTTTTTGGGGGCCATGGCCTTGTGAATCTTGCAAAAATTCACAAGTTAAGAAATTAGGGATTGAGTTATTTTCTCCTTTACTATACTCAATTTGAAAATCAAAATTACTTAAAATAGCTTGTCATCTTGCAAAAATATGCTTAGAAGCTATATTCTTAACATCCTTTTGTAAAACTGATTTTGCAGATTTGCAATCAACTCTTAACAAAAATTCTTGGTTCAAAAGATCATCTTGAATTTTTTTTTTTTTTTTTTTATCAGAAACGAAGAGAAATATATTAATAGAAGGAAAGATACATGAGAGAGAAAGAAAAAAGAAACAAAAGAAACCACAAGAAGGATGAGAGGTCCTTCCTACACAATCTGAACAACATAAAAACCCCCAACATTAGCTAAAAACAAAGA
The DNA here is from genome assembly GCF_004353265.1 of Vitis riparia. NCBI lineage: Eukaryota > Viridiplantae > Streptophyta > Magnoliopsida > Vitales > Vitaceae > Vitis > Vitis riparia. The sequence goes on along the minus strand of NC_048435.1, from coordinate 19,827,035 downwards.
GAAACCCCCAAACTCAAACTTTTGAAGCGCAAACCTCACTCCAGTTGAGTTGTAACACATTTAAAGGAACTCCTCTAAAAGCTATAGAACAAGAAGCCCAAAGAGAGGAATAGAACAAAATCAAATCCCATAACGTCTCTTCCGATCTCCCCTTATCCTCAAAAATCCTATTGTTTCGCTCTTGCCACACTATCCAAACCAAAGTGAGGCAAGCAACTTGCCAAAGAGTCTTGCCTCTTAAGGAGTTCCCCAAGTCTTTAAAAGCAATAACCAACATGTCCACAAACCTCCTTGGAGGGACCCAAACCAGCCCAACTAGCTTGAACAGCTTGTTCCAGAGTCCAATGGTAACAGGACAATGAAGAAAAAGGTGATCAATCGACTCCCCATTTCCTTTGCAAAATTGAGGACAGAGGGACTTGTAAGGTCTTCTCAACTGCAACTTGTCATTGGTGTTCACCTTCCCATGAGCTACTAACCAAGCGAGGGCCTTAACCTTTGAAGGGGCTTTTGAACTCCACAAAAACTTGATCGGAAGGAACAAAATAGGATTAGAGACTTTTGACAAGGCCAAGAAAAAAGATTTCACTGAAAACAGGCCTGATGAAGACAAAGACCACGCTCTATAATCAGCCAAAGAAGGAGAGAAACGCACTGAACTGAGTGAGGACATTAATCTCTGAAGGAGATCAATTTCTGAGTCGGTAAGATTGCGGCGAAAATTTAAATTCCAAGCCAATGGAACGGAATTGCCAAGGACATTTGAAACAGTGAGGTTTTTCACAGAAATAACTCTATAAAGATTAGCAAATTGCGAGCACAAAGATTGGTTACCCCACCAAAGATCTTCCCAAAAGCGAATTCTCTCCCCATTGCCCATCACTAGACGAACAAAAGGGGAAAATTCCTGGAAAACTTGAGCAATAGCCTTCCAAGGACATCTGTGTGACCATCTAACCACCATGTTGGCGTCCCATCCATTAGGATGTGTCCCATATATACTCACTATAACCTTATGCCAAACCACTCCTTTCTCTAGGGAACCTCCAAAGCCATTTCCCTAAGAGAGCAATATTTCTCAAAGAAATCTTCCCAAAACCCAAACCTCCCAACTCCTTTGGTCTGCTAACAACCTCCCATCTGACAAGATGATCTTTCTTCCCTTCCCCTGCCCCAGACCACAGAAAATTCCTTTGCATCTTCTCAATCTTTGAAGCAATTGAAGCTGGGATTTTAAATAGGGAGAAGAAGTAACTAAGGATGTGAGACAAACACGACTGAATTAAAGTAATCCTCCCTCCCAAAGACAAATAGGCCTTTTTCCAACCATCCAACCTTCTCGAAATTCTCTCAACCACTAGGTCCCAAAAGCCTATTGTCTTTGGGTTCCCTCCCAAAGGAAGACCTAAATAAGATAAAGGCCACTCAGACACTTTGCAATAAAAACCGAAGCCAGACAAGACAATAGCTCCTGCCTAGTGTTAATACCAACCATGGTGCTTTTCTCTAAGTTGATTTTTAAACCAGAAACTTACCCGAAAACCAAAAGGATAATCTTGAGGTTTTGAAGATGTTCCAAAGAGGCTTTAGAGAAAAAGATAGTGTCATCTGCAAACTGTAACAAAGACACTCTTGTCCTATCCCTCCCCACAGAAAAACCCTCAGTAATCCCAGTTTCCTCTGCTCTAAACAACAATCTACTTAGAACATCTGCCACTAAAGTAAAAAGGAAAGGAGAGAGAGGGTCTCCTTGTCTCAAACCTCTAGAAGCCTTAACCCAACCCTTTGCATTCCCATTAACTAGGATTGCAAAACTAGAAGAAGACAAACAGCCCCTTATCCATGATCTCCATTTCTGGCTGAACCCCTTCCTTTGAAGCACATGATCTAAGAAGCCCCAATCCACATGATCATAGGCCTTCTCAAAATCGATTTTGAAAACAATTCCTTCTTCCCCTGATTTCTCATCCACCACTTAATTGGCTATCAACACAGCATCTAGAATGTGTCTCCCTTCAACAAAGGCTCCTTGAGAACCAGATATTGTCTCATGAAGAACTTTGCGTAAACGCCTTGATAAGACCTTAGCAATTATCTTATACAAACTTGTAACCAAGCTAATCGGTCTATAATCTGAGATTTTAAAAGTTTGACTTCTCTTAGGCACCAAAGCAATGAAGGTCGCATTTGTACTTTGGTTTATTACCCCATTGGTGTGGAACTCAATAAACACCCTCATAAGATCCTCTTTTATCACATCCCAACACTCTTAATAAACTGCAATAGTAAAACCATCAGGACCAAGGGCCTTTTCCTTATTTAATTGGAAAACTGCCATGCGAACCTCCTCTTCAGTAAAAGGCCTATCCAGCCAAACTCCACTCTCTCTAGAAATAGGGACCCAGTCTATTCCTTCAATCCTCCAAGACTCACCTACCGGTTTGGAATAAAGATACCCAAAGAAATTAACAATCTCCTCAGAAATAACCTCAATGTTGTTCAAAGTCTTCCCCCTCTCAGAAATCAGAGACTTAATGAACTTCCTACTTCTCCTTCCTGTGGCCACTATATGAAAGAATTTAGAGTTACAATCCCCTTCTTTAATCCACTTAACCCTAGATTTTTGTCTCCATTGAACCTCTTCCTTTAATAACACATCCTCTAACTCCCTTCTTCTTAAGGTCCTTTCTAACACCAGATCAAGATTCAAATTCCCTTCTTGTTCAATTAGATCAATTCTACCTAAGTCCGTCAGAATGAGCTTTTTTCTCTCTTTTAAATCACCAAAGGCCATTATATTCCACTCTTTCAACTTTGACTTAACAAACTTTAATTTCCTCATAAACTTGTGACCTTCCCACCCTTCACCTGTACATTCTTGCCACCAAACTCTAAACTTCTCCTTAAACTCTGGATGGAGCAACCACATATTCTCAAACCTAAAAGGAGTCGGACCCCACTTTAAAGGATTTGTTTCCAAACAAATAGGGCTATGGTCAGAGGTCCATCTAGGAAGCGCCTCTTGAAAACTTTGAGAGAAAAAGGTATCCCACTCAGAAGAAAACAAGAACCTATCCAATCTCTTACAAATAGGATCAACTTGCATATTTGACCATGTAAAAGCCGCATTCCTTAGAGGGGGGTCAAACAAGCCACTCTCCCTTATAAACTCATCAAAACACCTCATGTTGAAAGTTAATCTGGTCCCACCCAATTTCTCAGATATCCTCCTAATAACATTAAAATCCCCTCCTACACACCACCTTGGGGATGTTAGACCATATAGGTCTTGAAGCTCCAACCAAAAGTCCTTCCTCCACAACGGATTAATCGGGCCATACACTGAAGTTAACCAAAAAGATCCTTCCTCACCAGAGTTAAACTTCACAGTTACAGAAAAGGATCCTAACACCTTCTCTGTACACTCAAACTTACTAGAATCCCACAAAATCACAATTCCCCCTGAGGCCCCACAGGCTGGAAGAGCAGCCCACTCCAAACTCTTGCCTTTCCAAACACTGCTCATAAACCTCCTGTCCCAAGTTTCCCTCTTTGTTTCCTGAAGCATCACAATATCTGGATTGTGAGTACTTAAAAACCTTCTGACAGTCCTCCTTTTCTTCTTGGATCCTAATCCTCTCGTATTCCAGCTTAAAATCTTCATATAAACCAAAAATAACCCAGTACAACCAGCATCCAAACCTAATCCTCTCCTCGGTTTCCAGAAGCATTTCTCCTTTTCCTTCTGGAATAAACCTTGTCCGCAAGAGAATTACTCTGGTTTTCTTCTTCCGCATCTTTTCCATTTTCTCTGACTATTCGATCCTCAAACTCTCCAAAACCGACTGAACCTTGACCATATTTCCAGGCGTGAGTCCCTCAACCTGAAAACCTTCCAAAGGGAGGATGGGAGGTTCTGGGTTTGGGGACGGAGCCTTCCCTGAGACACAAAGCTTCTCTGGCTACTTAGAGCATCCTTAGATAAAGGACAGTCTTCAGAATTTCGGTTAGAGGTTTCTAGAGGAAACTCCACTCCTTCAGAACGGGACACGCCAACATGACGACTGGGTTCAACAACAGCAAATTTCAGAAAGGGACTACGCTGAGAGACAGGGCTTGATTCCAAAGGAATCGGAGAAAAAGCCTGACATCGAGAAGGAAGAACCGAAGAAACAAAGGATTCGGAAAGAATATTTGGATTAAAAGCCCCAGCCAAAGGAAGACCCTTCTCAGAGAAAGCTAAGGAAGGAGGACGAACCTTTTTTACCCAGTTGCAAGGCGAGATCCCTTCGTCTCCCTCTGTCCCCCCGGTGAAGTGTCGGGATTTTTCTGAAACAGGAGAAAGGGCGCCCTTCTTGAATACTGATCTACCCCAAATAAAGCCTCGATTTGCTTTCGGTGCGTCATCCCCATCTAGGTTGCTCTTTGGGTCAAAAGACGTCACCTTTAGGCTCGGCGGCCAACTCCTCGCCTTGCGTCTTGCGGTAACTGATTTGCCTTCTAGCTTTGCTGACTCTTGAGAATGTGTTTTCGGCAACACCTCCTTTGCAGAGGTTCCTGATCGCTGAAGCTTTGAAGACGAAGGCGTTGCTGGGCCATCGTTAGAAGACCCTGCTTCAGTTTCGTGGACTGGACCTGCACCCGCAAAAGGCCCAATGTTCTTCTCCTCAAAATGGGCCCTAGCAAAACGGCCTTTAAAAATGGCTTCTGGATTTGTTGGCCCGTCAACACTTCCCGCCGTTGGGCCCAAACAGTTCTTCCCCCTTCCTTTCTCCACTTTAGTAGCTGAATTTGAAGGTGAAGACTGAGCACGAAAGCGCTGACGAGGCCTCCATCTGTGGTACTCATTATCCCTAGCAGTAGCTCGTAGCCCTTTAACGTTCTTTGGCCTCTGGTAGACGCAACCTTCCGCTGACGTAACTTCGTCCTTGCTGCGATTTGACTCTGGCCTGAGAAGAGCGTCTTCTTCAGCTTCTCCGATGACGGAAACTGCAACCGTAAATGACCAGGCTCCATCTTCCACCTCTAGCAACGCTGGTAGCACGACATTTGGATTCATCTCCACCCACATCTTTGCCTTCGACAAGTCTACGAGCTTCAAAGTTTCCTTTGCCACCTTCGTTACCCTCCCCCATTTCTGCAGAATGTACCTCAACTGAATCTCATCCCATAAATGGAACGGAAGGCCTCTCAGTTCTAACCAACCCCTTCTAAACTTTCCACCCACAACTGAGTTTTCTTTTGGCGATCATCTCCTCAACGCAACAACCCCTCCTCTCACTGTTAAACTCCCTTGGTCTTGAAACCACATAGCTCTCCTTGCAGAATCCACAAAAAAGCATCCCTTGTATTCGGAAATGGGAGTTACCGACACCATCCCTTTCGTGCCCATCATCCTCGCAATACCTTTCCCTACATCAAACCAATCAAGTATTTTTCCTTTACTCTCACAAATTACAGCTCTTGCCCATTTTCCAATTGGCACCGAAGCTCGGTTTCTATGTCCTTCCTCTGCAACCACATCTGCATAGGACCGCCCTTCTCTGTACATTCCTTTGCTCACCTGAGACTCATTATCTTTCTCCTTTGAGGCTCTTACAGCCTGATCAGACACATCTTGGACTCTAGAAATCGCCTTCCTAAGGGTTTCCCACCCATTGCCTTTAACACCCTCAGGAACAATTAGCACTAGAGGTTTTCTTTTTGCAACAATTTCTGTGATTTTCATAAATCTCCCTCTACCATTGATGCAAATCTCCATCAAATGCGTCCTCGTTTTGCCCCTCATCTTCCGAGTAAAACCCCTGGAAGCCTCTAACTCCACAGCTTTCTTCAAATGTTCCACCAACCAATCCATCTCCTCCTCACCAAAGCCTAATGAAACAGCATAACCTCGGCTTCTCTCTGTTATTGAAATCCACATTCCCCCATTGATGCCTTCAAACTTAACCTGAAAAGCCTTTCTTTCCACGTCAAATCTTTCCATTACCAGGCCTCTCTTATATTCCTTCAAAGATTCTTCTGGTTCACTCCCAATTTTGATCAACTTCACTGTGAAGAATCATCAAGGAAGAGATGATGGATAATGGAAGATAAAGATCTATTTTCCTTCCCATAGCTCCTTTTCTTCAGTGATTTGGCTTGAGAGGAATATCAGAATTTCGAGGACAAGTGGTGGAGAATCTTAGCATCAATCTACTCAACACATCTTGAAATTTTGAAATACATAAAACAATGTTTAAAATCTCTTTTTTGATGGTGCTGTAATTGAGTTGGCCTTATTCCAAGTTCCTGAAGTATATCTAACCAATCTCTCATTGGTACCATCTTTTTGCTTAAGGATCCTCCCATAACCTATATCGGAAGCATCGGTCTCAACGATTTTAAAGGCTTCAGGATCAATTAAGGCTAAACATGGTAGGGTCTTGACTCTAGACTTGACGGTCTTGACAATCTTAGTGTGTTCGTCATTTCAAGGAACTGGATTTTTCTTAAGTCTTTGTCTTAATGGGGCACACAACTGGCTTATTTCCTTAAGAAAATTTGACACATAATTAAGGTTTCCTAAGAAACATTGCAATTGTTTCTTATCCTTAATTTTATCAGGAAACTTATTAGCAAACTGGATTGACCTTTGAATATGGGTAATGGTTCCTTGGTAAATATGATGACCTAGGAATCTAATCTTAGTCTGAAACAGATTATCTTAGTAGTAGATTGACTTAAACCATTACTCTTAACAGTTTGGATGAACTTATTGAGATGTTTCCAATGTTCCTCTACAAAAATAAAGTAAACTAAAACATCATCAATGTAGACAATGATGAAATCAGAAAACTGGTTAAAGATTTCATTCATTATGTTCTGGAATTCTGAAGGGGCATTCTTAAGACCAAAGGGCATTACGTTCCATTCATAATGTCCAAAGGGTACCACAAAGGTAGTCTTATATCTATCTTTTTCTGCAATATGGATTTGCCAAAACCCTGATTTCATATCAAACTTAGAAAAAACTTTAGACTTGACTAACCTTTGAAGGAGGTCTTTTTTGCTAGGAATAGGATACCTAATGCATCATTAAGAGGCTTGTAGTTAATTACTAGTCTAGGTGTTTCTCTTTCCAATTCAGCTTGCTTTTGAACATAGAAGGTTGAACAACTCTAAGGGGACTTAGACTTTCTTATCAACTTTTTGTCAAGAAGATCCTGGATCTCCTTTTCACAATAGTTTAATAATTCCTTATTCATCTGGATAGGTCTGGCTTTAATGAGAATATTCTTCTCACTAAAGTTTGGTTCATAAGGTAACTCTACCTCATGTTGCTTCCTATGCCAAAACGCATTAGGAATGTTAGAGCATATTTCTCCAACAATCTTATTCTTAAACTTTTCTATTGCATCTTAAGTTTTCTTAACTTTTAATTGTTCTTCGACTCTTACAAGATTAATTTCATGTTTAAAATATTAACTTGGTTTTCCTTAGCTTGAATCACCTGATCCCTTAAAGTGTTTATATTCCTTTCACTAGGTGGGTTAGTGAATTCAAATAAAACTTCCTTAACTAAGAGCATTGTTCTTAGACCTTGATCATCTACCTTAATAGGATGGATAGAGTTCAAAAAGGGGACTCCAAGAAGAGCTTTTTCCTTTAGGTCTCTAACTAGGATGAAGGTTTGCTTAATGCAAATGCCCTGGTTACAAATGTGAGCATTTGACAACTTGTACTTAATGGTAAGTCTTTTACCATTGGCTCTTGAAAGAGTATGCCTAATTTTTTCATAAAACTGGGTTGGTACAAGACCTTATAGGCAATTCAAAATTGTTCCTGAATCAATCAAAGCAACAATATTAAGGACAATTTATAGGCGCTTTTAGGGTTGTAAAAGGGTTAGGGCTAGGTTTGTCAATCTGCTATTAGGCTCTAGATTAAGATCTTAAAATGAGTTCGATTTTTAAAACCATATCTAGGAAATCCACAGATTCTCAAGATGCTGTAGTAAACAGTGAAGAGATCAACTATCCTAAGACCTAAAATGATTTAGATGATTGGAGGTTACCCAAGGTATCTAATCAAGAACTTTATAAGAGAGGAACATTCAAGTTCTTTACAGACTACACCATTAAGACACTTGAATAGACCATAAGCTTGGAACAAGAAGATCAAGTAATAAGACTCTTGGATAGTAGATCCATACAATGACATAAGAAATACTACAACTTCATACACTTTGGTATGATTCAAGTTGCAGCTAAGCCTTTGACAAGAATAGGTCTAAACACCTCAATTGTCATGTATTTAAGGGATAATAGACATCTTGATTACCAAGATTCTATTATTGGCGCAGTTCAAGCGGGATTGAATGATGGTCCTGTCTATTTCCAGTGTTATCCTAACTTCACAGTTAGATTAAGAGATGCCGACATCTTAGATTCGGTTGTCCTCCATGTTAAGACCCATGGATTTAAGTTTAAGGAAGGAAACATTCCTGTTTCCATCATCACAAGATTTGCCTATAAGAGCCACGATTATATGTAGGATTCACAAGGCCATGGCCCCCAAAAAAGAAAAACTACCTCTTAAGCTCATTAAGAAATCCCAAGATTCTAAGAAAACCCATGCAGTTCTTTCTGAAAAATTCATGTCATTGTACTTTGAACATTTTGAAGTTGCAAGTTCTTGCAGCTTCTCCAAAGATTCTCAACCTTCAGAAACCCTTACGATTTCCTCATCCTCCAACAGGAATAAAGGAGCAAATTCGAGTTCTCTACCTTCTGTGGAGGATTCCTTCCCCATAAATCCATCTTCTAATGATACTAACCCTTTATTTATTTATCTCAAAAGTCTTTGTGATTTGCAGGAAAGATATAAAACTTTGGAAAGAAAACTAGAAATGGTTGACTTTCTCAAAGGTCAGTAAGTTATTCTTAAGAATCAAGCCCCTTTTCCCCATAGGAAAATAGTGAGAATAAGCAATCCACCCCACTGGTGGATGAAGTAAAATTGAGTGAGGATGAGTGGAACAACTTTAAAATAAGGATGTGTTTTCATAAGAAATAGATGTATTCTCTTAAACAGGATGTTCGTTTCCTGGTCCAAGAAAAGGCCAAGGCCATGGCAGAAGAAAAACAAGTTTTTATTTCCTCATATCTTCAAGATCTTCATATTTACTTCTCAACCGTCCCTGGTCTTCGTGTCCCAGGTTTAAAACTAGTCAAGGATATGGAATTTGACAATTCTAAGTTTTGTCGAATTGTTGAGATCCTCTTCTTTACCAGCAAGGCTCAAAACAACTATTCTGCAAGTACAACAGGAATTTCACGATCAGTTGGGTTTGTTTAGACTTGCAATATTACAAGTCAATCAATCTCTCTTTTAGAGGCGAAGATTTAATCCTAACCCCATAATTACTCTTGGACTATGGTTTAGTTCATCAACTCGTTTGTTCTGATCCTAGTCAAACTGTTAATTTTGGGAGAAAGCTAGCCTTAGGGCTTTTACAAGGCTTTAAGATGAACAAAAAATTTGCGGATACCATCATCATCAGCAAAGCTCTAGAATGGATTTCTGATGGTGGTCTGTTACCAGCACAACATAATATCTCTCTCCATTTTTAGAACAGAAGGCCAACCCTGTTGTCTTGCGTTCTTGAACATTCGGATATTTGTGCTAAACCTCTTATAAATCAGATAAAATTTTGGAGGGCTAGGATTATCAATTGGGACTTTGAGACGTATCCAAAGAATTTGGGTTACCTCATCGCTGTAGATTCCTTTCATAAGATTTTCTGCAACAAGAAAATTGATCCTCTACCAACCAAGTTTGTTAATGAAGACATCAAGTTACTTGAGGAACATCGTAAAGATTATTTTCTCCCTTAAGATAACACCGTTTAAGCTCTCTCGTGGTTCTCCACCAACAGCTTTAAATCATTTTAGCACCGAAAGTAAGTTTGTCTCCCGCATGTGATTCTACAGTTTCATCAACGTACAAAAGCTACCTAACAGCCCTCTGTATTTCACCGAAAGCAAGATTCGTAAGCCAAAATGTTAAAAGTGCTACAGTAAAAGTCAAATTTACTGTTCACTATTCACTTCACGGGTGGTTACTATTCACAACTGAAGTCAAAAGTATACAGTGCCCTATCGTCTACTTTGTACTATTTAAGATTCTTATTTTCAGCTATTTAAGAAGGCTAGTTCCTCAATTGTAAGCACGGTTCATTTTCCCTCTTTCTCCATCTTAAGCCCTTCCTTCTCTCTTCTTTCTCTCTCATGATGTAAGCTTCCTAAGCCAAAGCTTTCTTAAAAGCTTTCCTATCATTTCCATTGTAAGATATTGTTTCCCCTGTTTCTCCTTCTAAGTATGTTTTTCAAGTTATGTAATTTTTAATTTATGTAATATAAAGTCTGATGTTCCTTTTCTTTAAATTTTCTTATTAAATATCTCTGTGTATTTCCAATTTCTCTTATTTGATTTTGAGTTTTGGCATAATTTATATTTTCATTGCATATCACCTCGTCTTGGGTGTCTTTATATATATATATATATATATAAAGAGAGAGAGAGAGAGAGAGCATCATAAATAATTGAGTTATTTATTCTCTTCCCCCAACTCTTAGATACCCAAAACCCAATTAATGGAAAATTCTCCTCATTACAGTAGTTGTTTGCATAAAATTCACTACACCCAAAATCAACTTACTGATGATTCTTTTAGCAACAATTTCCCCTCCCAGAAACACTTTCTGGCTCTGCCACTGCTATTGAAATTAGATATGAAAAATATGTTACCTGAATTTTTGTTTGTTTGGTGTGAGGAATCATTGGTGAAGAGAGCTTGTGTGTGTTTTTTTTCTTTTAATTTTGTTGATAAGTTGGACAGATCCTAAGGCCTTTTAGGGCTTTTTTGGCCTGTTGTTTTTTCGTTTTTTTTTCTCCCTTGTGGGAGTTCCATATACTTACTGCTACCAGTCCTGCCCCCCTCTAAACATTCGTTAACATATTTTCTGCTTGCCTATAAAAAATGAAGCTGGCTTCATGGTCCAGTTTTGATATGAAGACATTCCAAAAATAACACCAATATGTGGCTATAAAATCTCATAAGAGGATGAAACTATGAATTCAGGAAAGTCAAAATCTAGGTAATTAACTTGCACTTTGATTGGATATCAACAAAAAAATCCCACTACTGTGGGTTTTGGTAACAATTGTTTCACATTCAGCATGCCCATTCCTTCTACTAAGAAATGGAGCATCAAGCTACAATGAACAATGCTTTATATATTACTCAATCCAGTGCTTATACTTTTTCTAGTATGATCCATTAATTCATAATGGAACTACCTAAGCCAATGGCTCGACATTGACCATACACAAACCTTCTAAGTTTTCCAAGAACTTACCCTATCCAATGTCCGCTCCCCATCCTAAATGTTAAACTCTTCAAGACAAATTAAGGAAATATATCCACCCTCAGAATATATCAGAAGCCTAACACCTAGTAAAAAAGAAAAATAAAAGAATATATAAGAAGTCTACACCAATCACTGGTTTCCTAAAATAAAATGCACAAATTCAGAAATACACAAAACAAAGGCACTATTTATCAGTTCTGGACCTGGACCTTGGCTGAATACTAACAGTACAAGTTCACTCACTCACATGTCATTCACCACTACTGACAAAACAAACTAATTGATCAAAAAAGAAGAGAATGGATAGGTTTTCAGGTAATTTAGTTGATTAATAGTAGGAACGTCCACTATACTATCTGTGAAATTCAGGACATTAACTGACAAATTTGACTTTAACCCCTTTCAATTCTTGTAATAGCATATCATTAGCTTATATACATGTAATCAATGATGATATTCAAACAAATGAATTGATGATGGCACTCAGTTCAATCTATTGTAATCAAGTATTAAACTTCCAAGTTAATTTGAGTGTGTAAAATTAGAGGATGGCTATTTTGCATTTACAATTATCAGCCAAGAAATGCTAATGAATAAATTTCGAATTGTTTGTTAATCCACTGTGGTAAAGCTAGGGATTTGTGGCATTTGTTCTTCTCTCTTTTCAGCCTTTTGTGGATGCTTCCTATCACGGCGAGGAAGGTTTCATTGGGGTGCATGAGAGTCTTGTTGTCAAAAAGCCAGAGAAAGTATTGTGTTTATTATGAACCATTTCGGCAAGAGTGCGATATTAGAACTTTTAAAGGTGTGAAACAAGCTCATCCATCACTGAGGAAGTTTTTTGCCCATTCTCTTTCCCTTTGGTCTAAAAGTCTTTAAGCAGTGACTCCTCATCCTTGTTATATTTCCTTAATTGTATGGGATCTGCCAAGAGAGTGTTAATTTTTCTTTTTTATCTTGTCTTTGGTGTCCCTTGTGTACTTTTTATACTTGGGTAGCACCCCCTTTTGTTGGACACTTTTAATCAAATCTCGTTGTCTATAAAAGAAATGAACAAATTCAAACATATAACAAAAAGAAATCAAATTCTGAAAAAACATATGAAATTATATATTTATTCCTAGGAATTAAGTGTATAAAATTTATTTTTAGAACCTTCAATCATACCCCTAAAAATGCCACTTCTCCCACATTGCTTGTATCGGACATTTGAGTTTGTGTAAATGTACTGTAACTGGAAGCCAGGGTCTGAACTCTTGTTGCTCCTAGTTGAGTAAATTGGCGAACCTGTAAAAAAAATCTAGTTAAATGTATTTTTATATGAGCTCAAAGAAATGTTAAAGTTCAGTCTTTGACTCAGAACTTGTATATTCAAGTTAAACCCAGATAAATCAACTCAAATCACAATGTTTCTTTTTTTTTCTTTTTCCTTTTTCTTTTCCTTTTGAAATGTTGAGAAAGAAAAATGAATCTCTTCTTGATTGAACTCTGTTGTGCTGTACTTAACTGTGACGCCACTGGAATTTATTAAGGTATAGGAGGATAAGACAAGGGTACCCTCTCTCTTCCTTTTTGTTTGATCTGGTAGTTGATGTCCATAGTTGGACCTTCAATAAGCAAAGTTGCAAACTCGCTAGAGAGTTCTGAAAGAAAAGAACCAGAGATATGCCAGAGAGGTGGGGAAAGATCGAAGTTAGAGTGTCCAGCCTTCAATTAATGGATTGCAGTATCCTCTCCTCCTCTATTTAATAGGACAAGATTCTTATTTTTATAACTGCTTTTAGAGAAGTCTAGGACCTCAAAATCTTCAAAAAGTTGCCTGGCAGAGATCAAAATGGATAGTGAGGCATTGGCGAGGTTCCATGGAAAGAGAACAAGGAAATCCCTCATACTAAGGGTTATGGGCATAGTAGTTGATGAAATGGCTGACTGCAGGCTGAATGTGTATTACAGCAGGTATAATTACAGAAAAAAAAAAAAAAAAGAATCTCAACAAACAAGCCTTCAAAGCCAAATAATCAAACTAAAAATCTCAAAATTTGTTAATTCAAAGAAAAAAAATTCAAATTCATTTTATAATAAGGAGATACACCAATAGCCTGAAAACTGACTGGGCAAGGGGAAAAAAAAACCTTCTCTCAGCAAGAATCAAGCTCGAATTGCAGAAGTGGTAGATTTCTACAACACCCAAGGGGACTGATTTACAACCCAAAAATTGTTTTCTAACTCAAACTAGGTACCGAAAATATATTGCCTATTTTTGCACTCATCATTTACAATCACAATAATAACTGGAGGAAAGGACATAATAAGAAACTAAGAATATATAGTGCAAAAACGTTAAAAAATAAATAAAATAAAAATCGAAGAAAAAGATACAGAAGCTAACCAGATTGACCATTGCCTTGGATTTTGACATTGCCATCAACATCTTCACTGTTGCAATTACCCAGAAAACTCAAATATTATCTAGAGAGTGATTACCTTTTCCGTTTCACAAGCGCACCTTAGTACACTGCAAAACACCAAAAACATTTAAGCAATTCAGTTTTAGGCATTTGATTACCTCAGTCCTCTTCAAGCTCTTGTATGTCTGAGGCTGTTTTTCCTCTTTAACTGAAGAACCCAGATATTACAAATAAAGTACACTCCACAAATTGTTGATAATAGTAACAAAACATTTCCAAAAAAAAAATCACAACCCCATAATCACAGTAGATAAAGAGCATGATCCATCTATGGTTATTCATAGCATTCAATTCAATGGTGAAGTCAATTTCATAATTTTTTTTTTTTCTTTTGCACTTCATAAGACCAAACTGAATGCACAGGACATGACATACATTATCAAAGAAGAGCATTTCTCCTAAATAAAATCAAAATGAGATTCATACAACTAAAGATATTTTGAATTTTCGTATCTCCACATTCCAAATTTCAAACCACAGAAACAAAATACCCAAAATTGCTAATAAAAAGAAACCCACTTCCTAAAGACTCTTTCTCAGAAACCAAACAGACCCAAAACCCTTAAAACGAAGAAAAATGAAATTCCGATGAAAACTGAGTAAGAGAGAATAATCGAGTAAATCGGCATAAATTAATTCTGAAAAAAAAAAAAGATTTTAGGAAAAGCAAAGCGCACACACTTTGTTTCCACTTAGTCTGAATCTGATATGAGAAAAATATAGAAATACTGAAGGTCGGCTGCGAAAAACCAACCTCTATCTTCTTCTTCGTCTTCCCTCTGTTTCTTCCTTCTTCCCATACGAGCTGTGAAGAATAACCCTCCAAATAGAGCTGTCCAATGGGCCGGGCGCCCATTTTAGTCCGTGCACCGGCACTCCAAAAGGTTGGGCCAGGCTGTAATGGCCCAACTACTGTAGCAGACCATGCTGGGCCTAAGGAGACGCCCTTAGTGCCGGCCCGTAGTGCTGGGCCTGAGGAGACACTCGTGGGCTCACTTGCCCTTTTAAATATCACTTTTTACTTTTTACCTTTTCCTTTTTATTACATGTCAAATGTCTATAATACCCCTCTCAACGACTATAAAACAACTAGTTTGAAAGGTAAAAAAGTAAATCAATAATTATTTTTACTATTTTCATATTAAATATCTATATTATACCTCTCAACAACTATATAACGACTAGTTTAAAGGATAAATAAATAAATCATTCACTTATTAATATTTTTATGTTAAATATTTATAATATCATTCTTAACAACTATATAACGACTAGTTTTACGGGTAAATAAATAAATGACTTACTAATAATTTTCTATAAATATCCTTCATTTTAATTCTTTCACACAGTATTCTCTATCATCTCTTTTTATATTGTTTACAATTCTCTCTAATCTCTCTTTCTACAATTTTCTAAGTTTAGATTTTCTACAAGTGCTGCTCCAATTCAAGGCTTCAAGTTATATATTTTCCACAAGTATTCATTAGTTAGAAATTATTTTGTGTTAAAGATATTTACTAACTCTACAAGTGGTCATCATCTCAAGGTGAAGGTATTTATATTTAGTTACTTTATTTATTTATTTTAAATTTATATTTTCAGTTAATTGTTATATTCCTTTACCTTATTTTTTTTCCTCTAAAATTAAAAATGGATCCTTGTCACCTAGATGTTGAAAACCTAGACTTTGGTATTAATGAATGTAATGAATTTAATTATTTTAAAGATAAGGAGACACGCACCCCCCTACTGTCCCTCCCTCTAACCCTTGGCAATCCCAAATAAGTCAAACTAAAATAGGATCTAGTACATCTTCAATGTCTTTCTTTATATACAATCAACAATGCCTAAAAGAAGGGTTGGATAGAATGGTAGCTAGTATGAGACTTCCATTGACATTTGGAGAAGATCCTAAATTTGTACATTTCATGCATAAGTATGTCCAACTAGCTTATCATAAAATTCCTAAGACTATTTCTTATAATGATGTAATTAAATGTTACAAAAATGAAAAACAATTAATAATTGAAAATTTAATAATCATAGTGGTATTGTGTCTATGACCTCAAATATATGGACTAATCAACATAATGAATCTTTTACATGTGTGACAACACATTATATAGATTCAAATTGGAAATTACATAAGAAAATATTAGGTTTTCATAAAATATTTCATTCTCATGATGGGTCTCTCATATATGATTATTTGACAAGTGTTTTTAGAGAATATGACATACAAAACAAGATTTTTAGTATTACCTTTGATAATGCTTCAAACAATAAAAGTGTCATAAATTTATTTGTAAGAATAATTAGAGAAGGTCCACGAAATGAAATATTTCATGTGAGATGTATTTGTCATATAATTAATTTAATAGTACAAGATAGTACAAGATGGTTTAAAATTAATATCACCCTCATTATAGGCTATCTGATCTACTTTACAATTTCTTGATTCATCTAATAGATTACAAGAATTTTATGCTTTATGTCAATCAGTAAGTTTGAAGAAGAGAAAATCCCATCATGACGTCGGTCATCGTTGGAATTCTACCTACCTAATATTAAAATCTTGTGTAGGGTATCATAACATACTATCAGATTATGTCAATAGTAAGATAGGTGAAATTAAAATAACTTCGGATGATTGTGAGAAATGTTTTTCCTTTTTAAAATTCTTGAAGGTTTTTTATGAAACTACTAATATGGGTTTTGTTGTATATACTCCTACATCTTGTATAACACTTAGATGTATTTGCAACATGAGTGATGTGTTTCAACCATATAGGGAATATCCCATTTTTAGTGAAATATGTGTACAAATGGAAAATTCTTTTTTGAAATATTGGAAGACTATTCCACCACTTTATTGTTTAGCTGCTTGCATGGATCTAAGGGTTAAGGTTGAAGGTGTAGAAAACATTTTAAATTTCATAGCTACTTGTATGAACCAACCATTTGAACCAGAAGGTAAGATATATGAACAATTAAATAACTTATATAAATATTATGAAAATAAATATGGTAGTGTGTCTTCAAGTACTATAACTCCATCTGCATTTGGAAATGATTCATTTTTTTATGCAATTAGATAAGGGAAAGCAACAAGTTGGTCCTTCAAGTAGGTGATCTTTCAAAATATTTAGATATTGATTATTGTTCATACCTATCCCCTAATGAAGTAACAAATTTTGATATTATGAACTAGTGGAAATCTCATGAATCCACTCTTTTTGTGCTATCTAAAATGGCACGTGATCTACTAACTTCATTGGTGTCTATTGTCGCATCGGAATTTGCTTTGTCTATAATTGCAAATATAATAGAAGATAGAAGGACAACTCTTATAGCAGAGATGCTAGAGGCCTTGACATGTTTGAAGGATTTGGAAAATGGACGCATGAGACTCCAGACTTTGGAAGATGAACTTAAAGAAGACCTCAAGAAATTGGAGCTCAATATAGACAATTGAGGATGAAGATTGAATAAGAAGACAAAAATGAATATGATAATTGAAGAATTACATGTTTTTCGTTTCTTTTAAATCTATTAAATGTAACTAATTTTTAAAGGTAATGCATATGGTTGATAGTTGGGAGTGTGCCAACCTAGTTGGGATGTACTCAAACTATAATGATGCAATTCTCACATTTTTTTGTCCCTATTTTTTCATGTAATTTATTGAAATAATGAATAAAAGAATTATTTCATTTTCTTTTTATATTCTATTGTTTTAAATTTATTGTTATTTTGATTTTTTTAAAAACAAATCCAAACATAATTTTTTTTACTAATTTTTTTTTTTTAAAAAAAAATCAACATTTCTATAAATTTTACAATTACAAACTCGATAAATATAAATATATTATTAGAGGTGTTTAAAAGTAACAAAAAGAAATTTTATATGATAATGAAAAAAATTTAAGACAAAATGACTTATAAAATTAAATTAAAGATTTCAACAAAGTGTTCATGGGTCATGGGCCTCCAACACGGTTGGCACGATACGATTGGTTTGCAGCCTTATGGGCCATGTTGGGCCACTTATTTGGTTTGCATGGGCCGACTCAATACTATTTTTAAGTGAGTCATGCCAGCTCAGCACGTTGGCTTGTAATGGCCTACTAAACATCGAGTCGTGTCAACTCTATTTCAACATGTGGGTATTTAATGAAGAGAATGACATAGTATTCATTTTCGTAATATAATTTTAATAATATAAAAATATTTGTTTCCTAATCACATTTTATTCAAGAGCCTTTTTAAAAAAAAAAAAAAAAAAAACTAGTCGATTGGCCTTTTCAGAAGACTTTTGGTTTCTTATAAGCTTAGGCTGCAACTTGGACGAGTTGGTGAGGTTAGTGGCTAACTTAAGCTCAGCCCAAATTAAGAAATAATCAACCAAAACTCAACCCAACCCGACTTCTAACCCGAAGTACTCAACTCAAGACCAACTCAACCTCATTTTTTTAAACTTGGGTTGATCGGGTTAGATTTGAGTTAGTTAGGTTGATTAGGTTATATGATTCAAAATCCATCAATAGTGGTTTTTTTTTCTAAAAGAAAATCCATGTATTTATACCAAAATTTAAATAGTAAATAAGTCTAGATTTCAAGATAACAATAAAAAAGTAAAAATGAACTTAAAATCTAATAAATAAATAAATATTTTTATATTAGATATAAATATTATAAAAACATTAAATTGGGTTTGGATTATGCTTAGATTGTTCAAACCTTGGTCCGAGTCCAACCCAAATTGAGTTTGTATTGAGAAAACTTAACCTAAGTTCAACCTAAGTACTGAAAATGTTTGACCAAGCCTACCCAAACAACGGGTTGGGTTCAAATTGGATCGAGACAACCCATCCAAGTTGCACCCCTATTAGAAGCATTAGGATTCCTACCCAATTTTTATATTAATATTTAGGGTTTATTACAATTTACCCCCTTAACCTATAGTATGTTTTGTATTAGAGAATTCATTACAATAGATTTTGTTTCTATTTTTAAATTCTTCTAATTAGTTGTAATTTCCTATTTTTGTGTTTTGGGCTAATTCTAGGATTGTTTCCTATTTTTGTGTTTTGGGTAGATTGTTTCCTATTTTTATGTTTTAGGTTTGTGTATATATATTCATTCTTAATCAATAAAAAAGTGAAGTCATTATCTCAATAATCCTCTCTCTACTTTAACATGGTATCATAGCCTAATCTTCTTAGGCGTATTTTCTTCATTTTTTTTCCTTCTCCTCAATGGCTTATGGTGCATCCTTCTCTTTCACCAACGATCCTATCACCATTCAAAACTTTCAAGATCCTCACCATCCCCTCCTTACAATCAATCTCTCCACTATCACCAAATTGTCATCCACCAATTATCTCATATGGAGCCTTCAAATCCAATATCTTCTTAAAGGTTATAATCTTCATCACTTCATTGATGGCACTCATACTCCACCACCACTTCCCTTGATGCATGGCAAACCTTAGCCAATACCTATGTCAAACCATCTCATGGTCATATTAAACAATTGAAGTAACAATTACAGCAGTGTACCAAGGGCTCTCTAACTTATTGGACTTAAAAACTTTGCCATTGTTGTATATCTCATCAACCGTATGCCCACATCCACACTACATCTCTTATCTCCTTTTGACAAACTCTTTGAATCTCCACCCAACTACACTAAACTTCAGGTGTTCGGGTGTTCAGTTGCTTATGTTATTCGTGGTTTCGTCTTTATTCTCAACATAAACTTGACTCTTGTTCCACTCCTTATGTTTCTTGGTTACTCTTCAACAAAAGTGTCTATATTGTCTATCTTGGTCATCATCCAATTTCCTCAGCAGATAAACTTGTCAACGCTCTTACTAAACCGCTTCCACAAAGCCACTTCCAAGAATTATAGGTCAAGATTGGCGTCTCCTCCGGAGCTCCATCTTGAGGGGGCATATTAGAGAATTCATTACAATAGATTTTGTTTCTATTTTTAAATTCTTCTAATTAGTTGTAATTTCCTATTTTTGTGTTTTGGGTAGATTGTTTCTTATTTTTATGTTTTAGGTTTGTGTATATATATTCATTCTTAATCAATGAAAAAGTGAAGCCATTGTTTCTCAATAATTCTCTCTCTACTTTAACATTTTGCACATTGCCCAATCAAGTTCAAGATTGAGTCATGTAGAGCATCCTTTACATGCAATGTTCATTTTTTGAAATATGACATTATTTTTTTGGACGGAAAGACATGTGCTCTCCACTTGACTGAGGGTAAAAGGATCATTTTCTTAAAAAAAAAAAAAAACCCTTAACCAACCAACCCTTCTTTTCGTTCTTTTTCTTCTTTCTTCACTTTTTCTCTCTCCTCCCCAATTCCACTATGGTCACTGTTATTAAGCATTTGGGCATCTCTTTTTCACCTGTCAGAAGATATCCATTGAGGAAAAGTTTTGGTTTTGCTAAGATTTTTCTCAAAAAACTTGCATAATGGTGTGATGTAGGTCTTCCATGGCGGTGACACCCATAAATAAAAAAGCTTCAATTTTGATGATATTTATGTTAGAATTTTCAGATTCTCGATTTGGGTTTTTTCAAAAAGCTTGATTATTTTATTTTATTTTATATATTTGGTTGTGAATTGGAGATAATCATATTGAATTGAAGTGTTTGTTTTCCAATTTTTAATTTCTATCTTTTGGGGGGTTTGAAGCTTTGACATTGAAGTTAGATTTTCAACTCCTTATTGCCATAAACCTGATTTTGTTGAATTGTGAGCACTGTCAATTTGAATAAAATGGAATTTGGGTTTGGAATCTGAGTTTTTTCCTGTGATGAACAAAACTCATCTCTAAATACTTACCACAATTGAGGTTTCAAGCTTAAAATTTCAAGAGATGCAATCATCCCAATTGGCTTTTTCATCTCATCAAAGAGAGGATTGAGGATTGGGGAGGAGATAGAAAGAGTGAAGGGAGAAGAAGAAGAAGAAAAATGAAACAAGAGGAAGGCTAGTTAGGGTTTTTTTTTTTTATAAAAAAAATAAAAATAAATTGACCCATTTGCCCTCGATCACATAAAGAGCACATGTATTTCTGTAAAAAAAATAACTTTGTCTCTCAAAAAATGCATATTGCATCCAATTATAAAGGATGAGGGATATATTGCTCGATTTTGAACTCGATAAAGCAATGTGCAAAACACACTATAGGTTGGGGATAAAGTGTAATAAATCCTAATTTTTATTATGTTGGCTTTCGAAAATATAAATATATTTTAAATGTATCTAATTAAAATATAGTAAGTAGCTATTGCATAATATTTTTTTAAAATAATTATTAAAAAAATAGTTTTAAAAAATTATTTATGCTTATTTTTTAAAATAACATTTTATTTAAGAATTTAAATATGAAAAAATTCATTCCCTGCAAATATATTATTGTTTATATATTATATAAAAATCTCAAAATATTCTTTATATTTTCATTTATTTTTCATAATATTTTTTTTTAAAAAAAAATTAAAGTATCTTAAATATGTTTAAAAAATAATATATATTTAAAACTAAGAGCCTGTTTGGTCATGTGATTTAAAAACAATTTTTTTTTGTTTTTAAGAATTTCTAACACTATTTGGTAGTTATTCTCGTGAAACAATTTTTTTAAAACAAAGTGAAATAGAAAACAATTTTTAAAAAACAAGTAAGAGTAGTTTTCACCAATTTTTAAAAACAAAAAGAAAACATGGACCTATTTGGCCATGTTTTTTAAAACTTGTTTTTAAAAATTGCTTTTAAGTTAAAAAATAAAAATACAGTTTTTAAAAGCAAGTTTCACAAAACATGGTCAAATGGGTTTTTAAAAAACAAATTTCAATAATTTATTTATTTATTTATCAAATATGGTTTTTAAGTCGAAAGTTATTTTCTATTATTTAAAACGAAAGTAGTTTCCAAAGACTTGGTTAGTCAAAGAATTGAAGAAGAAATTTACAACATTTTTTTCAAATTAATTGGCCAACTCTCTTATGCTTAAATGTATTTCCTATATGATTTTTTTTTTCAATTCTTAAAATAAAATATAATTATCAATTCTATCATTACTATAATCGGGTGATGAAAAAGAGTAGAGTTAAAATTCTTTTCCATATATTGAAAATTATACATATACCATTTTTTTTTAATGTTATACCCTTGAAATTTTTATCCAAAAAGTGTTTGATACAAGAGAATAAAGATTAAAAATCATTGAAAGATGATTCTGTCAAAAAAAAAAAAAAAATTAAATTTCTTTTTTACTTTAATATACAATTGAAATTAATTTTTTTTTAAATCAACTAAAGCAAAGGTTTAGTCCAATGCATTCACACTTACTAAACAAAATTAAAATGTAAATAAAGTTTCCATACCATTCTTCCTCAAACAACAACTCACCTTTAACTTAATTCTTTATCATAGACAAAAACTAGAGTAGTGTTAGAAAAAAAATATTTATTTAATGTTTAATATTGAATTTAAACAATATCATTTAGGATATGAAGAAGACGATAAAAACTATATCTTGATCTTCCCTCCTATACTCTTAACTTCAATATGATTGGAAGTTCTTCATGTTACCATCTTGAACTCCTTCCTTGATCTTCCCTCTCCTACTTTCCTTTTATGCACTTCTTAGTGATGAACATAGAAATGCTTCCACTAAATTACAAGAGAGTAGAGAGAGGGACCAAAAATTCCTTTATTTAGAGGTATAATAGGTTCATTTCATCAATAAACCATTAACCAATTGTGAATTTTAAAATGAATTTAATTTAATTTCATCAAAATCTATGTATGAGAAAATGAATCAAAATATTTAATAAAAGGAAAGATAGCTTTTAAGAAAAGAAAACTTAAGATGGTCATTAAGATCAACCACTTTTAGTTCTAAGAAAGTGCATCTCTTCATAATTGTATAAACATTACAAAAATTTTTTTTGGAATTGATATTTATTCAAACACATGGTGAATTGACTCTTAAAGCTGCAATTTGCGAACTACAATTGAAAGCACATAAATCAGTTTGTTTTAGTACACATAAATTAAATTGTAAAACATGCAAAAAATCTACACGTTCAAAATTAAAACATTGTTGGTAGTACCCAAATCTTGTATTGTGGCACGCGACTCCATGTTTTCTTATAGAAGCAATCCATCATTGCATAAAAATGGTCATCTGGAAGAAAAATGATAAAAATAATGATAAAAAAGTTATGTTAAAACTATCGTGATATAGATCTTGGAATAATTAATAATGTAATAGGTCATAGGAATTGGATTTGGTTCTCCAATGGTTACATCAACTTAATCTCTTTAACCATACACCTCTAGGATTTCGACTTTGATAATCCAAAAAGAGGTTATTTTCTCTACAAAGGAAGAGATAAGTAAAAATAAAGTAAAACACTTAAAAACTTTGGATAAGAAGCATAAAGTCCAATTGAATTGGATTGATTTTTTATTCATCAATTTGCATTTAATTAGACAATCAAACTCTAAAAAACTCCTAAATAAATCAACCACTAGCCTACTAATACATGTTGGAAGTACTTCCTTAAAGACATAATAACACATTTTTATATCTTATTTGACTCAATTTGAAATTACAACTAACTAATAAAATATCAATATTAATTTCAACATCCCTCCTTAATGCTAAATTTTGCAACTCCTAACATATCCCTAAAATACTCAAAACTTCTTTAAAGATAGAGATTTCGTAAATATATTTGCAAGTTGTTCTTTGATGCTACAATATATCATCTTAATAGTTCCTTTAACAACTAACTCTTTGATAAAATGATGACGTATCTTTATGTGTCTTGTGTGCCCATGAAATACGAAGTTCTTTTTCATATAAATTGTGTATTGATTATCATAATAGATAATTATGGACACTTCTTGATAATGCTTCATATATTTTAAAATTCTTCTTAACCAAACACTTTAGACAAGTAATGGAACAATATTTTTTGCATTTGAGAAATATAATGTAGTTGATGGTTCCTTTTTTGAACTCCATGAAATAACACTTAAACAAAGATTGAAAATATAACATGTAGTATTGCTTCAATCTTAAATTGAACTTGCCCAATTACTATTAGAAAAACAACATGGCTAAAAGATTGTTAACATGATTGTATCAAATGCCATATGAATTTGTTCTCTTTAAATATCTTAATACTATTTTGAATGCACCATAATGAAGCTTGCTTGGACTTTGCATAAATCTTGACAAAAAACTTTTTGTTTGCATAATATCTAGCCTATTGTTGGTGATATACAATAAATTACCAATCAAACTTCAATATTCTTGAATATTAATCTTTTTTTCCCCCACAAGAAAATTTTCTTATTGGTGTTTATAGGAGTTTTCATTAGATTGCAATTATTTAGTTTAAACTTTTCAAAAGATCATTTGCATACTTCTCTTGAGAAATAATGATTCCTACATCACATCACTTTACTTTCAACCTAAGAAAATAACTCATCAAGCCAAGATTAGTCATCCTAAATTCACTACTCATCATCTTTTTGAAATTCCTTCATTAAAACAATAATATTGTTAATATAAATCAAATCATTAACATAAAGGCAAATAATATGTATTTCATGTATACTTTTTATCTTAACATATAATGTAGGCTCATTTTCAATCTTTTGAAACTCTATTACTTGAAGTGCCCATTAATTTGATGATACCATGCCCTTGATGTTTGTTTTAAGCCATAAAGACTGATACTCCTTTTGTTCTTCACCCATAATTTCACAACCATGAGGTTGTTGAACACACTTCTTCAATTAAAAGATCATTTAAAAAAGTAGATTTGACATCAAACTAGGAGACATTTCATTTATGGTGAGCAATAATAGTAAAAAGAATTCTAATGCTATCAAATCTAGCAATAGAAGCAAACGTTTCTTCAAAATCAATACCTTCATGATGCGTTTAGTCTTTTATAACTAACTTTGATTTGTACTTTTAAATTAAACCATTTGGGCAATATTTAATTTTATAGATCCATTTCAGTTCAACAACTTCCTTAACATTTGGTATATTTACTAGTTCTCATGTTTTATTACTTTTCAAGGCCTCAATTTCTTCATCCATGGCATCATACCATTCTTTATACTTCATAGATTCTTGAAAATGGCATGACTCATGAACTTAAGTGAATCAACACCTTTCACACTACTCAATATATCTTTCAAGGACCTCATCTTCCTTAGCATGGTTTCAAGAGAGGAGATAAAAAGGGAAATTGAAGATGTTTTTAGAAGTATATCTTGATCTAAAATGACTTGTGAAAGGATTGAAATTATCATCATTTTGAATTTCATACCTTGAGGAGTATATACCAACTTATCATCTTATATATAGTACACCTAGAGAATTTTATAATTTCCAATTTAAAACATTTTTCTCATCAACCACATCATCACAACTGGTAATTAGTTGCTTGGTGATAAGATTATAAAATTGATATCCTTTAGTTTTAGCACTATAACCTACAAATGTGCATTTCCAACTATTGTCATCACATTTATGCCTCTTTTGAGAGGACATATAAAATGTATGAAACATAACAAAAAATCTTAAAATGGTTTACCTTGGGCTTCTATCCATTCTATTTTTCAATAGAAGTATAGTGGTGTAATACTAATGTTGGACTCTTATTAAGAATGTAAGCTATAATATGAATTGCTTTATTTTAGAAACAATTTGGAAGACCCTAAACTTTCAATAAACTCTTAGGTATCTCTACCAGACTTCTATTTTTCCTTTCACCACCATATTTTGTTGAGTAGTGTAGTTCATTATTAACTACCTCCAAATACCACAATCTTCACAAATTTTATCAAATTCACTAGATCAAATTTCACCATCACGATTTGTTTGCAAAATCTTCAAGGAAAAGCCACTATACTTTCCAACCTAATTCTTGAATCTCTTAAAGATAGGAAATGCTTTTAACTTTTCTTTGGAAAAATAGACCCAAAGTCTACTTGCTAAAATTATCCACAAAAACAATAAAATATTTGTTATTATTAAGAAAAAAAGTTTGCATTGACTCACAAACATCTACATGCACTAATTCAATTGGTCTTATAGCTCTTCTTGCTTTTCCTTTTGAAAAAAATCTTGATGTTGTTTTCCAAACATAGCTCTCACAAATTTCACATACATGTTTTATAGAAAGAAAACGATTCACCATATTTTTTTAGCCAAATGTTCCAAACTCTTATAGTTTAAATGTCTAAAGCTACAATGATAATGAAACACTACATGCATGCGTATCACCACCAAGGGTTAAAGGAAAAAAAAATTGTTTTTAGCTATAGAAACTTTCACCAATAAATGCCTTTTGGTTTTATTTTGGAAGATTGAATGTATCAAATCTTTAAAAACAAGTAAGTAGCCCTCTAATAGAAACTATCCTACACTTAACAAGCTTACATCTAAGTCAGGAACATGTGGAGAACTTTCTTTACATAACCCATTTCACCTAATTTTTCTTTTACTATACCTCTACCTTATGCTCCTTTAATTGCTCCATCACCCATCTTCACCCGAGTGGCCATTGATTTATTTAGACTTGTAAAAGCATTCAAGTTTGTTGTCATGTGATTATTGCACCTACAATCCAAATACCAAACATTTGAAACACATTCTTTAATTGAATAACAAGCAAGAAATAAAGTTTTAGATTCAATATCTCTCTTTTTCCTCAACAAATTTGACTTGCTTTTCTTTTAGTTTGTAATGTTTTTTATGTGGCCAAACTTCTTACAATAGTAACATTGGAATGACTTGTGATTGTAGCTTTCACCTTTTTCACCAAACCATTTTGATAGTGGTTTTGGTTTCTTGAATATTACCTATTAACTCATCCATCTTTTCCACTTCTTTTCTTTTACCACAGGAGGAATGTTCTTCATGTCTTTTTTGTTGTTAGACTCCTTGTTGTTGTTATCTGTCTTATCTTTAGAGAACTACAATCTAGTTTGATATGCATTTGCAACAAAATTTTCTTTATGTCTATTACACATAAATATTTGGACTATTCTATTGTTGCAACTACATGATCAAACTTCTTAGACAAGTTTCTAAAAAAAAATTTAACCACTTTTTCATGGGATAGCTATTCATCATATTTCTAAATTTGGTTTACAATTTTTAACATATTGCAAAAGTAATCATGTAGACACTCACTATCTTTCATGGGTGATGTTTCAAACTTTTTACAAAGAGTTTGAAGTTTAATGTAAGTACCTTAGTTGTGCTTTGGTATCCTTTTTGCAAAGCATCTCAACCTTCTTTGAACTTTGTTGTTATAGAAATGTGAGGAAAAGTAGTTTCCGAAATTGCTTGTTCAATAAAAAAAAAAAAAAAAAAAACGCCTTAGCATATTTCATTCACATATCTCTAATAACCTCAACATGAATCTCATTTTTTTCATAACTCTTATCCACAAAATGCCATAAATCTTGGGAGATAAAAAAAGTTCATCTTCATGCTCTAAACTTCATATCCGCTTCCTTGAAAAAGTAGGATGATGGGTGCAATTGGGGTAAGACTAGCGTTGTTTACCATTTGATGAACCTAATTTTGATACCAGAGGATAATCTAAAAAGTTGTCTTATCTATAACGATTAGGAAGAGAGAAGTAAATTAAAATAGAGCACTTAAAAACTTTGGATACGAAGCACAAAGTTTAATGGAATTGGATTGATTTTCATTCATCAATTTGTATTTAAATAGACAATCAAACTCTAATGAACTTTTAAATAAATCAATCGTTGGCCTTCTAACACTAACCCACTTATACACATAATGGGTATTTCTTAAAAGATAGGTAACACATTTCACATCTTATTTGACTCAATCTATAATTGTAACTAACATATAAAATATCAACATTAATTGCAACAGGCTCATTGTTGTGCTCCATCGACACATTTGGCAACACTACAACTACAAGTGAGTAAAAGGATTTCACCTTCCGTAGTCCATTAGCCAATGCAACAAACATCTTTCATGTAGTCTTCATTATTGGTCAAGAAGGTCACACACGCTTTGTTGGGAGGACTTACGGTCTTAGTAAAGTCAACTAGGCTCTTTATGATGGAGATGATTTTAGGAGCTATATTATAGAGAGAGAGAGAGAGAGAGAGAGAGACTGAGAATATGCGAGAATGAAGGGAGGTGAAATATTTGCAGAGAACTGGAGAGAGAAGAAGACTCTCGACTTATGAAGCGATTGATGAGATACAATAGTGAAGAGGTATGACTTGGTAAAGAGATAGTCTCGTGAAATTTTCCTTTATTTTTTTTTTTTGGGTTTTTCTTCTATTTTCCTTTGTATTTTATTTAAAAGAAAAATACAAAAAAAAAATAAACTTTAAACATTTTCCTCTACATTTTTTATCCCTTTTATTTTCCATGTCATTCAAATCAAAGAAGATGATTTCTTTAGGCTATGTTTGGTTCTCAGAAAATTTGAGGGAAAATGCAAGGGAAAGAAAATACAAAAGAAAAATAGAAAGAAAGAAAAAGTGAAGGAAAATAAAAAATAGATTAAAAGTTGATAAGTTATTTTTATTTTTTACTTCAAACTTATTTTATTTATTTCAACTCATTAATATAAAGATTAAATAATTTTAAAATACATAAGTTTTTAATTAGTTTTAATTATATTTGATTTTTTTTATATTTTTTATAGGACAACCATGAAAAAATCATTTTCCTTTACATTTTTTTTCTTTCCTTAGTATTTTCCGGGACCAAAAGTAACCTTAGTATTTTTTTTTTCCTTTCTGTAGCATTTACAAGGAACCAAACATACCCTTCATGTTTTTTAAAGATGGTCATTCTTTAGGATATGTGTTTCTTAATGTACCTGTTTATAATATAACCCTTTAATAATCCAACAATTCCAGTGCATCCTTACTCACAAACCTGAAGTTTAAGTTATGTTTGAAAAAGTTGGAAATGGGGATTGCATGAGTGAAGGTAATTTATTCGGGCAAATTAGGTCATTTACTTGAGTTCATATTTCAAAATTATACAACTTAAAAAAAAAAAATTTCATATTATTAGCTATAGTCTAATAATTTTTTCATTATCATTTAGGTTATGTTTTGTTGTCCAAGATATATATATATATATATATAAAAGAACAATATTAAGAAAAAAGATTTTCTCATATTTGATTTTACTAAAAAATGATAGAAAAATAAAATATAATTAAAATTAATTAAAATTTAATATATTTTCAAATGATTTAATCTTTATACAAAAGAGAAAATAACATATCAAAATAATTTATTATATTTATATATTATTTTTTATTTTCTTTATTTTTTTTTTGTTTTATTATTTCTGTATATATATACTTTTTATTTTTCTTCAAATGTTTTGGAACCACACGTTACCTTAAATAAACGAAATAATTACCAAAATTATTTAAACATTCTTCTTAGATTGGAAGTCTTCATAAAAAAAGTGAAAATAATTAATATACATAATATTTTACATCAAAAGATATTTTTTATTAATTAATATATTAGTTATATGATATTTAAAAATAATATTAAAAAATTGTCATATAATAACTATATAAAATTAATTTTATAAAATAAATCATTTTTAGCCTTTGATTGTTCCGTTATGATCGTGTGGATCTACACGACCAATTCATACAAATGATGAACCAATGATATACATCAACTTCTTTGATTGCCTAATCTTCATTAATAGCTGAACTGGGGGAGACCCCTTTTGGTTGGGTGTTGTGGGTCGGTCGTTAATGCTTTTCCTTTGTCTGTCACAGGTCAGGTCGAGAAACCTGCTCTTATCAATACCGTCGTTGGGCTCTTGTTCCTCAACAAATGCTCATTGATCGCCACACTTCAACCACTTGATTTTAAAACCATTGTCAAATTAAATTCAAAATTTAAAATTAAGATGCCATCAAACATCTTTTATTTTTATTATTTCAACACTTATAATACCTAACTTTTACATAACCTTTTAGTTTTCAGTATTAAAGTTTTTCATACTTCATTTTCAAATTTAATGGTGGAGCACGTACCACCACCTTCACTTCTCATTTTCCAAATCTAAATTGTAATGACACTATCGACGTCTCAACTAATCATAATTTGTATATGGTAAGAGCAGGACACTGCCTTTATGCCCTAGGCACCGACACAACTGCATCATCCACAGAGATGAGTCAACAAGGAATAGCCCCTACTCACTGATGTCACTATTATTTTTGCTAAATCATAAGCCGAATTGATGCTCCACCTATCCCCATTTATATG
This sequence comes from Vitis riparia, assembly GCF_004353265.1. Classification (NCBI taxonomy): domain Eukaryota; kingdom Viridiplantae; phylum Streptophyta; class Magnoliopsida; order Vitales; family Vitaceae; genus Vitis; species Vitis riparia. Next base: position 19,796,784 of record NC_048435.1, on the reverse strand, counting down.
ATTTAATTTTATAATGGATACCATCTCAAAGCCGAACCGACAAGTTTTAACAAAATGTATTGATATTATACATGGTATGACATTCCATTCAAATGTAGCATCATGCTTCACACTCTAAGCAGTGTCGGCTGCAAACCCAACTGCATGACCACCCTCCTGCTCAGATTAGACAAAGAATTTGATGTTCCTTCAGGTATCACACCATCATTTATTGTGAATAACTCATCTTTGAGGTTTCCATTATAGACCATTGGTTCCTCTACTACTACCATTTCAGGCACACTGCAACTTCTGAAAGGTCTTCACAGTTGAAACAAATATATATGAATAAAATGCTTCATACAATTCATATTTAATGACTACACATTACACAAAATGAACACCAAAATCTACACATAAATGACAGAAGCGCGCAGCAGCAACTGAATCCACACCTTATAACACCTGTCATGTCTAACTTCACACATCTCTTACAATCTTACTTGCCCTTTCTTATTTCATAATCCATCCAAAGGGTGATCATATGGAGCTTAAGAGGATGCAGTGTAGGATGGGTTGAATGCAATCTGCTCAGCACAGGTGACGTTTTCGTGGGGTCCTGCCTGTTCTCTACCAACACCCAACAGGTCGAGGTAATATTGGTAATGGGAGATGATGTTGTTCATGGAATCAACGTCGCCCTGCCCGCAAACCTGGTCCCCGTACAGAATGTTCATTGTGGTTCCAAAACCAGGCACCCGCTTGGCCAAAGTGTCATTCTTGGTGGGCTTCCAGTTGCCAACAAAGACGTCATGTGCAGAAGGCTGTGACTTCTTAACTGGGGTCATCCACCTCCAAATTGCAGCCTGGAAGGCTAAGGTAGCATTTTGTTCGATGTATTCCGGATGGTCCAGCAGATTCACCTTCAAGGCTTCTCCAGTTGCTCCATAGTTGTAGTTCCTGTCATAACAACGCTTAATCTAAATCACACCAGAAAATTCCTTCATTTTGGGATTGGCTCAACCAAAACCCTCCATCAAATTATAGGCAAAGATGCTTACCAGAAGATAGGCAATGCACCACGGCCATAGTAGTCGGCACCAGGCGTGCAGGGGTAGGTGTATTTGTAGAAATCGTCACAGTATGACTTACTGGGGCTCATTTCCTTGTTGTAGCAGAGACCCCAGGACAATGGCCCTCCTGTGGCCACTCCGTACCCACCTGAAAATATCACCACACACCTTATTATAAATCGTAATGAGTGTCGTGGGCACTGTTTGGATCTCAAGAACTCCAGGGAAAATGAAAGAAAAATAGTGAAAATAGATAATGGAAGAAACCATTTCAGGGTAAATTGCAGAACTATTTTCTTTCTTTTCCTCATTCACTCTGATCCAGGCAGGGTCATGAAATCCATCCATTTAATCCAATCCGAAGTGAAATAAATTCCAAACATGCATCATGTACAGGTCCAATCACATAGACCAAAATTAAATCACAAAATGTAATCCCAAAACCGTCCAAACTCACCTCAGATGAAAGAAAATTGTCCATTCCATTATCCATTTCAAACCCATCAAATCAAACCCTAGATCAAAACTAAGTCGAGAAATCCAATCCAAATCCTCCAGTATTCGACGAATCAAACATCCATTGTAAAATTAAACCCTCAAATCTATATAACATTTTCTTAATAAACCCTATAAAAAATTTATTGCTCAAATCAAAGCTAAACTCTCCCAATTTAACCCAAATTTACCTTCAATCCCATCTAGCTGCCGAGAAAAACGAAGGGGAAAAAAACACTAAACCAAATCTTAGATTTCCAAAAATGCAAAGAACTAAGCCCCTACTGCAAACTACAAAGACTTAATCAGACGCTGATTTTTTCTTTTTCTCTCATTTTCCCTCAATTTTCTCAGCAGCCAAACACCAAATCAACCACTTACATGAAGTTTTGCAGCCGACGTGGCCGAGGAATGCGGCCAGCTCCTTCATCTGCATGACCTTGCCGCCGGTGGTGCCGAAGCCAAGCGGCTGGTAGACCGCAGAGGCGAGGATGAATGAGCGGTAATCCCAGAAGCCGACGGCGTGGGCCACCGGCGAGTTGCGCTTGGAGAAGAGGTTCTCGAACTGGTAAGTCTGGAAATAGTCCGAAATCGTCAAATTGCAGCAGAACTCCGACCACCCCTTACATTCCCACCCCTTGTCGCACACCTTCTTTCCCTTCACCGTCTTCACCAGTGTCTTCACCGAGGAGTCCCCCTCCACCACCACCACCGCCACAATCGCCGCCAACGCCAACCCTATCAAAATGCTGCGTTCAACCATGGTTAAGGAGATTTGAGGAGCGAGCTCAGAGTGAGAAATACGTGGGTAGACAAAGGGAAGAAGAGGAACGCTTTTTATTTTTTGTGTTTGCGTTCCAAGCAAGAGAGGTGTGTTAGATCGTGCGTCTTTTTCAGGTTCGAAACGGCCCTGGTGGTGCCACGCGGTTAAACCTCGTGCTACTTTGCGTGTGATCTGGAATCTGATTGGGAAGTGGACGGCTGATGTGGGGTTTGGTGGGGGGAGGTGTTCGAGGCTTAATTGATAACAGGCTGGATTTCGCGGAGAGAACCTTTGGAAGGGCTGACCCACCGACGACCCACCGACACCTCAGAGTGTGCATGATTTCGAATGACCCGATTGGGAGAAGTCGGGTCGGGGATCGGGTGGGCCTGGAAAGTTCTTCTAGGTTGATATTTTTCCACATAATGTAGTTGAAAAATATGTTGAGATATTAGGAATGCTTTCCTTATATTATTATTTCCTTATATCATTTAGTGTTGAGATATTAGGAATGTTTAGATATTAGGAAAGTTGAGATATTATGATATTGAGATATTAGGAATATTGAGATACTAGGAATATTAAGATATTAGAATATTGAGATATTAGGAAAGTTGAGATATTAGGATATTAGTTGTTATTTCCTTATATCATTATTTCCTTGTATCATTCTTTCTCATTCTTAGAATGGTGATTACCCTCTATATATACTCTGTACATGAACGAATAAAAGAATGAATGAAAAAACTACAATTTATCAATTTGAAGATGGTATCAGAGCCATGGAACTGAAATCCTGGATATTTTGTCGCTATGGTAGTTCGACAGCGATCAACCATCCTAAGACAAGCCCTAATATTGATAAGTCAACCTTCAAATGCACTCACTGCAATAAGACTGGTCCCACAGTCTGGATATCCCACAATTTCAAAGCAACGACTCTTGGTATGACCAGGAAAACAATAAGGAACCGAGGGTTTGAACCATGGACCTTTAGATCATGTTTAGGCTATCAACACTTTGTTATTAATTATAATAATCGGATCAACGGAAGAAGGATTCCAAGAAAACCTCGACTGCAATTGTTGCCGAAATAAAAACAGAGGCTAATGTTGCTGAGAAAGCCTCTGCATTGGTAGCCGCTACTGATCATGGTGGTAAGTTTTTAAATACTTTTACACCTGTTATTAATAGTACATGGATAATTGATTCTGGTGCTACAGATCATATGACTTTTGATTCTAGACAGGTTTCACCCCTTAGACCTTCCTCACAAAAAATTGTTTCCACAGCCAATGGTAACACAACCCCAGTTATTGGGGAAGGATCCTTAACTCTTACTGATACTTTGAATTTGGATTCTGTTTTAGTTGTTCCATCTTTAGATTACAATCTTTTGTCAGTTTCTCAAATCACTACAGCCTTATCTTGTATTGTCATTTTTTGGCTGAATTTTGTGTGATTAAGGACATCCAAACAAGACAGACGATTGGTTGTGGTATTAAACGGGGAAAACTCTATTACTTGGACTTGCAGTCAAAGGATTCAAATAAGTTGCAACAAGCCTTGATGGAGATGGATCTGAGGGGAGAAGAAAAAGTCTGAAATTTGGTTGTGGCATCGACGTCTGGGACATGCTTCCTTTGGTTATTTAAAAAAATTGTTTCCTAGTTTGTTTGCAAAGAGTGATATTTCTGGTTTCCGTTGTGATATTTGTGAATTGGCTAAAAGTCATCGTGCTTCGTTTCCGTTAATTTGAATAAAAGTCTGTTTCCTTTTATGGTTATACATTCTGATGTTTGGGGCCATCCAAAGTCCAACTTTGAGTGGCTCACGTTGGTTTGTTACTTTTATTGATGATTGTACCAGAATGACATGGTTATGCTTGATGAAGACCAAAGATGAAGTGAACTTGTTGTTTCAAAAATTTCATAAAATGATTGAAACTCAATACAATGCAAAGGTTCGGGTTTTGCGTAGTGATAATGGTGGAGAATATCAAGTTCTGATCTTCAAAAGTATTTGGAAGGACATGACATCATTCATCAGACTACTTGTTCCAATACACCCCAGCAAAATGGAGTCGCTGAACGAAAAAATCGACACTTGTTAGAGGTTGTTCGTGCTTCCTTGATAGCAGCAAAAACACCAATATCTTATTGGGGAGAAGCAATCACATCTGCCGCATACTTGATCAATCGGGTACCTTCTAGCTCAATTAACTTTCAAACACCTCTCCAAGCTCTTACTAATGCCGTAGTTGCCCCAACCGTCCCAAATCTACCTCCTCGTGTTTTTGGTTGCGTGGCATTTGTGCATCTACACAAGCACCAACGCACCAAGTTAACTTCCCATGCATTGCAATGTGTGTTTGTTGGATATGCATTGCACAAAAAGGGATATCGATGTTACCATCCTCCAACTCGACAAATGTATATTACAATGGATGTGGTGTTTCATGAAGATTCATGTATTTTTTCATCCGAGTCTGAACTTCAGGGGGAGTACCATAAGGAAATTCAGACTCTCGATTATGATTATCATATTTCTGAGGAAGATGAATCTGGACAATCTGAACTAGTGAACCAGGAAGTGGGTGAGTTGGATATGAGTGGTCAACAATTTGGGTCCGAAGATGTCTTCATTGAAATACCAAACCAATCGTCGTCTGTTCAGGGTGTTCTTAATTTGGAGCTGATCCATTCATGAAACGGTTACCACATCGTCATAATAGAGGTATTCCTAAACCCACATATGAACCTGAATTGTCTACTAAAGTCAAATATCCCATGAGCAACTATGTGTCTACCCATCGTTTGTCTGAATCAAATAAGTCATTTGTAAATCAATTATCTACTGTAGCTATTCCTAACAGTGTGCAGGAAGCCTTAGCTGATCCAAGGTGGAAAGCAGCCATGAATGAAGAGATGAAATCATTGCAGAAGAATGAAACATGGGAACTCGTAGAATGTCCACCAGGAAAGAAGCCAGTTGGGTGTCGTTGGATCTATACTGTGAAGTACAAGGCAGATGGTAGTATTGAACGATTTAAAGCAAGACTGGTAGCAAAAGGGTACACTCAAACTTATGGAATTGACTACACAGAGACATTTGCACCTGTAGCTAAGATCAACACAATTCGAGTATTACTGTCTTTAGCTGCAAACCTAGATTGGCCATTACAACAATTTGATGTGAAAAATGCCTTTTTGCATGGCGAGTTATCTGAAGAAGTATATATGGATCTTCCACCAGATGCATGGTGTCAGAAAAGCAATGTCAGAAGGTGTGCAAATTGAAGAAGTCATTGTATGGGTTGAAGCAATCCCGAGAGCATGGTTTGGAAGGTTCACAAAGTCAATGAGAGCTTTTGGCTATCGTCAAAGTAATTCAGATCACACTTTGTTCCTAAAAAGCAACATGGTAAGATTACGGCACTCATCGTATATGTGGATGACATGGTAGTTACAGGAAATGATCCTGAAGAAAGAAAAGCTCTACAAAATTATCTATCTAGAGAATTCGAAATGAAAGATCTAGGTCTCTGAATACTTTCTTGGGATTGAAGTTTCTCGATCAAGTGAAGGAATTTTTCTGTCTCAAAGAAAGTATGCCTTAGATCTTTTACAGGAGACTGGAATGTCGGGATGTCAACCTATTAATACACCAATAGAAGAAGGTCTGAAATTGTGTGTTGAGCCTAATCAAGTATCAACCGATAAGGGAAGATACCAAAGACTTGTGGGAGATTAATGTACTTAGCTCATACAAGACCAGATCTTGCTTATGCATTGAGTGTAGTGAGTCAATACATGCATAATCCTGGAGAACAACATATGAATGCAATCATGCGTATTTTGAGGTATTTGAAGAATGCTCCTGGGAAGGGAATTTTATTCGCAAAAAATGTTGATCATCAGAGTATAGAAGTATATACTGATGCTGATTGGGCTGGTGCAGTGGATGATAGGCGATCTACATCTGGTTACTTTACCCTTTGTAGGTGGTAATCTTGTGACATGGAAAAGTAAGAACAGAATGTCGTCGCTCGTTCAAGTGCAGAAGCGGAATTTAGAGGTATGGCTCTAGGACTTTGTGAGGCCATTATGGCTAAGACTCCTCTTACAGGATTTAGGTTACCTATCTAGGCAACCAATCCGATTGTTTTGTGACAATAAAGCCGCATGTGATATTGCTCATAATCCAGTACAACATGATCGTACAAAGCATGTCGAGGTGGATAGATTCTTCATTAAGGAAAAGTTGGATGATAAGATTGTGGAATTGCCTAAGATTCGATCAGAAGATCAATTGGCCGATATCCTTACCAAAGCTGTCTCAAGTCAAGTGTTCTCAAAATTTTTAGACAAGTTGGGCATGTGTGACATCTATGCACCAACTTGAGGGGGATGTTGAGATATTAGGAATGCTTTCCTTATATCATTATTTCCTTATATCATTTAGTGTGAGATATTAGGAATGTTTAGATATTAGGAAAGTTGAGATATTATGAATATTGAGATATTAGGAATATTGAGATACTAGGAATATTAAGATATTAAGAATATTGAGATATTAGGAAAGTTGAGATATTAGGATATTAGTTGTTATTTCCTTATATCATTATTTCCTTGTATCATTCTTTCCCATTCTTAGAATGGTGATTACCCTCTATATATACTCTGTACATGAACGAATGAAAGAATAAATGAAAAAAACTACAATTTATCAATTTGAAGAAAATATTATGCCATTCGATTACCCGTTAAATTTAATTTGTGATCTTGATCGTATAAAGTCTATAATGAAAATTTACGTCATCAACGATTATACAAATATACAAAATAAGTACAAATAAATGGAATTAAGACAAAAGAGTTGAATCAAGAATTAATGACGACTCAATCGATATATAAAATAATGAAATCATGTTACACACGTGATATATCATAATTGATTCTAGTTTTCGATGGTATAATGCTAATATAATTGTCATTAAAAAATAAAAAGACGTTAATTAAATGAGTATTTGATAAATCAACTTAATAATTTAATTTAAATTATTATGTAAATTAAGTATATTTGGTAAAATAATTTAATGATATGATTTAAAGTAAAATAAGAACTTTAAGTAATAAATAAAAATAATTAACTTATTTTTAAACTTATATCTTTATTTTATCTTTTTATCCTCGTTTGTCATAATTATCTTCACAATTTTTTTTTGTTACTTCACAACCTCACTCAATCTTTGTTACCTTAATTATAATTTATAAGGATAAATATATCAATTTAATGATTTATAAATAAGTTTTAAGTTAATTTTATTAAACAACCTTAATAGTAAAAATTAAGTAATAAGTTTTAAGTCAATAACCTAAATATAATTTAATTTAAAGTCAACTTAAATTATTAAGTAATAAATATTAAGTTTTATCAAACATCTTCTAAATAAAAGACTTTTACTATTAATAAAATAATATTTTATTTTTTAATAAATTAAAAAATAAACCAAATAACTCCTAAGCTATTTAGGCCTTATTTAATTATTTGAGTATAAGGGATGAGAAAAGAATGCTATTTATTGATACCTATTGCAATGTTTATGAGTGTTAATAAATTATAAGGAGAAATTGTGGATTTGTACTTGAAAAAAGTCTATGTTTGACCATCTTATTAATCATGCTCTTTGTTAGCAAATATGAGAATTAGGAATTTTATAAGTATGGATGATTTTGTACAAGTTATATAAATATAATTATGATTTTTATTGTATTATCTTGTTTAACTTTTCATATTTTCACTTTGAAAATTAATTCCCTTATAAAATCATTTGTTTCAACCTCCAATCTTATGTAAAAAAGCGAATAAAGTGATAATATTTGAAATAAAAAAAAAATGAAGATATAGACTTTATTTAGTAATTGTTTTGGAAAATAGTCTTTTTTTTTAAAAAAAAAGAGTAGAAAAATAGATTTGATAAAAAATAAATAAAACAATTTTTTGTTTTAAAAAATAGAAAATAAGATGTTTTCAGAAAACATCTTTTAATTGTTTTTAGTTATTTTTATTTTTTTATTTTCACTTGCTTTTTAAGAATGTTTTAAAAAATAATTATAAATACGATGGATGATTAAAAATAAAGTTATATATAAAATTTATTTTTAAAATATATAGAAAACAAGTTAAAAACATTTTAATTTCTCAAACAATTTTTTTTTTCTAAAGAATATTTTTCTAAGATTGTTGTAAAAAACTAATTTTCAAACTGTTTTTTTAAAATACTTTCCAAGTAGAGTCATAAAACCTAGGTAGCATTTGTTTTTTTTTTTTTAAACTTAATTCTAAATAGAATTTAAAACTAAATAGTAGTATTAAACATTAAATTATTTATTTTTAAGTATTTTATTTTTATTAAATATTGAGAAGTAAAGAAAAACCAACATGCTATTTTTAGTATTAAAAAAAAGTAAAATATTTTGACATTTTCTATAGAATAAGAAATTTTCATAAATAAGTAACAAGTTAACAAAAATAAATAAATGATCTGAAATCCGAAAACAAGTTTCTTTTACTAAAAAGTTAAAAACACAAACAACACCCTAATTTCAACTCAAAATATCATAATAATAAAAATGATAATAAAAGCTATCTTAGCTTTGTCTTAGCCTTCTCATAACCTTACAACCCACTAATAAAAATTCTTAATCAACAGCATAATTCCCTTTTCACTATATCACAATTAAAACACAAACTATAATTTAAAATATAGTATTATTGGATATATTTCTTATTTTTTGTTGTTGAAAATAGAAAATAATAGTAGCTTTTATACAAAATATAATAACTCTATAATTTTACTTTATATTTTTAAAAATTTTAAATTTAGTAAAATCTTTTTAAAAGTCACATCTTATTTATAGTGGCGTTTGTAATATATATATTTTTTATTTTAAAAATAGAAAACAAAAAATATATCAAAATGAGATCTTTATATTTTTAAAAATTATTTTAACAAATTTTAAAATTAGTCAAAATTTTTAAAAAAGTTTGTAAAAGTCATATCTTATTTATAGTGGTGTTTGTAATATATATATATATATATATATATATATATATATATATATATATATATATATATATATATATATATATATATCAAAACGAGACCTTAAAGTTTGAAAATTAATCATTCTAGAGTTATAGTCAACAAATAGAAATTTGAGCTTGAGAATTTTAGGTTTGGAGAAAATGAAGAATCATTCATAATGATTGGTGATGCATTTATACAACTTCTCCACTTATGTTTGTAATTTTTAACAATTCTCCAACCATCTTACTTCTTTTCTCACTTAATGCTAGCTTGTTCAATCATGAGCAATGATGAAAATATCGGTAATCACGGATATATCGGAGATATATTGGCGGATATTTTGGAAAAAAATATCGGTAAGTTTAAAATTGTTAAAAACTCATGAAAATGTAAGGAAAACCTCATAATAATATAATTAGAAGTACAATAGACATTTTAAAGTTATTTTATTGAAAATTTTGATATATGTATATCATGATTTATCATATTTGATAATAATATCGTATGCATCGATAAAAATATGAATTTTATAAATATACATTTATTATTAAATTACACCTAATATTATGATATTTGATTATAATATGTCTAATTTTAAAATATATATTAATATTAAAATATGATCCATTTAATTCAATTGTATTAAACAATATAAAATAAATTATGATATATATATATATATATAATTTTTTTAATATTTAATTAATTATTAATGATATTAAAAAATTATGAAGAAAATTATATAATTTTTATATTTTGGTAATTAATTAAAAGATCTTGCATTTAATTATAAAATAATTATAATTAATTTGCTCTTTAAAATATTCTTTTAATATTTTCATACTGAGTTTAAGTATATATATATATTTTTTGCACATTATATAGCAAAGGGCTAGTTAGCCCAGATGGTAAGTGGTTGAACCCCAAACTTTTTGGTTTGGGGTTCAAATCCCCTCGGCAGCTGCGTTGACCATGCGATATATATATAGCCGAACATTTTCTTCCTTGGTTTCAATGTGTGTCTTTGTTATCAACAAAATGAGCTTAAGTTCTTTGCGACATCCTACCAACCATCATTGTTTCAAAACATTTTCTGTTATCCACTTAAAAAACATGTTTAACAATTGAAAATGAAAAAATATTTTTTATTTTTATAAATAAAAAATAAGGTATTTTTAGAGGATATATTTTAGTTGTTTTCAATTATTTTCACTATTTTTTTAGGACAATGAGTTTGCATTGTAAGTTGACAATTTTGTTTCATTTTATTTTTTAGCTTAAAAAACATTTTTAGGTAGTGTACTCTCCATTGAAGATCTAAGATTGCTATTCGTTCAATCAAAAAGCTATAGGTAAGTTAAAAAAAGTTTGAATTGTGGTAAGTTAGGTGTTTAAAGGGTTAAAGTAGACCAATGTATTTTTATTGAATTAAAAATGTTAAATTAATATTTTGAAAATACGAGGATGCTCGAGTGGTGGAAGCAGCATTCAAGCGTTGTAACTGCTCAAGCGAATATCTAGATCTTAAGATCCCTATGATATTAAATTGAGATATAAAGTTTGGATCAATGATTTACAAACAACTACATGCAAGCTCCCCATGAATTGATGTCCATAATCTAACAAGGTGAATGCTATCATCCTTTCAAAATTACATCTACCATCCTTGAGTCTCAAATTCTCTTATTATGTGATCAATTCAGATACTTCAACTCTTTAAGATTATATGTCAAATTTCACTTAAGGAATTACTATGTCCACAAATTTCATGATCACATGTCCTTAGAATCACCTAAGGGGACACGTTATCTTAAACTTATGAGATGTCATAGTGCCTATCTTTAGAATACCTATTGCCACCTACCTTAATCAATAGGAACCCGATCTGTAGGGAATATGTGACCAACTTTAGAATACCTTAAAGCCACTGAAGGCCTTAACACTAGCTCAATATTCTCTCAAAGTCGAAAGTGTATGCAGTATATATAACAACTTGGTGAAGTCATGACTACTTGATTATGACTCATTGTAGGTTTTATCCAATGTGTAACCATACATATTAGTGCACTCATCATAAGAAACCCATGTTGACAACCAAGAAAAGTCATCCCTCTAATTAGGAGGGAGTGCACCATGACCTTAGATGGATTGCTCCAAACCCATGAACCAATTGTGTATAACTCATTTATCTGTAAGGAACCCATGACTTAGATGTTCCTTACAACTCCTAATGCAGCCAAGTCATGTACAATTCAAGTGATGTAGCCTTGAATGCTTAACATTGATAATGCATAAATAGGATAGTAAAAGGAGAATTGGAATCATAATATAAATATTAAGGAAATCCATTTATTGTTACATCATTCCATACGCTTTTATATTAACAAAACATAGTTTTATTAAATATTAAATATGCTTATAAAGTATAATATTTTAGTATACTTAGATTACAAAACCATTAATTTGAATTTAATTAAAAAACTAACCTAATATAGTATATATTATATATTTATATTATTAGGAAAGTGGATAATGAGATTTTAGTGAAGTTAACAATTAATAAACTTATGGTGATCAACTAAGAGGGGGATGAATTTAGTGATTGTCTTTAATTTTCACAAAATTTATATTACATTTCAACATAATGAGATTACATAAAATGAACAATAATCAATAACAATTATTGTAGTAAAGTAAAGAAGAAAATGTAAACTCAATCTATATGGTTTGACACAAAACTTACCTACATCCAAAGATCCTTAAGCTCTAAGCCATGTCATGATGTTTCTATTAGGAAACCTCATGGCCTTATGGATCTTGTTGCAAATTTGGTAACTAAAACTTGGATAAAATCCAAATTACCAAAATAGCCCTATAACCAAAGATAGGGTTAGTGAAAAAAAAACCTAACGGGCCCAATTGCCACAAAAAGAGCCCAAAAAGAGGCCCAAAAATTGAGCCTAAACAACCAAAAACAATTTGGCTCAAACTTAATCCCATAATTGCATGCCCTTTGTGCAGCCTTGCTTCCATTAGCCATATCTCCCTCGTTTCAATTCCAAATTGAAATCCGTTTGAAGCACTAGATTTTTGACTTCTTAAGCTTCAAAATAATATGTGGTTACCTAAAAAATATCACAGGAGGTAGCCTCGATTTTGAGTTGAATTCAATGTCATTGTGCTGCCGTGCTCTTTGTGCAGCCTTGCTTCAATCAACCATATCTCCCTCATTTCAACTCCGAATTGCAATCCGTTTGAAGGTTGAATTCGCGACTTCCTAAGATTCAAAATCATAGGTGTCTTGCTCCAAGAAACTCACAGGAAGTCATCCTGATTTTAAGTTAAAAAATGACAAAATTGTGCTGCCAAGGATCTCAAATCAAGAACTTCTAAGATTCTTTCTTTTCCCTTAAATCACCATATGAACTTATAAAAGAAACTTTAAGAATCATTCTTTTCTTTTTTCCAGCAAGGGAATGTGCACAAACACTTTGTGATGCTTTAGATTGCTTCCATACTCTCCATAGGTTACAAAAAATGATAAAAAAAATGAATTTTTACAACAAAATCCTATACTCCAAAGATTTGGAGTTTACATATAATTCTAAGGTAAAAAAGGGATTTTTACAAAAGAAAAAAATCCTATGCCTCTTATGAGGCTTACAACCCATCTAGGAAAAGTAAAAATCAATCCAAGTAATTATTACATCCCCAATAAAAAAAACAATCACAATTATAATCATCATATTATAATAAGATCATAATAAAGAACACACATTAATTATCCCTAGGGCCATGGGATAAACAAAAAACCTGAAAAAATAAGTTAGCACACCCTAGAATGGTTCTAGCACGATTATTAACCTATGACTTTGATACCAGTTAATGGGAAAAACTTGGATTTCTCCATTTCCTAAGTCTAGATCAAGTTAGGAATATGCATAACTATCCTAGGCTTTTTCTAAATCCTATACACAATGGGAAAAAAAGCATTTTTATACTTTAAAAGGATTAAAAAAGTGTTAACGAAAACCATACCTTAGATTCTAATGTTTCCAAATCAAATCCACATGGTGAAGATGAATATCGAAATCGCAGAAGTCTTGTAAACCCAAAGTCTTTTGCCCAATGACTCGAACCTTGACCTTGGCTAACTTTCAGTGGGGAGGAAAAGAGGGTGGAGGCTATGAGTCTCAATCTCTCTGGATGGTGGAAGACAAAAGCTATAGAAACCATAACCCCTAGGGAGTATTTATAGGGTTCCTAAGTGGGCTTGAGTGACTTGAGCCCATATGGATTTGAGTCACTTAATCTAGCCCAAAATGGGTTCTAATTGATTAATTAACCCAAAAGGGCCTATTAATTAATCAATTAGCTCAATCCAGAGACCTTGTTCACTTACAATTATGCAACATTGCATAATTACCAAAACACCCTTATGCACAAAAGTGAACTAAGAGTCAATCCGACCTTCATAATCCATGCCAACAAGGTATATGAGATTAGAGCGGGGACCATTGGGACCCATAGGAATTCTGGCTCCCTCAAAATCCAATTCTAAAGTTGATTTAACATCCCACTATAGAGAATCAACTGAACTATAGTATCCTATGTAAATAATAGCGAGACACCAAGTGCTAGGGTCTGTGACTTGCTATCCATTGTGTTCAATTTCCCCATAAACTAGTGTCCGTAGTCTACCAAGGTGAAAACTATTAACCTTTCAAGACTACCTCTACTATCCTTGAGTTACAATTTCTCCTATTGTGTGTTCAATTAACATATTTTTTGCTCTCAAAAGAGCCTATATCAAGTTCCACTTAAGGAACTACTATGACCATAGTTTCCATGAACACACCTTTTTAGGATCACCAAGGGGACACTGTCTCAATCCTAAGAGATATCATGGTGTCTTTATTGAGAATACCTATTTCTATCGACTTCCATCAATAATGACCCAATCCATAGGGAATATATGATCAAATTACGATCTTATTTGTAGGTCAAAGTCATTTCTAACTTTAGCACAAACTCAATATTTTCTCAAAGTTGAGAGACAACACAATGAAGTAGCTTGGTAAGGTCATGATTACTTGATAGCCTTAAGTCATGACTCACTGTAGGTCTTGTTCAATGTGTAACTATATGCACTAGTGCACTCACCATGGGAAACCCATCCCGATAGCCAAAACCAACCATCACTCCAATTAGGAAGTGTTGCACTACAACCTCTAATGGGTTGCCTAGACTCATGAATCGGTTGTGAACAAGTTATCTATTTGCAAGGAACCCATGACTTAGATCTTTTGTGCAACTCTTAATGCACCTAAGTCACATACAATGCAAAAAATACAGACAACAATGCTCATAAAGTATAGTGCATAGAATGAGGATGGATAAAAGTGAAATTGAAACATCATTAAATAAATAATGAATTCCAATTTTATTACATCATGTCATGTTTTTAAGGACTCTATCCTAACAACAATATAATGTGGTAGTTTAGTGAAGTCATGACTACCTAATAACCTTATGTCATTACTCACCATAGGTCACATCCAATGTGTAATCAGATACACTAGTGTACTCACCATGGGAACCCCATCTTGGTAGCCAAGACCAACCACCCTTCTGTTAGGATAGAGCCCTTAAAAACATGACATGATGTAATAGATTTGGAATTCGTTATTTATTTAATGATGTTACAATTTCACTTTTATCTATTCTTATTCCATGTATTGTACTCTATGAGCATTCTTGTCTAACATATTTTGTATTGTACTTGATTTGGGTGCATTAGGAGTTGTATAGAAAATCCAAGTCATAGGTTCCTTGCAAATAGATTTCTTGTTCATAGTTGATTTGTGGGTTTAAGCAACTCATTAGATAATATAGTGTGCCACCACATAATTGGAACGATATCTGGTCTTTGCTATCGGGATGAGTTTCTTATGGTGAGTGCACTAGTGTGATGGTTATAATTGGATATGACCTATGGTAAGTCATGACTTAAGGTTATCAAGTAGTCATGACCTCACTAAGCTGCTTCGTTATGTTGTCTCTCAACCTTGAAAAAATATTGAGCTTATACTAAAGTTATCAGTGACTTTAACCTACAGTGGGATCGTAAGCTAATCATATATTCCTTATAAATTGGGTCATTGTTGATAGAAATTGATAGCAATAAGTATTCTTAATAGAGACACCATGATATCTCATGGGATTGAGACAAAGTATTCCCTTAGGTGATCTTAAGGAGGTATGTTCATGGAAACTATGGTCATAGTAATTCCTTTAGTGGAACTTGACATAGGCTCTTTGAGAGCTAAGACATGTCAGTTAGAACACACAACACTATATCCATATGTAACTAATACTATGTCTATATTATAACTAAGTTTAACTCAACAAATACAAAAAGTTCCATGCATTAATAAAGTAAACTGAGCATTCAAGGCATGTTGGTAATTAATTTAGCAAAAAATGTAGTGCACTCAAACTATATGTCATTTTGTAAGGTATTCTAGTATCATAAAGATTAAGCCTACTTTAGGTAGGTCATGATTCTTATTACTAGGGTAAAGACCCTCTCTAATTAATCAACTTGCTTTAAACCTTAAAAAGTTATCCTAAGACGATGATTAACACACCTTTTAATTTAGTCCTTAGCCAATGCAAGTGGGACTACTTTAGGTGATTCTACCATTTCATGTTGAAGTTAAGTGTATAACCAAGATCCTTGACATCAATGTTACCAAGTGAAGAGTTCTATATTCAAAATTGACCACCCCTACTACAAGCATATATAGTCTTGTTCATAGTCCATATCCCTTTATTCATTGGGCCACCTTATATTTAGAATAGTGATGTGTCCAAAATCAAGATGAGTTCGATCTTGGAGGCTATTTTAGACCCGTGTTTTTCACGTGCATTCCCACTCAAACAGTGAGACTCGCTTTTTATTTGTGAAAAAAATGATTTTGTAAAAATTGAAGTTGTCACTTACTTTTATTTTTATTTAAAAGAGGAAATTAAGTAGGAACTAAACCCTTGAAATGACTCCTGACTTTTGGAAAAGTTGTCTAGGAAAAACTCGAGTCTAGGTTTGGAGATCAGAAAGGTATTTCAAAGAGGTAGCACCCCTCTAAGTCCTAAAATGGTCTCTACTAGCTAAGTTGAGGGACATATGGTAATTAATAAATTGATTATGGATACCTAGATAAGTTAAGGTGATTTCAAAACTCTACTAACTTTATCATTGTTGAACAAAGATTCAAACCACAATCATAAAGAAAGGATAATATGTGTACCTGAACCACAACTTAAATGCTTTACAAGACATCAAAGTTAATTCAAACAATAATATATATATTTACAGAACTAAAAGGATAACAAAAGGGGGGAGAGGTGTACTTAGATAGTGAGCCAAGCACTCTCATGAAAAAATTGGGTCAATTCACAAATAATAAATAATAAACTTAAAATCAAGGGCTAACTCGACAATATATAAAGCACATATCAAGAAACAAAGAATGATAAAAAATAAATACAAAGAAATAAGGTAAAAAAACTCATAAGGTATATAATATATCAAAATAAGAATTTTTATCTAAAGGATGTTCAAATAAAGTGTATAATATATCTACAACATGAATAATCTCCAGAAAAACTCACAAGTATGCACTAAGGTGATTGAATTATTAAATTGACTGGAAAAGTAGTTTGACTTCCACAATATGACACATTATCGAAAGATTTCACAAGTGTTTATTTATGTAAAAAAAGTCGATTTCCAATTCAATAGTTTTAATGAATTTTATTTATAAAAGAAAGTTTCAATTAATTTAAATAAAAAATGATTTAATTTCATTTACAAAAAATGCTTTAAAAAAGTTTATTTACAAGAAAATAATTTGTTACTTTTATTAGAAAACAAATGATTCAATACAATTCTATTCAAGGAAATGTTCCACTTTGACTTTATTAACAAGTGAATAATTTTTATAATTATAATTATAATAATTATTATTATTATTATTATTATTATTATTATTGAAATTGGTTTTTCATTCTTTAGTTTCAAAAAACTTGGTTTCATAATTATCCACTACACAAACTCCTCATGGCTGCCACATTTCCACACACTCATTTCACAAAAAGGTTTCCTCATAGTCAAAACTAGGTTTCTAACTATAACCTTTAACTATAAACTTAGCCTTATATGTCTCAATCTTTCCATCTACTCTTCTCTTTCTCTTATAGATCTACTTACACTATATGAGTTTTATTCCTTTAAGTGCCTCTACAAGATCTTAGACTTTGTTAGAATATATAGATTCTAATCTTGTCTCTACTATAGATGAACTTCAACATTACTCATAACTTTATCGTAATTTGTGGGATTCGTCTGATGTTCCTCTAGAATTGCCTCAAAAGACTCTCCTAAATGCATGAACCTACTTGATTATATAATAACCCTCCCACTATCACAAGGCTCTTATAACTAGAAGCATTGGGAATGAATGATGTTTGGACCTTTAGATCCATGTTTTTCATGTTGTTGTATTATTACTTATCATTTAGTCTTCTTCTAGAAATCTAATATTTGTGCTAACAAATACCTTTTGGTTTACTTGATCCAAGGCTTATAGTGTAGTATTATCCCTAGGATTATAGTAGTATGCTCCCCAACAATCTAAGACTTGGAATGGAGTAATCCAAATATTCCAAAAATTGGTATTAGAGTCCTAGCTTAGGGAAAAAAAAATCTTAGATGCTTTCAAGGATGTGCTAAAGTTAAATCATTCACTAATCTATTTACATGAGATACTTGAAACCTATTAAAGAGATTATTGTAAGATTTACTATGCTCGTGTCTGACCTATTTCAAAGAGTGTAGAAGAAAGTAGCACTTGAGGATGCCTCCATAGATAGAGCAACCTCCTTGGCATTTACAAAGGTTGTTTTCCTACTAATGGGAGTCTTAACCTTACTTATATAGCTAAGTCCACACTTATTATTGTCTAATTTCCCTTTGCTAATAATTTCTTTAAAGATCTTTAACCCCAAATGAAGTCTTTTGCTAGTTCTAGCCATATCCTTTCTCGTCTCGTCCATTTCAAGTGATAAAGACTTATTTTTATCAAGAATGATATTATGTTCAATCTATGAACTATCACTTTACCAAGCAAGTAGTTTTTATTAGATTCTAGAGTGTCAATTTTATTAAGTAGGGCAACATTTTCAAAATTTAAAATATCATAAAGTTCTTTAGTTTTTAATGATTTCCTACTCATTTTGACACTTTTAGTGTTAATTTTCAATCTTTCTTCATAAAAGGCATCGTAGACAACATGTGTATCATCAAAATCAATTTTGATTGATTTTCACTTAGAGGATCATATTCTTAATCAGTTAGGGAAGTAAAACTGCAACTGAGTTAAGAGTCATCTTGATTTTCATTTTAGTCATCTGACTTACAATCTTCAGATTTGGTGTCACTCCAAATCATTTGTATCGTTTTTTAATACATTTTTTAGGACTTAATTGGGTAATCAAATGCCATATGCTCTATTCCAATACAGTTAAATATTCAATTTTTTGATTCTTAGATGGACGTTTTTCTTTTTCTTTGCTTACTTTTAATCATTTTCCCTTCTTTGAGGCTAATTTTTCAAGATATTCTTGTGAGCTTTTATTATTTGCTTAAATTTCTTAGTAAATAAGGAAAGATGATTAAAAAAAAAAGTCAAAACATTATTTATTTGGTTATTTAGACTCATTACTATCATTTGTAGAAACTTTTAGAGTTGCTTCCTTAGGCTTCTTTGAATTAGGTTCTCATAGGTTTGAAGAGACCTACGAAGTTCTTCAACTCTCAGAGTTAATGTCTTTGGTTAATATGATAGTCACCTTAAGTCTAAATCTCTAAGGAATGGATTTATGGATTTTTCTACCCACCTTAAATTCAGGGATCTTCTTGCCTAGAGGTGCACTTTCCTCACTTAGCTAGGTTCTTCATGCTTTGTGAATTGTTGGAACTACATTAAAAATACCTTACACATCAAAATAATTTTCGTAAGACACTAGCATCAAAGAGTAACACTGGGATTATTGAGTACCTCAAACACACTAAAATAGACTTTTTAAAGTACCGAGTTTGAGTTCTCATCAACCATATTGAAATTTGATTTGACTATATTACTTAATTTAACATATAAATGAGAAAAGTTAATTCTCATCTACTTACATTCTTATAAACTTAGTAGTTAGTATTTGGATACAATTGAAGTACTCTCGTGCATAACAAATTGAATATTCTAAGTCTCTTTGGCACATTTAAATGTTGCTATCATGTGAAATTCATGGGGACTCACACCATTAAAAATGTTAAAAAGAGTTCTAACATTTG
Organism: Vitis riparia; assembly: GCF_004353265.1. NCBI lineage: Eukaryota > Viridiplantae > Streptophyta > Magnoliopsida > Vitales > Vitaceae > Vitis > Vitis riparia. Next base: position 19,776,970 of record NC_048435.1, on the reverse strand, counting down.
CTTCACTATATTTCTTATCAAGTTTGTCCCATTCATATTTGGAATTAAATTCACCAATTGATGTCTCAACAACATCCATCTTTAATGGAATTAAATTCACCAAGAAAGGCAAAAAATCCATATAGGCTTCCTAATGAGGATAATTGTTTCCATCAAAGGAGGGAATATTATTAATAGATGATCTCATTTGTTGTAGTTTCATGAATGAAGAAAATAAATAAGAATAAAAGAGAATTATTTTTGAATTTAACATACTCTAATACCAATGAAAGTTTGTTGTTCTTGACTTCTAAGAGTAGGATGCGGGGGGTGGGGGGTAATTATTGATATTCTTAACAATTTAAGTTTTTCAAGAATAAGAATTATTAATTAATCACACCAAGAGATGCATAATGTATGTGAAAAACCACTTATAGAGTCTCACAAAAACCCTACAATATTTGTAAAAATCATGGGTTTAGTCAATCATAGATCAAGTCTATTAATTATAAAAAACAAATATATAGTTTTGCCTAGACCCAAATGCTACATTCTCCCTATAGACTTGCTTTAGTTAGCAACTACACTCAGCTTTCACACTCACCTCATTCTCCTTATTAGACACCTCAACTCTTTAATGGAAATGTAGTCAACTATAAGCTCTTCTTGATTAAGAAATTGACTTTAATAGTTTGGGAATGTTTTGATAGGATAATGATCATGTGAAATTATAAATGTGTGAGAATTTTGAACACAAATAGGCATATTTATAGAGTAAAAAGCTTAGTAGCTTGGTCTAAGTAATGCATACACAAAATAGATTTCTATAATTTTCAAAATTACCAAAAAAACAAAAAACAAATTTTCACAGTGAATGCTTGAGCCCTCTTATTATTGTGTAGTTTTTTTTCTTTTCTTTTTTTTTTTTGCTTAATTTACTACTCATCTTTCAAAAATTAATGTTTGCATGCCTATGTACTTTTTATATTGCTAAGCTAAGTTGTCTTAACCTGAATCTTCAAAGCCCAAAAGTCCAATGGAAGCACATAGCTAGTTCTGGACCATTAATGTTTAGAACAAGATTGCCAACCTATATCCAGCTAATCTAACTTACTGGCAAATTATTTCTCTAAAATCCACCACAATATAATTATTCAAGTTGAAGAAAATAATTATATTGAAAATGGTTAATGAAATTGAGGACAATGAGGAAGAAGAATATGTTAGCAATAATATAATCTCATGAGATGTTAAGGATGATATCAATATATATATAGATCTTGATTATTGAGGATGATTAATAAGAATATCATGTCTTTGTCGCTAACTAGTTTTGAAAATAGTTTCATGTTCTCTTGAAACAAAAAACCCAAAAAACATATTTGACAATTAGAAAACATAAGAAATGGTATTTTTTTGAGAATATATTGAGTTGCTTTCATTTTTTTTAAGGTTGTTTTAAAAAATAATTATATAAAGATGAAGAATGGTAGAAAATAAAAATTATTTTTTAAAAAATATTTAAAATAAATAAAACAAGTTAAGAACATTTTAAATTTGCAAATAGGCTTTTGTTTTATAAAACATTAGAAAATAATTTTAAAAAACAACTCTAATAATTTTTAAAATTGTTTTCGAAAACACTTCCTAAGAGAGCCTTTAACTTTTTCAATTTTATTTTATTTTTGTTTTGTTTTGTTTTGTTTATCTATGATCTACGTTGATACAAATATGTAATTATGGTTGCACATGCAAATTGATCTAATAGTTTTTTTTGTTCATTTTATTGGTTAGATACTTAGAAATTTGGAACTTGGTTTGTTAATTAACTTTGGTAGAAGTAAAAACTAGGAATTTTGGTATATTGAATGTATAGATAAATAATATTAGACACTTTGATAGTTTATTAATGTCCCATGTATAGTTTAACCCTAGCTGAACTGCACCATCTTTCTCATCCCTTTCACTTCACCTGGTGCCGCCACCGCCACCATGCACAACCACCGGTACCACTGCCACTGCTGCCACCCTTCCACCCTGCTTCCATCGGTACCGCCATGCATGCATATTCCAAGTGCGTGAGCAGTACGTTGGAAATAATATCTGACTGAGCAAAATGAATATTGTTTCTGTCCCTCCAATCAACCATGCATGCAGAGCAGGTCTCAATGATACCTGAAGTCATTTATCATTTTTCTTAACGAATTTAAACCTCTCTGGAGCATGAAATTAATAACTGTGAAGTTATAACACTCAGAATTTATTTACAAATTTAACACCCTCGCAATCAATACCAAATTCAAGAACCATGCAGGTAACGATTCAGAACAAACTTCAGGTCATCAAAGAAACTGAAACTGATCCACTGGCCATGGGCACTCAGAGAAAGCATTGATTTTTCAAGATATTAATTCAATTCAAAATCGATCTCTACTATATTTCACTTGTCATGTTTCTTTTAATCAATGGACAGTTTCTTTGGTTTCTTTTTTTTTTTTTTTCGTTTATCTAATTTGTTTGTTTGTTTCCTGAGATCCAAACATATCCTAATGGATATCAAGTCTTAGAAAGGCAAAGAAGAGGATATAATATGTTAACTAATATGTCGAATGACTCCAAAGCAAAAAGGGAAAAGATTTCAAATTCCCTTTTTTTCCTACAAAAAAAAATCCAGAGAATCTCCTTTTTTCCTTATTAAAAGAGAAAATCTAAGAAAACAAATTACTCTTCTTTATAGTAATAAAGTGATCTTCTTCTTTCTCTGCAGACCATATTGAATGCAGGGTAATCACCATGTAAGAAAATTTCTTTAGTTTCTCTTTCTTCTTTTCTCTGTCGTCTTTATTTAGATTTTCTATAATTCTATTGTTTTTTCTTTTTCTTTTCATCAGACCCATCTGCTATATTAACGAGGCTCATCTGCCATTGCAAGAGTCAATTCAAAGCCAAACACAAAGGTTAGTTTTATGTTTTCCATATAGCCCAAAGATCCTATTGATATAACATTGTTTTTCTATGTGGCATGATCACTTATTCTCAACCTTATATGGGTTTCTAAGGTCATGATGTATCTTCAGTTTTTGCAATTGAAGGTTTCTCAGAAACAACATTGACTCTTCTTCCTCTCTCTCTCTCTCTCTCTCTCTCTCTCTCTCTCTCTTTTCTTTGCTAGTTTGTTGAGAAAAAAAGATGACATTAACTTTGGGGAGATCAAATCTCTCTCTCTCTCTCTCTCTCTGCTAGTTTGTTGAGAAAAAAAGATGACAATAACTTTGGGGAGATCTGCATATGCTTGGTTATTCTAAGAATTTATAGCAAAATCTTGGAAATACTAATAAGTTGCTCCTTTTGGAAATTACTTGAGATATCCTTCTTTTTTGTCTCAAATTTTTATCACCCTCTCTCTAGAATTTTTCTGTACTTGATTTTGTCGTTTCAATTATTTTTCCAACTTCTCCCTCATATTTTTGAAATAATTTAATTTGTCTCTTCACCAGCTTCTTTAATAGATGTTGTAGCATGACATATAATTCACATAATGCAATAGTTGAAATCTGCCTTTTCCACTTAATTCAATTTCAAGGAAAGAATTTTTTTGTACAAACCTTTTTACTATTAGAAATTTTTTATTTTTCAAATATTAAAAAAATTAAAAATATTTTTTAAAATTATTATCAAATAGACTGTTAATAACATATTTTTATAATTTATTAATGGAAGTTGATATGTACAATTCTATTCCTCTTAACCAAGTTTGATATTTATACCATCTGTTTGGTTATATCATGGTGTGATGATTTTATTGCAGGGATTAATGGATTCTCTTACAACCTGGCATTCAAATCTTGAATGCTTTCTTAATGGAGTAACTCCAATTGTTCCTTCACAATCCCTTTCTCAGGTAACCTAAAATATTAAGGTCTACAATCATGATCATAAGAAATGAGAGTTTGATAGTGTTTTTACTCAAAGTATAATAAAAGTGTTTTCTCTAAAAATATTCTTAGAAAAATTACTTATCAAATATTTATGTAAAAAAACACTATAAATAATTTTTATTTTTATTTTTAAAAGTGTTTTTTAAATTTTATCAAATACTTAACTTTTTTTTTTTCAAAAGCATTTTTTAAACTAAAAGTGCTTTATAGAATCACCGTCCAACGGACTCAAAATGTAATTAATCTATGTACATGAAAAAGAAAAAATATATATAAGCTATGTTTGGTTCTTAGAAAAGTTAAGGAAGGAAAGAAAACAAAAAGGAACGTAGAAGGAAAGAAATAAGAAAAATAAAAGATGGATTGAAAATCAGTAAATTATTTTACATGCTAATTTAAACTCATTTCACATGTTTCTTTTCTTATACATAAAAATTAAATAATTTGAAAATATATAAATTTTAAATTAGTTTTAATTATATTTAATTTTTTTTAATTTTTTTTTAGAGAAATCAAATATGAGGAAATTATTTTTCTTAATATTTTTTTTTTCTTTTCTTAGTACGAACAAATATATCCATAGTATTTTTTGTGTATTCCTTCTTGCATTTGTAATACTTGTACCTTGTTCCAATGTTTAACAGTCTTAAGTCCAATTACTTTTCTTTCTTGCTTTGCTCAAGGGAAAAAGAAATATCCATTTATGCAGGAATGTGTTCAAGATTTAAACAACAGATGGAGACTACCTGGCCAGGATAAAATTGAATACTTCACTTTGGCAGATCTTTGGGATTGCTATGATGAATGGAGTGCATATGGGATTGGAATCCCACTCAAGTTGGATGGTGGAGAAAACATTATGCAATACTATGTTCCTTATCTATCTGCTATTCATATTTACACCAGCAAATCTCTGGCCACTCCCAGGTCTATAAGATATTAATCATGTTCTTGATCTCCATGTTCCATTACCCTTTTTGATGAATCCGTGGTAAAAATGGCAATTTTTTTTTTGTTTTTTGACTGTTTTGATGTAGGACTCCAAAGGAGGACAGTGACACTGCAGATCCTGAGAGTGATTGTTGGAGTGATGATAGTGAGAATGATAAATTGTCAAGATCTCTAAGCAACAACTCAAGCAAAACTTGGGACACCATTTCTGATGATTTGAGTTCTGACCCTGAGGGTTCCTTGTCTATGAAAAATCACCTTGGCTACCTTTACTTGCAGCATAATGAGATGTCCTCTCCTTACTGGAGGATCCCACTCATGGACAAGGTGGTTATTATGTGTTTAAGTTCCTTAATTCATTCTATTTTTAAGTAAATAAAAATGTAGGTCTGGATATGGTATTTATTTTTGAGTTGTGAGAAGAATGTGATGTTGACCCAATGTGTTTGGTTTCAGATAGTTGAACTAAGTAAGAATTATCCTGCATTGATGACATTGAAGAGTGTGGATCTCTCTCCAGCTAGTTGGATGGCTGTTGCTTGGTAAGGATACACATAGTAGAAGCGTTCTTAGTAAAAATATTTTCTTTAAGAATATTTTTGGGAGAAATATCTATCAAATGCTTATTTAGGAACATTATAAATGATTTTTTTTCAAATTTTTAAAAGTGATTTTTCAATTTTGTCAAATGTCTAGTTGTTCTTCAAAAGTACTTTTACTAGAAGTGTTCTCTTAAAATATTGTCAAACACACTTATAATCATGTTATTAATATAATCAAATTTTTAGAAAATTAGTAGAATTTTGTGATGATATCGGTGTTTTTGTTTGGTGAAGAGAAACCTTGAAATAAAGAGTTAAAATCAAGGGTTAATACCCATGTAAAGCGATTTAATCAAATAAGAGAATTTAAAAATTATTTATATTATGTTTGGTTCTGGAAAGTTCGAGGAAAAGAAAATGAAAAAAAAAAAAATAGAAGAAAAAAATAAAGAAAATAAAAAATAGATTTAAAGTCAATAAATTATTTTTATATTTTACTTCAAATTCATTTTACTTATGTAACTCTGATATATATATATAGTAAATAATGTAAAAGTCTATAAATTTCTTGTTTATTTTAATTATATTTGACTTTCTTTTGTATTTTTCACAATAAAACCAAACATAAGAATTTTTATTTATTTATTTATTTTTTTGTATTTTTTTCTCTATCAATAGTACTTTCACCCAAGCAAGCATGGCCCTATGAAAATTTGTGAGTGACCTACTATATGAGATGTCAAAGGCATGTCTTTAGTTGAGTGAATTTATTCTTTTACTTATAACTGGTATTGTTGAAACGTTTATCTTTGAAGTTATTAACAACATGAAGGCATTATCTTTCTGGGTTGAATATTCATTAGGTATCCTATTTATCATATTCCACTGGGGAGAAATGTGAAGGACTTGTCCACATGCTTCCTCACATACCATACATTGTCTTCATCTTTCCAAGGTATTTGCATAATCAATTCAAGGATAATTAATACTAATTGTCTATTCAGGAAAGATTAAGGTGGTGTTTGTTTTTTTGGTTTTTTGTTGAAAACAATTTGTTTTCAGAATTTAGGTTGTTTGTTTTTCTACTTTTTCATGACTTATTATAAACTTTTTACTAAATAAAAAAAACCAAAATATATAATTTTTTTTTAAATAGAAAAAATAACATATTGGTTTTTCTATACTTTTTAATATTTAATAGAAATAAAATACTACAAAAACAAACAATCTAATATTTAACACTATTAAGCATTAAGACTCTATTTAGAATTAAGTAAAAAAATAAACACCATCTAAGAATATGAATTGGGTAAGTATATGACACATGTTATAAACTATAACTATAATTATTTGATCCCATAGATGTAGTGGATGTGGATGATGATGGCGACAAAAGGAAAAGCAGTTTTTGCAAAGAAGGGGAATCTAAGGGAGAGAGGAGTAGCAGGGTTTCCCTTCATCCCTTTGGCTTGGCTACTTACAAGATGCAAGGCAACCTTTGGATAAAGCCACAGACTTCTGATCATGAGAAGATGGTTTACCTTCATTGTGCTGCAGATTCCTGGCTGAAGCAACTCAGAGCTGATCACCATGACTATTACTTCTTCACTTCCCATTCTACCATGTGAATGGACTTGTAATTTTTCTTCTCTCTTCTTCTCTGTGCTTGCAGATAATGGAGCAAGATGTAAAGACATCACCATTAATTCATCGAATTAATACTTTAACACTTGTAATAATGTGCTCGCCAACATGCATTTCTCTTGGTCATTAATCTTCCTTTCCTTCTTTCATGGCAGGTGTTTCTTTAGTGATAGTTATATCAAAGTGTGTTTGATAGTGTTTCTTCATAAAATATTTGTAGTGTAAGTGTTTTATCATAAAGTGGTTTTTGGAAAATCATCCATCAAGTGTTTACAAATATATATATATATACATCAAAGCGATTTTTCAAAATTTTAAAAGTGTTTCCTAAATTTCACCAAACATCTATTATTTTTTATAAATATTTTTTAAACTAAAAACACTTCCTAAAATTATTCCCAACGAACTCTTAAGAGTGTGTTTGAGAACGTTTCTATTCGAAGTGTTTTCTCAAGAAATGTTTTAAAGTGAATCATTTATGAAGTGTTTCTTTAGAAAACACTATAAGTGATTTTTCAACATTACAACTGATTTTTCAAAATCACTTTTGAAGTTCAAAGCACTTCCTAGAATCACTATCAAGTGGAGTGTTAGGAAGTGATTTTGGGATGGGTAGAATGCATCGCTCCTAATACTTTGAAACAGTTTCCTTACTAAAGTTTGGTAAACATTTTATAGTTTTCATTTTTTTTATAAACAATTTTTATTTCTTTTAAATTCGTCTGTCTTAAAAAAGCAAAAAAATGCTTTTAGAAAGTGAAATTTGTAAAATCTTGTTTGGTTGAGTTTTCATTAACATAAAAAAAAATGGTGGAAAGAAATTTGAGTAAAATTTTATATAACTACAACTGCAACTTAAGGTGCTCAATCGGAATTCAATCCAATCTCTCTCTTTCGAGTTGGTTGGATTATATTTTTTTTCTATATATTCATATCAATATTTAAATAATAAATGAAATAAAATTTTAAAATAATTGAAAAAGAGTAAAATTAAATTATATATCTTTTAAGAAAAAAGAAAAAGTATATGATATAGTTATAATATGATATTTTCTTAAAATTATAAAAAACATAAATAAATTGAAAATGATTATATAGGTGAATATAAATTACAAATATCACAACATACTAAAGAAGGTTTGGGTTATGTTTGGGTTCTCCTAACCTTGGTCCAAGTTTAATCTAAATTGAGTTAGGGTTGTAAAAACCTAATCAAACCCAATCCAACTATTAATAATAATTGCCCAATATCTTTTATTTTAAAATGGTTTATTAACCTATTCTAATATATTTAATAATTATCAAATAAATTATTCTAATATAACAATGTATCCCCTTATAATCCATAGTTTAATAAAGAAACACAATATCTATAAGATATTTGAAGATAATATTTGATTATATATATTAGATAATATGAGGTAAATATTACCAACATATTAAATCCGATTTGGGTTATGTTCAATTGTCCAAACTAGGTCTAAGTCTAATACAAATTAAGTTGGAGTTGGAAAAAACTTAATACAAATTCAATTAAGATATTAAAAATGATTACCCAACCTTGTCTAATAGTCAAGTTTGATTTGGGTTAGTTCCCACCCAAGTTGCACCCCTGTATTTAACACGGATTTAATTAACCAACTCCAATAAATACTTAAGCCATATTTGGTTAGTTCGATATAATATGAGATAGGATAAGAGAGAGGATATTAAATTCTATTTCATGCTTAGTTGGTGATGGGATAAGATAAATTATGTAATCATTTATCTTATCCAATGTTTAACCAATTATGAGATAGAATAAGTGGTGGGATATGTTATCTACCTTTTTTATATATTATCTACATTTTATTTTATCCCTTTCAACATAAGATATGTTAATCTCATGGTAAGATATGTGATATACATATCCCATATGTCACAAATTTATTTATTTTTATCATTTTTTTATGTACTCATTTTGTAAAATAATTTATTTTATTTTAAATTAAATTTATGGTTAAAAAAGAAAATTTAAAAATATTTATAAAATAATATTAATAGATGATATATAAATTATTTTTATATATTGAATAATACAATATAAAAAATTTTATTTATAAAGTTTAAATATGTTAATCATAAATATTGTTAAATATAAGAGAAATTTCATTGTTTTAAATAAAAAATATTAGAAAGTGATATAATTTTATTTTAAACATTAAAAAGAATACATATTTTATATTATTTTTTTTTTCATTTCATAAATTAAATATAAACGTAATTTAACATAACATATCTCATTGGATATATTACCTTATAATATTATGTTCATAGGATACATATATCAAATGATATATAATATAATTAGAAATCATATCCTAAAATATATATTTCATATCCAATGAGATATAATATCTTAAAATATACATATCCTATCATATTTTATCATGTTAACCAAACATAGCCTTATAATTTTTCTCTATAGATGTCTCACTCTTGAAGTTCCCAAGTGATACCTTATACTTGACAAATCATAAGTGATAACTTACATAAATTTTTTCCTTTTAAGTGATACCCCACATTTAAAATTTTTAAAGTAATATCTTAGTGATACACCACACTTGAGCTCACCTTCATATGGTTTATAATTTTGATTTTACAAAGATAAACTCTTAGTTTACAAATTTGGCACAAATGAATGCATAGAAACTAGGATTAAAAGATGTACCAAAATGAAATGCAAGTTTTAAACTCAATGCACTCGGAATATTTTCCTAAGGCTTAAGAGATGATTGAATAGTACTTTGAAAATATTATATCTTTTATAAATTAAGTATAGGGTCTTATTGTGGACCCGCATTTTCACGTGCGCCCCCACTCAATTGCGAGACTCGCTTTTATTTGGTAAAAAAAATTAGTTTTTGAAAAGTTGGAATCGCCACTTATTTTATTTTTTTAAAGGGAAAATAAAACAAGAAAGAAAACCTTAAAGAAGTGACTCCATGATTTTTGGAAAAACGTGTCTTTGAAAAACCTGAGTCTAGATCCGGAGATCAGGTTACCTATTGGGAAGGTACTTCTAAAAGGTAGCACTTTTCTAAGCCCTACAAAGCTCTCTACTAACTAAGTTGAAGGAAATAGGGTAATTAATTGGTTAATTATAGATACCTAGGTTGACTAGGTGATTTCAAAAAATAACATGTCAAACAAGAAAATCAATCACAAATTATAAAGAAGATTTAAGGTGTGTACCTGGACTGCTTCTTAAGTGTTATCACAAAAACATCAAAGTTAGTTCAAATAGTATATCATTCAACAAGCACTTTATAAAAAATAATCAAACAATGAAACAAATATCAAGACATCTAAGTGCTATCAAACATAGATGTAGTTCACAGTGGCAAACATATTCACAAAATTTAGAAAGTGGGTGATAGAAGGCGTACCTGGTTAGCAAGTTAAGCGCTAAAATGAGGAACAAGGTTGGCTCAATGACAGGTGTAAAATCATCTCATGTACCACAAAGAGGAAGCACAATCAAAGATATCAAACAAATAATATTGAAGAGAATATCATGAATGTCGAGCTCCCTCCAAAGCCCTAATTAATTTTGCATGAGTTGATTCTATGAATTCCATTGTTTGGAAACATGAAGTTTGTTCATGCTAGTTAAAAATCAACAAAATCATGAAAAAAGAAAGGAAAAAAAAAATGCATGTGGGAAAGAAATTTGACAGCAAAAAATTTATTGAAAATGAGGATTCTTATTGCTTAGAAGAAATCTAGAGATGGATTTTTAAAGTTAGAATTATTCAATTGAAAAGGATTTGAAAATTCAATTCAAAACCGTAAATTCTCAATCAAAGAAACAAATAGAGGAAGAGGTATGCACCAATGTGGCCAAAGGAGTGGAGCCGGCTACGTCTATATGCAATGCCATGGTGCGGCTGCACCTTTTTGGAATCAAATCTGCAGCCCCACTTTCCCCAATGCGTGGCTTATTTCTTAAGGATACATCCCATTTTTTCATGGGATTGACAGTGGGCTGCCCGATCCTGTATTAAGCAGAATTCAATTTGAATCAACATTTCTTCAGCGGCTGCATCTGCCATTCTGTCCTTTTCTACACACTGGAAAGCTGGAGTTCTGATCTTCTTTTCACTTTCTTATGGACTGGTTTCCAATGATGAAGATGGAGTCATGGAGAGCCAAAACTCTGCAGTCTTTTCTAATCTAAAGACGTGCTCCATGCATCTCAGTTTCAATGAGTCACCAAATGGTCGATGATCCGCCGGATTGCTTTCCTCTTGTTCTTATATTACCAGACTAAATCCTATACAAACCTTAACCACATGTTTTGAAACTCCTGAATGTAAGCTCCAGATCATCCATATCAGATTCTGTATCGTTCAAAATCTTCTGTTGGAAAACAGCTTCCAAACCAGATTCAATGTCTACTGAAAGGATTGTGTCCAAGTGTTGCTCAATAATTGTCAGGAACTCAAGGATGGAAGACGCTTTTCTCTGCAAATTGGGGGATGGGGTCTTTAAAATTTCAATAAGACGAGCAATGACAGCAGAGTCCATGACATCTTTCCCTGTAGTTGATTCTGATACAGCTGTCTCGTCCATGTTTCCAACAAATCAAATAGTGGCATCAGGGCTTCCCATTGCATTCAATCCCTTCTTTATTAACTGGTCCATCATAAAACTTTGATTTCATTTCTTTACCAGGGTCTAAAATCCGTGCCAAAATATCCAAAGTCTTTTCCATCAAAGTTTCAGATGTCCCTGAGTGCTTCAGAGCATTAAGTAAAGGATAACACCTTCAGATTCAATTAGCTGGCAGATGCTGTTGTTGACCTTGCCAAAGCACAAGTTACAGCAAATCTGACCGAATCATTATTATGGTCTAAAAGTCGAACTAGATGCTTCACGGCTCCAGCTTCCTTGAATGAGATCGCATATGCTCATTAATAGATGCATCAGAAATTGATTCTGCAGCTCTTGAAATGGCCAACTCATCTTCAAGCCTAAGAATCAGAACTAACCAAGCAACACTATCCATCCATGGCAAAAGTGTAAACCGCTGACTTGTGGATACAGATTGGGATTTTCTTTCATCTTCCACTTCTATAGCCCCAATACGAGCAAGAAACTGTTGCTGTGTACGCCCAACTACTGCATTTATCTTGCTTTTATCTATTTCAGCATTCTTGTCATCAATATTCAATCTAAGGAGTAATTAAGAGGAGCCATACTTTGAGGGAGCTTTGGAACTCTGTTCGATCTTCGTACCATCAGGTAAAGAAGGCCACGAGTACAAACCTGGTGTCAAGGCCTTGTAGGCAGCCGCACCAATCATTGGCACTATGACAAGACCCTCCTCAATGATGAGAATTCTATTTTATTCATCCTTAGCAAGTTCCAGCAATGCGTTTCTACATCAATTCTTAAAAGCTTTGCCAATTTTGGAATAACAACTGCTTCAACCATGATGCTGTGAAGAGATTTGCTTAATGCCAAATTTACCAAAACCCCTCCAGCTGCCTCCTTCACTTTAATATCCTCATCCTCCAGGGACTTGATTGCTAGCGGCAGAAGATCAGTGTTAGCAATTTTCATTCTGAGCTTTTCATCTACAGACAGATTCCATAAAGTACAAATACTTTGCTCCTTCACCTCAGATGTCAAGGAAGAATGCCTCAACAAACCAGTTATCTCTTCTATTGCCCCACTTTCTGCTACTGACTCTCTGTATAGATTAATTGAAGATATTTCTCGTAGAAGGCCTGCAGCTGCTTCACAAGTAGAACTGGAGCCTGATTTAAGGAGATTTACTGTGAGATTTAAGCAGTCTCGGAATTGCATTATGGCATCAATATACTACTTTCCTCCAAGTGAATATTTTCCACAATGCTACTATTGCCTGTTCCCTATCAAGAGGATCATTATCTAGCCCAAACGTCCGAACAAACAATGCCATATAACCATCACCAAGACTAGGAGAGCTGCTATTTATTGTATTTCTGTCCTGAACAGTAAACTGAGCGCAGAAGCCGTAAGCAGTGAATGAAGAACGAGGTGATGATGACGATGATGATCGGAAGTGAGGATGGAGATGGCGACATCCCAAGCAAGGTCTGTCTGCTGGAACTGGACGAGCCACTGATTAGCAGCCACGCGGTTGCGGGACTGAGAGTCATGATTGAGGGCGTGGACAGCCTGGGCGACCTTGATTTGCAACTCCATCTACGCCTCTCTTCTAAATAAGCAACAGACGAATTGGAGAACCATTGAAAACGAACGAGGAGAGACCGACGCCTATAATTCCCCTTATTTCCTACAGGCTCCCTAGATCAGACGGCTGCTGTCTCACATTTGTTGCACTGAGTCTTAGATATGTGCATGGATTTCAAATGTCTTATGGAGTGCATGAAGCGAGGGGTGTGAGTAGTGGAGTAGTGCAATTCTTGGAGAAGAAATCAATCTGACACTGTCAATATAGAAGCCACCCATTCTTGATCAATGATGGAGCGAATCAGATTGATCCACGCAAACCCCAAGGCAAACTAAACTGCAGTCAACCCAAACACGAAAGAAACCACACTCTTGAAAACCGGAACAGTTCCAATTCGCAATAGAAATTCAAGTATTCATAAGATGATGCTGAAAAATTCCCAGATTGGCTTCAAATCCCATATCTATCGATGGGTTTGCAGTTGCCAATCCTATGGACGCTTATCTTTATGAATTTTCCCTTCCCAGATTCTTCAGGGGCGACTCGTGCTCTGGTTATGGGTCCAGAAACTGCAAGCAATCCATGAAGAACCCAAAATCAACATCATCTTGTGGTCTTTGATGGCCACTCCAATCATCCAAGCAAATATCAATAATTGCAAATGGAATAAAAGTAGAAAGGAACATGGATTTAAAATGAAGAACTTATCTTAGGAAGACGCAGGCTGACGAATATCCTCTCAAGAATCCCAGGACCAGTGAGGTCCTCCCCTGCTTCCAACTAGGTTCTGCACTCTTCTTCTGTTCTCTCTTCTTTTCTCCCTCCACAGTCCAGAAAAGTGTCTTCTCCCTTTCTCCGTTCTTTCTTTTCTCCTTCTCGTTCCTTTTTTTTTTTTGCAGCCTGGAATCTCCTCTCTTTCCTAGTAGTGTATGGACTGTATCTCTCCTCCCCGTGCTCCCTATCACCCTTCCAAAAGGAATAAATCAATAAACGCCCTCTTCTCCTATGGAGAAAATCCCCCTTCTTCTATATCTCCTAGCCTCCTTTCTCTTCACGCTCATCATTTTTCATTTTACTTGCCAAAACCAGCTTTGGTCATTTTCCTTTCGGAAAGAAAAATGACCCTCATGCTCACCGGACTGATTCCCCCCTGAACAAAGCTCTCATTCCATCCATATACATGCTGCCTTGTTTCCTTTTTCTCTGCCAAACCCCTTTGGTAAGTTTCCAGACTGATTCCCTCTCTGAATAAAACTCTCATTCCATCCATATGCATGCTGCCCTGAACAAAGCTCTCATTCCATCCATGTACATGCTGCCTTGTTTCCTTTTTCTATGCCAAACCCCTTAGGTAAGTTTCCAGACTGATTCCCTCTCTGTGAACAAAGCTCTCATTCCATCCATATACATGCTGCCTTTTTTCCTTTTTCTATGCCAAACCCCTTTGGTAAGTTTCCTACATAAACCTAAAATTATTAGATTTAATAAATGAATAAAAGGTATTCTAGAAAATTATAAAATAAAAATCATTAAAAAAATAAAAAATAAATATCAAGAAAGAAATGCAATCCAATATCATGTAAATCATGCAAGAATGCCATGCAACCATGCAAACCACACAAAAATGCAATCCATACCAACTATGCAAACATGCAAAAATTACCTGAAAGGCGACTTAAGTGGGATAGAGTGTGTCTAGATGAGCCTAAGTAGGCTAAGGGCATCTAAATGAGGCTAAGGTGCCTAAGTGGGCCTAAGGTGCCTAAATGGGTCTAAGGTGGTGCCTAATGGACCTAGAGTGCCTAAGTGGGCCTAGAGTGCCTAAGTGAGCTTAAGGTGGTGTCTAATAGGTCAAGTGTATCTAAATGGGCTTAGGGTGCCTAAGCTGGCCTAAGAGGGTGCCTAATGGGCCAAGTGCATCTAAATGGGCTTAGAGTGCCTAAGTAGGCTTAAGGTGGTGCTTAATGAGCCAAGTGTATCTAAATGTTATCCTAACAAAGAAGGAAAAAAAAACCTAAATCTAAATTAAGGTTGCCCAGAATCACAATGGGGTCAAATGAGTCCTTCAACCAAAGTCTTCAAGGTGGTGTCTAATGGGCCACCGTGGAATTATTGTAAAGTACCAAGCAAACACATAATAGGACATGTGCTAATATGACAAAATGGATGATCTACACTTATATAAGAGATAAAACATCAAACTAGCCATTAGGAATAAGTCTCCCTAAACAGGATGTTTATATGGTTGTCCACATAATGGCTGTTGAAGCATTTAATGAGGTGCAAAGAGTTGATGGAGGTCAAAAAACATATATGGATGTCTACATGAGCGTCCACATGACTTCTAGTAGCTAAAACAACCGCAATAGATTAAGTGGATGACTATGTGATTGTCCACATGACAACTGGATGATTGCTCAGTCATCCACATGTGCTTTAACTTAATATTTTTAAAAGTTCATACATGTTTTATGACTAAGACATTCTTTAACTGACTCATATGAATATAAATCATCTTCTAACAAAGTTTTAATAGATATTCAATTCTAATGCACTCTGATTAAGTCAACAATGTTTTTAAAAAACCTTGAGAGTTTTTTATAAAAAAACTTAAGGTTCAAGGTAGTCTCCTAGGCTAAGTAGGTCTCCTTAAAAATATTTTCATCCAAAAATAAAAGTGTAAAATTAATTAAAAACTCATGGATGAATGTTTTGGTGTTTTAACAAAAATATGTAATCCTAACTTAATGCATCCATTATCTTATATAAAATATCATAATAATAAACTTGATAAAACTTTTCTTGACTATTCTTAATTTCCTCTTTTGCTCTATGTATTTTCTTCCTTGATGACTTTAAGATGATCTTCTTGCCTATCACAATTAAATATAACCATTAGATCTAAATCTTGTTTTGTTGTGTCTAGCAGTATTAACATTTATATTTGTAATCTTTTAACATCATGGTCCCATAACTTTTTTTTTTTATATATATACCATTTTATTCATTTTTCTGTATGGTTTTTAACATTTTAGAAAATCGTTTCCAATTTTCTTAAGAAGATTTTTATAAAACACCAAATCATTATTTTCACTTTTTCCCTTTTTGAGCTCAATTTTCTAGAAAACGAAAAAAAATACCATCTTAGTACTGGCTTTGATTTCTATTTTCTTTAAAAATGAAAACAAAAAACAATCAAAACAAACATGACTTAAGTGGTTGACAAAGTTCTAAAGTCATTTTTAAAAGTTCAGAGAAATATAATTAGTGGACAAATACTTAGTAAATGGTTTTTTGTTTCTTAAAAATTATGTTTTTGTTGTGTAACAATTTACCAAAAGCACGATGATGATTACTTTTTTTTTTTTCATCTATGTCCTGACACTAATTGATTCTTATAATTTAGTATTTTTATAACTTGTTCTTATTTATGTAGATGTTATTTACTCTGAATCTAATATTTCTCACAAGTTAAAAATGAGTTTTCTTTGTTGCGATTATATCTATATAGTCATATAACTTCATTTGGTCACACCTACAATCTATATCTACATGAGACTTTTCATGGTTAATTTTTTATGTGATAATATGTTTAATATAAATATCGTTCATAGTATTTTTAACAAGAAATAATTATTCACAATATCACTTCAAAATAATAATAATAATACTAATATTTTATTATTATTAAAGAAGAAATAATATTAAAGAAAAGGAGATAATTAAAAGGAGGAAATGACAAAATATAGGAGTTTTCACTTTTGATGGAAGCCGGCAATGGGGGCTACCCACCATTTAGTTTAATAAAACGCTTCTTTTTAAGATTTGTTAGTTCCAACACACCTCCGACACCCTTCCTCGGAACCTCAGGAACCCGACTAGAATCAACCCTCAAAAGCCAAACGAAGAGATCGAGGTGGCAGGAGGAGAAAGAAAATCAAAGAAAGAGAATGATTAGTCTAGCTGGGTGGTTTTGGAGATTTAAGGTAATCCATCTTTCTGGTTTCCTTTTCTCATTTGGAAAATCAAATTAACCACCTGGTTTCAAAAGACTTTAACATGATGTTTACACTGTTCAGGTGGAACAAGATCCTGCAGAAATGAGTAGGTAAGTTTTTGGCCTAATTTATTTGGAAACTTGTAGGATCTATTGTCTGGAGGATTAGTATATGTTCTGTTTTGCTATTAGTTCTGCTGCTCTTTTGTTCTCAGCTAACCGGTTAGCTTTTTCTTTTTCCTTTCGATCAGGATGTGATGTGATGTGAAATGATCATAATCATGCTGTTGTTCTTTACGTGCATCAAAGCAGGGACAGGAATGAACAAGGATTAAGTGCCACCCATTAGCCTAAAAACCTCTTAAGCATGGGCTTCCACATAGATAAACTGGCTGGCTATACTAATAGCATGCATATAAAATAATTGGTTTAAACCCTCCTCTTGTGTGACCCTTAATTACTAGTTGCCTTTTACATCCGGTCTTGATGGCATTATTCATTTAGTCGGATCAACAGAAGCTGATAAGAGAGAAAGAGGAGGATCAATGGCTGGCCTTACCCAGGATATCATTGTGGAAATTCTCTTAAGACTACCTGTCAAGAGTCTAATACGATTCAGATGTGTTTGCAAGCAATGGCTGTCTTTGATCACTGACCCCAAGTTCACAAAATTGCACTTGACTCGAGCCATTGATAAAGGGAATTACTTGGACAATAGAAGACTCTTGGTCTCTATTTACGTTAATATTGATAGAGCTGTTGATGCTGTTTCTCCTTCTGTGCGTGGCCAAATAGTGGGTTATTGTAAGGGTATGGTATGTATGGATTTTGAATTAAATACCTCTATTTACACTGTGGTGAATGATAATGCATGTGTTGGTATTGGTTTTTATTCGATCGGTCGCCAACTCGTGGGTTCATGCAATGGCATAATATGTTCGGTTTATGGATTCAATACCTTTTATTTATTGAATCCATCTATCAGAGAACACAAGACATTACCATATCCTGGGGAGATCCACTTTGGACGGGCTTTTTATGGATATCTTCTCCATGGATTTGGTTATGACTCCTCTACTGATGACTACAAGTTGTTTCGAGGTAGTTATAGTCCTGTCAAATCCACGATAGAAATCTTTTCTCTGAAAACCAATTCTTGGAGAAGAATTCAAGAATTTCCTACTTATCATCCTTCTCAGCATTCAGGTGTTTTTGTCAATACAGCTCTACATTGGGCAACAGATAAGGTTTCTGATGGTGATGGTATGCATCTTGGTAATAGAGTTGTCTCTTTTGATTTGAAGGAGGAGAAATTCATGGAAGTGCCACTTCCAGATGAAACATGTATTGGATCCTGTCCAACTCTTGGGGTCTTGGGAGGAGACCTATCCATGATCCAACATCATGTTGATGATAGTCACCAGATATGGAGAATGAAAGAATATGGAGTAAAGCATTCTTGGACTAAATTGATCAGACTTCCACCTTCCCCCATAACTAAAGTGGTTCCATTTGATTATACAAAGGATGGTGACATTGTAGTGCTGGTTAATAAACTGGAATTAGCTATTTACAATTCCAAAACAGAAGCTTTAGAGAATATTGCTCTTGTGGTTCCTCAAAGTGATTATTGGTACCGGGTGGCCTTGTATGTGGAAACTCTAATTTCACCCAATAGCCATAGTTGAAATGAAGAAACAACCCCATTTGGACATGGCATACAAGCTGAGGTAAATAAGAAAACCTTATTCCATCCTTTCTATGGGTTGATGTGGGAATCTTTCCAATATTGGTATTGTTGTCTTTAACTTTACATACCATGTATATCTTTGTTGATGAACAATTGAGGCTTTAGATAATGGAACATGCATTGTAACCTAGTAGCTTATTGTGGGCCTCAATCAAGGAAGTGTACTATATGGCATCTTGTTATAGATTTCATAATGATTTTAATTTACACTACAATAATGAAAGTGTTGTCACATAAAATAAAACTTAAAAATTGAGAGGATATATCCAAACTGTATTAGGAACAATTAAAATTAATATATATGGTTCATATGTGGTTAAAATATAATGAAATTGGATTAATTTTTCTATGGGTTTTTTAGGCCCGTTTGACCATGTTTTTTTAAACTTGTTTTTAAAAATTGTTTTTTATTTTTTTAAAATAGTTTTTTAAAAAAACTTTTAGAATGTATGATCAAACAAAGCTCATATTTTTCTTTTGTTTTTAAAAATTGATAAAAACAGTTCTTATTTGTTCGCTAAAAATTGTTTTTTATTTCACTTTAATTTTTAAAATTATTTTTAGAAATAGTGACCAAACAGTGTCAGAGATTTTTAAAAACAGTTTTCTATTTTTATTTTTAGATCACTGGCTCTTAATGTCTTATAATTCTCCCTATTACATGTCAATTGGTGTTTTCTTCTTGTCCCATTTTCAATGATTTTCCTGCTGTTGTTTCCTTTAGGTCTGGACAAGCTGCAACGCAAATCATGTCTCTTGGAATTAATACTGAAAGCCTCCTACAGTAAGCATGCAGTTTCTGCCTCAACTGTACAATACCCCACAGATGATTCTATGATTCTATTTCATATTTCTATTTTCTTGTTCATTCCTCACGCGAAGTTGTGAAAGAAACTAAGATTTGAAGTAGAGCACAAGAAATATCAAAATGATCATAAGAGAGAGTATAACCTGAATGTATATGTGCATGATGATGAGCTTACATCTATGCCTCAAAGCATATATTAACAACACGAGCAACTTAAACAGACAAGAATTGGGGAAAAATTTCACTAGCGTTCCAACACATCTCCTTGAAAAAAGTAAAATTTCTTTGTTTGAGAGCAATTAGAGAACTTTAGACTAAAATTTTAAGGGTTCCTATAAAATTTGAGAGAAAATATAAGGGAAAAAAAATAGAAAGAAAGAAAAAGTGAAATAAAATTAAAAAAAAAAATAAAATTAATAAATTATTTTTATTTGCTAGTTCAAACTCAATTAACTTATTTTAACTCATTGATATAAAGATTAAATACTTTTCAAATATAGAAATTTTTAACTAGTTTTAATTATATTGGATTTTTTTTTAGATTTTTCATAAGACAACAAAATATGAGAAAATTATTTGATTTTCTTTTATATTTTCCATAAACCAATCTTATTTTCTTTAATATTTTTTTCTTTCCTTAATATTTTTTGGGAATTAAATATAACCTAAGTGAATTCGAGAAAAAAACACAATAACTTATAGTACTTCTCCTAGTAAGATAAAATATTTTTCCCAATTGGAGATTACTTAGATATGTACAAATCGTATTCCATAACTAATTATGGCCTTTAAATAGGAAAGAATACGTTTCACTTCCATGAAATTAACTTGTGTTGGGGCTTTGAAAATTCGAGCACCCTATATTTACAAGGCTTCTATGCTTGGTTCCATCAGCAAGTTGTTTGTAACCATATCAAGTTTTGAATAATGAATGTAAATTTTTTTGAGGATTCTAGTATCTTTGCTAGAGAAAAGAAGATCCTTTGTTTACCAACCTTAAAAAGTTAAAGAAGAGTGATGCTAATATTACCCTATTTTTTAAAAAAGAAATAATATTTTTTTTTTCAAATTGAAAAGATGGTAGATAATGATGAGAATAGAAAATAAAATGAAAAAATAATAAATTTCTACTTCTTTTACTATGTGAAAAATTATTAAATTTTAAAAATATTTGTATATGTTTTTTTAAATGTATATATATAGTTTTAAAATATAAAATGTAAATAGTAATTTTGTTACTTTCTCTCCTTAAAATAGAAGTCTAAAATTATCATGTTGTCACCTCCCCTTTGTAACAATGTGTAGAGAGAGGTATTTTTCAAGTTACAATTACATTTGGTTACAATTTACAATATTTTGGACAAACTAATCACACATTTAAAAAAAATTATAATTCTTAACTAAAAAATAAAAAAAACAAACAAAACAAAAAAAACCATAAAGCTGTTTGATCTTGTGATTTAAAAATAGTTTTCTATTTTTAAAAATAGAAAATTGTTTTTAAAATTTTTTTAACATTGTTTGACAGTTGGTTTTATGGAAATAGTTTTTAAAAATAAAATGAAATATATAACAATATTTAGAGAATAAATAGGTGTTATATTCACCGATTTTTAAAAATAAAAAGAAAACATGAGCTTGTTTAACTATGTTTTTTTAAACTTGTTTTTAAAAATTGTTTTTAAGTTAAAGAATAAAAAATAATTTTTAAAAACAAGTTTCAAAAAAGGAAAAATACTAGGAAAAGGTAGAATGTAAATAAATCTTTATTTGAAGAAAGGATTGAACATAGAAAGGAATTCTAAACCCCGGAGAGCTAAAAAAACATCCAATTGAGATGTAGGTGATGAAAGATTATAATGTTTCAAAAAATAAAATCATTTATGAATAGTAATTTAAAATAAATAATAATAGGTTAACTTTATAATTATTTTTATACTATGAAAATATTTTTCATTTTTACTTTGATAAATTATAGTTATTTAATTAAAATATCATAACCCAAGCAAGTGATAAATAATTTTGTAAAGTCAACGTATTATTATTAAAAAATTATAATACATTATAATTTTTAGTGGATTTTTAATTTTTAAAAAAGACATTTTGTTTGATGATTGGAATTTAATTCCAAGAAAAAGATAAGTAGTCGAAGTATTGGCCAAATTTTGATTAATAAGACATTAAATGGTGTAATTTAGGGTTTAAGACTTGTATTTTTCTCTTATAAATAAATTTTAATTTTTTTTATTGGTGATTGTATTCATTTTTCCTAAATTAAATTATATTGTAGTTAAAATGGTAGATAAAATGTTTAAAATTTTGAAAAAAATTAAAAACATTTTGTATTTTAATTTAATTTATTTAAAAAATAAAATTATATTATTTTTAAAAAATTAATTATATTTAATTTTAATTTTGAATTAATTTTAAATTTAAAAAGAGTTATTAATATAGAAAATTAAATTATATTTTACAATTAAATGATATAAATTAATCTTCAAGAAAAAAGATTAAAATTAAGAGAAATAATTTTTTAATCATTATGTAACGACGTAATATAAAATAGTAATTATTTGTAGACTAAATATTTTATTTATTAACTATAAATGATAAAAAAAAAAATACAATTTTGACATCTTCGAAGCCCACGAATATGATAATTAGTTATCACCATACTTTACGTAAATTTGTTCATGTAAAATCACGTGGCATAAGAGGATTAATTTGACCATGTTGTAAAATTTGACCATGATGTGTTAATAAAAGAGAGAGATTTGGCTATTTTTTAGCAAAAATAATTTGTGGAAATATTTTCAAAATTGAAATTATATTCGTTGTAATATTTGGAGGAAAGTAATTTTTTTCTTTCTTCTTTAGGTGGATTTCTAATCTTTAGAAAATAATATATTTTTGGACTAAAAAGGGAAAAGGGTCATTGTAGGTTTTAGGAAGATCAAAGAAGACAACAATGGCGGAGTTACCTCTTCACATCATGGTGAACATACTCTTGAGATCACCAGTCAAGTCTCTGATCCGTTTCAGGTGCGTTTGCAAAGCTTGGCGCGCATTAATTTCCCATCCCCATTTCGTTAGAAGTCACCTCCGACTACCACAAACCCAAGCTAGAACTCGGTTTTGCATCTTGGACTATAGTGAACGTGGCAACAATCATGGTAGTTCGTGCCGGGCTTTGTGGAGTCTAGTTTTATTTAATCCGGTTTGGCGACCCTACCCGAATAATATTGCATGACTTTTTAATGGGAGATTTACTAAGGCTTGTTGGGCCCGTTTAGCCCATTGTGGAACCACCTTTTGTAATTAGGGTTTTTTAGTGTGGTGTGATTGTCATGTTATATATAGAGAGAAAATATTGTAGCCGTTGTGGTTGTACTCTGTATTTTTCCTTGATAAAAGTGATATCCTTGCAACTCCGTGGATGTAGGCAATTTGCCGAACCACGTAAATACTGTCTTGTGCGTGTGATTATTTTTCTTTGGCGTGTGTTTTCTCTATTTTTGTTTCTCACAGGTTGAGAATTCGGTTTAATTCCCTACAACTGGTATCAGAGCCTAGGGTTAGGTTTGAGTGGGAGCAATGGTAGAGGAAGTAGGAAAGGCGTCTAGAATAGAAAAGTTTGATGGCACAGACTTTGTGTATTGGAGGATGCAGATTGAAGATTATCTCTATGGGAGGAAATTGCATCTGCCTCTTATGGGGACAAAACCTGAGAGTATGAAGGCTAAGGAATGAGCGCTTCTTGACAGACAGGTTCTAGGAATTATTAGGTTAACTCTATCTAGGTCTGTTGCAAACAATGTTGTAAAGGAGAAGACCACAAAAGATCTGATGAAGGCTTTGTCCGGTATGTATAAAAAGTCGTCCACAAACAATAAGGTACATCTGATGAAGAAATTATTCAATTTGAAGATGGAAGAAGAAAGGGACCATATGAGCAAGGTGCCCTATGCCTCAGCTATTGGCAGCTTGATGTATGCTATGGCGTGTACAAGGCCAGGCATTGCACATGCAGTGAGAGTTGTGAGCAGATTCATGAGTAAGCCTAGAAAGCAACATTGGGAGGCAGTCAAGTGGATTCTAAGATATCTAAAGGGTTCATTAGATACATGTCTTTACTTCATAGGTGTAAGTTTGAAACTGTAGAGTTATGTAGATGCTGATTTTGCTGGTGATATTGATAGTAGAAAGAGTACTACTAGGTTTATTTTTACTCTAGGTGGTATAGCTATATCATGGGCTTCAAATTTACAGAAGATTGTTACTTTGTCTACTATAGAAGCTGAGTATGTTGTAGCAATTGAAGCTAGAAAAGAGATGATTTGGCTATATGGTTTCTTAGATGAATTGGGTAAGAAGCACGAGATGGGCATTTTACACAGTGACAGTCATAGTGCAATTTTTCTTGCCAAAAATTCGGCTTTTCATTCAAAGTCGAAGCATATACAAACAAAATACCACTTTATCCGTTACCTTGTTGAAGATAAACTGGTAATACTTGAGAAGATTTGTGGATCTAAGAACCCGGCAGACATGTTGACTGAGGGTGTCACTATTGAGAAGTTGAAGCTGTGCGCAGCTTCAATTGGTCTTCTAGCTTGAGGATAGGAGGATGAGTTGCAGGGATGAGGGATTGTTTCTTGGAGGATAGCGGTTTGATGTTGGTGATTGAACTAGTCTCCAAGTGGGAGATTTGTCGGGCTTTGTGGAGTCTAGTTTTGTTTAATCCGATTTGGCGACCCTACTCGAATAATGTTGCATGGCTTTTTAATGGGAGATTTACTGAGGCTTGTTGGGCCCGTTTAGCCCATTGTGGAACCACCTTTTGTAATTAGGGTTTTTTAGTGTGGTGTGGTTGTTGTGTTATATATAGAGAGAAAATATTGTAGTTGCTGTGGTTGTACTCTATATTCTTCCTTGATAATAGTGATATCCCTGCAACTCCGTGGACGTAGGCAAATTGCCGAACCACATAAATACTATCTTGTGCGTGTGATTGTTTTTCTTTGGCGTGTGTTTTCTCTATTTTTGTTTCTCACAGGTTGGGAATTCGATTTAATTCCCTACAGTTCGAGCCTCTACCAAAGACTGTAAAGCATTTAGCGATGATGACGGCGGGGCATTGGCTTTTAATTATTTATTTGATATTGGAAAATGTAAATACGAAGTCGTTCTTCTAGATTCCTGTGATGGGTTATTGTGTATAGCTGATTTGGCGAATAAGATTGTCTTATGGAACCCATCTACTAGACAATGCAATCAATTACCACCAAATCCTAACGTTTTGGATTTTCTTGGTTGCTATGGATTTGGGTATGACTCCTTTGCCGATGACTACAAGATATTTGTTGTTTCTATGCTCAATCCCAACATTGAGATCGTGGTGGATGTTTTCTCATTGAAATCCAATAAATGGAAAAGAATTCAGGAAAAACATCACACTAGGGTTGCGTACATGTGTGCAACTGTTTTACATGGGGCACTCCATTGGGTAGCTTATGATCCAATTCATGACTTTGATACAACCATCGCTTTTGATTTTGAAAAGGAGCAGTTTTGAGAGCCAGCAATTTCGAGAGAAGAAGAAGATCTATATGTTAAGTTGAGGGTTGTAGGAGGATGCCTTTGCATACAGGGTTTTGAAGATCCAAGTAAGATGTGGGTTATGAAAGAGTATGGTGTTGACACATTTTGGAGTAAGATGGCTTCCCCATATAACAGTTGTAGGAATAACTTGAATGAAGAATTCAAGTGTTACTTGTTACACACTCTGAATAATGAACATTTGTTGTTGGACAACTAGGAAAAACTAGTGTTGTGCGATCTAAAAGAAAACACATATAAGAACATTATGCCTTACGGAGGGTGATTCCAAGATGATGCCAACTTATACGTGGAGACTCTAGTTTCACCTCATCCATCACTTTAAAGTGATAAAGAAGAACAAAAATCCAATTATAAATAAGGCCAGTGGTGTTAGTGTTATTATAATATCAATTAGTGTCTTCTATTATTAATAGATTAAGAATGCGTCTGACAGTGATTCTGAAAAGTGTTCATAATATTTTTAATACTTACAAATTTTTATTTTTCAAGTATTAGAAATGCTAGAAACACTTTTCAGAATCACTATCAAACATACTCTAAGAGTCCATATAACAGTGATTCTAAAAAGTGTTTTAAACATTTTTAGCATTCAAAATATTTTATCTTTCAAGTATTAGAAATGTTAGAAACTCTTCTTGAACTCACTCTCAAACACACTTTAAAACATATATATTGGCAATAGACCAACAATTCAATCACTTGCTTGGGTTTTGGCATCTTGATTAGTATTCTTGTTTTCTATATTAATTAATAGTTTCAGTATATGTGTTTAATATCTTGACTAGTATGCTTGGTTTTTACATTAATATCTTGACTAATTTCCTAGGTTGCAACATTTGGACTAGTATGCTTATTAATTGTTAATTTGTTTCTTTCTTGTTAATTGTTAATTGTATAATGACGATAGATGTTGGGTAGCTTAGTTTGATTGTTGGCAACTTGACAAAGAGGGGCGAACAACCAAGGTTAGAGTAGGCTATATATAGAATCATTACTATGGCAGCCTTCACTTTCCATGCTATGCAGTGGCTTGGGAACTTTTCATCTTCAAGTATCCTACTTTGCATCTATATCCATGTACACCAAAAATGATCCTTCTTTCCTTGATTATGAAAATTTAAGGTATGTTATGCTATATGATAAATAAAAAACTTCAATCATTCAAGGAAATTTGGCACATATGTTTGATTTTGTTTGGCGAAAATGGATATCAAATTGATCGATAATTGGCTGTCTATATTTAGTGTTGAGATAATTTTTTGTGTTGATGCTTAATATAATTGGCACTCCTCTTAGGAAAGTGATGGTGATATGTAACAACTTGCACCCAATCATGTTGTTTTAGGTTTAAGGGACCCTCACAATTTTAAAATACATTTATAGGGTTAAAAAAAGTTTATACTTATATAGTGTCAAAACTTTTTTCCCCTATTCAATGTGAGATATCACAAACCTCCTCATGCAAACACGACATCCTCATTTTGTTTATGGGATTACGAGACATAATAGACAAATACCCCTCATAGGGCTAAACAAACCCCCCACACCTAGGTTGGGGATTGACTCTAATACCATTTATAACAACCTGCACCCAATCGTGTAGATATTGTCAACTCTAATCCCAAAGGGGCCCTTACAGCTTAAAAACACATTTATATGATTATGAGAATCTCATACTTATATAGTATTATGAACTTTTTCCACTATCCGACGTGTGATATTACATGATATGTATGCTATCCAATCATTAGGGTTGTTTGGTATGATATACCATTACATAGAATCTAGTTAAGAAGAATATATGAAACTAGCATGTGAAAAGATAGAGATTATATCTATGTACGTATCTAAATTAGTAGGCAGTTCCAAACATAATTTATAGATATAAGAAAGTGATGACATGTCGCCCAATTATTAGGTTGGTTAGTTAGGTATGATCTTTCACCCTTGTTCTTCCTTTCCTTGAGTAGGATGCTAAATTACAAATTTGAGATGGATTCGAGGCTATACTTTTTGCAAATATTAGCATTCATGTAGAGCTAGGGATGGCAACGGGGCGGGTTTTTTCGGGTACTCGCCCCACGCCGATTACATATAAAATTAATTTTAAAATTAAATTTAATTTAAATTTTAAAATTAATTAATTTAAAATTTTATTTTACTATTTTTAATATATAGATAATAATAAAAAAATTAATAAAATAAGTTATAAAAAATATAATAATTTTATTATTTATAAAATATATTTATTTTAATATAATTAAAAATTTTAAAAGTAATTTTTAAAAAAAAAAAAAAATTTAAAAACTAAACGAGGCGGGGTTGGGATGGGGGCGACCCATCCTGAACCCGCCCCGTTGCCATTCCTATGTAGAGCTTCTACCTTATTACTTCATTTCCTTATATTTCAAATGTTTGAACTTCTTACTAGGCCTCAGGTAAGGGCATACTGAAGCACTATTGCTGGGTAAAGCAGCTGGAACCACCCTATCACAATGCAATGGTGCTTCATCGAAACAACTTTTTTTTAGTTCTTTTTTATGAAGGTATTATGTATTGTTGATCGACAGTGAAAAAATTTTCAAATATTCTTCATATTTTAGTTGTTTATTTTTAGAACAAATTCTTAAAAAACCATACAAAAATTTACCAAATCAGAAAATTATTTTCTATTTTAAATCATAGAAACCATTTTTAGAAATAATAACTAAACAAACCTAAATCTTTTTCTTTCTCTTCTTAGTTGGAGTTATGTGATTAATAGTGCTTTGATAGTGATTTTAGGAAGTGTTTCTAGTCTTTTTATATATGAAAAGTAAAAAATTTTAAGTGTTAAAAAGACTAGAAACACTTCATAAAATCATTATCAAACACACTCTAAATCAAAGAGTACATGTTCGAGACGTTAGAATAAGAAATTCATTCCATTTCAATTTTTTATTGGGTTTGACTTAATAAAATTATTTTATAATAATAAGAATTATATTCTTCACAATACTCGGGTTAGACTTGAGTTGGGTTTTTGTCAATCCGAGCTTAATTTGGGTTGGACTCGGGTTAGGGTTCAAACAATGCCAACCAAATCCGAACTTGATTTAATGTTTTTATAATATTTATAATACATATTATCCTATATAATTATTTTCATTTTTTTTTCTATTTATAAGAAAAAATATCAAATATATCACATATTTTTCAATTTTTTAGAATGATATAAATTTATGTTTATTCTGTTGTTGCTATCTTAAAATTTTGTTGTATTAACTATTTAAATTTTCATATAAATACATTAAAAATGTTTTTTTTTTAAACAAATATTATAAAATGGATTTTGGATTATGTAACCTAATCAACCCAAACTCAACCCAATCAACCTAAATTTAGCCCAATCAACTCAAATCTAACCCTAACTCAACCCGAGTTTAGAAAAATGAGGTTAGATTGGGCTTAGGTTGAGCACCTTGGGTTAGATTTCGGGTTGGGTTGGGCTCGATTACTCATCAACCCAACCAACTCATCGTGAGAAAATGAAAAAACAAAAAATGTCTTTTTAAAGCGATGAAGTCCATGCCTCCTTATTGGATAATACTAGAAAACAAAATTAATTTAAGTTAAATTAGAAGCTAAAAAATTTTCTTCTACTTAATGAAAGAAGCTTGAGTGACAAACAATCTACCCTTAAAAGGACTTGACTTCTATACCCATAAAATAGTACAAAGTTTTCAAATCTTTAAGAGCAAGTTCTTGACTTAATTTGTCGATTAGTACTTGCATGTAGTTAACATTAGTTTCCAAAATAATCACATCATCCACATATATCAAAAGTAATATCAATCTCTTAATTTAAACAAAGAGTGATGAATTTTCCTTGTTACAAAAAATCCCAAGGTTAACAAATATTGTGATAATTTATAAAATTAGACATATGGTGCTTGTTTCAATCTTAAAGAGATTTATTAAGTAAACAAACATAAGTTGGAAACTTTATAATATAAAAACTTGATGGATAGTGTATGGACCTTTTTCTCTTAATTTTCCATAAAGGATAGCATTTTTTTTTATGTCAACCAACTTTATTGGCCAATTTGAACTAATTGCAATTGAAACCATCAACTTTATAGTGGTAGGTTTAACAACTACATTAAAGATTTCATCATACTACAAACCAAGGACTTGGGTGAAGCCTTTAGCCACTAATTGAGCTTTAAACCTTTCTTCTATATATACCATGTTCTTTATGTTTTGTCTTGAAAGCCCTTGTCCATTATACTATGTTAACATCATTTGTAGTTCTACATACAAAAGTCTAACTATTGTCTTGCATAAGGCCTTGAGTTATTTTTTTTTTATTTCAACCACTAAGGCATATATGCCAACCCTTGGGTTTTCAAGGGCTGTTTGACAAATCTAGGCAGACCCCTTTGATGGCTAAATTAGCTTAAGAGGATTTTTTTGGTAGAATTTTCTCTACGATTAGATTGCATACCTTTCTTCTAGCTATGAGATTGCTTTTATAAGTAAATATCCATAACTTCCTCTTGCTTGCATGACTACCTTTGTCATGCCCCAAGACCCACTCTAAGGGCATGATGGTCATTTCACACTTCAAACCCGAAGGCTTACAGTGTGACCTGACCCAAACAATTATCTTGTAATCGGAAGTTACCAATTACCAAAAACCTGTTTAGAGTAGTAGAACAAAATCTAAAATCCTTAAAATTCGATTTCAAAACTAAAACATCCAATATCCAAAATCCATTGTCCAAATATTTGCAAACTTAAACAATTCAAGTACTAAAACAAATTTCAAAATCTCCAAAACTCAACTTTGAACTAACATGAAATCTAAAGGATCAATATCCAAATAACTTCCAAATACCAAAAGATCCAAATGAACATAACTAATAGTTAAACAAAATCCAACATAAAATCCTAAGTCAAATCCTAATGATGACCATTCCTCAGCCTAGCCATCACTTCTCACCTAAACTAAGGGTACCTGAAAAGTAGTCAACAAATAGGAATGAGCTCAGCCAAGGAACATTAATGCAGTCCATGGATCAAATATTTCAAATTCACTTGCAAAATAGGAGATATTGTAATCAATCATTTTCATAAACCTGTGAGTTAAATTTTTTTTTTTTTTTTTTTTTTTTTGCCAATACATTCAAAATTTCTAACTGTATGCATTTATTTCTAATTCAAACATTTTCATATCAAATTCAGTCAAAACATTCCAATAATTTATTTACTCTGGTCATCAAATATCAAAGGGTGCCCAGTTAGGTGGGACTTTTCAAATGGGTGGCTAGCCTCAAATTGTTCCTTTAAGATGGACAGAACCAAACACTACTAGTACTAGTAACCTCTAACCGAAACCCTTAGAGGCTGGGGTTCAAATCAATTACATTCCTCACCAAGAAATGTAAATGTCAACTATTATATTCCATTGACAAGGGCTAAAAGTCAAAAGTCAACTATTATATCCCGTTGACAAGGGCCAAACAAACCAGAGTCAAATATTTATTTCATTTATTCAAATTTACAACATATAATATCTCCACATTTATTTGTCAAAAACAAAATATAAAATTCTAACATACTTTTCATGCAAAACAGGTTTGATCCATGCATAAAACGAAATATAACTCAAACGTTTTCAAATAATGTGTATATATATATAAAATTGTTTCAAAAAAAAAAATTTAACAACTGCATTAATTTCCCTTACCTCAAATAAGCATTCCAAATCTTGAAAAGTTTGGCCCCAAAATTTACTTCTCACCTAACATAACAAAAAGGTACTATCAACACTATTGACTATTCATTTAAAATAGGTTTGGGAATCCTAGAATTTATTTATTTATTTATATTCTTTTTTTTAATCCTTAATTCTACGGGGCTTCACACTGCCACAACTATCACACGTCATCCACCACGAAATTAATTTTTTTTTTTTTTTTTAAGAAACACAAACTCTAATCTAGATTGGGGTTTCCTACCTAAGGTTAAAAATATAACGAATATATTAAAATAAGATCTAAGAATTAGAAAACAAAAATCTTACATAGAGAAATCTGTTCTTCAAACCCTAGATCCGTAAGTCTCATGTCCTCTGGTATTCTGCCAATAGGAATGAAAATTCAGAGAATAATAGAAAGGATTTTTCTTTTTTTCTTTTTTTTTTATACCTAGGGTATTTATTAGGAAAATTACCTTTTTACCCCTATTTCAGTTTATTAAAATAATTAATTCACTAATATTATTATTATTATTATAAATTTTCAATCTTATCCCTATATAAAAATTATGGGCATTACATCCTCCCCTCCTTAACAAAAGTTTAGTCTTCTAAACTTAACATACTTGAGTCTTGAAATAATTGAGGATGCTTTTCTCTCATCTCATCTTCTAACTCCCAAGTGGCCTCTCGGATACTATGATTGCTCCATTGGACCTTTACCAACTTGAAAAGAGCATGTTGTAGTACCTTGTCGATTACATCTACAATTTGAACGAACACCTCTTTATAAGTCAAGTCCTCAGAAATCTGAATAGGCTCCAACTCCACAACATGAGAAGGATCAAAAACATATTTCCTCAAAGTCGAAATATGAAACACATTATGAATCTTAAACAGACTTGGGGGCAAGGCTACTTTATACGCCAAGGCACCTACTTTTTCAAATATTTCAAACGGATCCACAAATCAAGGACTAAGTTTTCATTTTCTCCCAAATCTCATCACAGACTTCATAGGCGAAACTTTTAAGAAAACATGATCACCTACTTCAAACTCCAAATCTCTCCTACAATTATTGGCATAACTCTTCTGTCTACTTTGGGCTGCTTCCAATCTTTCTTTAATCAAAGTTATCTTTTCAACTGTCAACTGCACAAGTTCAGGCCCTAAAAGTTTCCTTTCTCCTACATCATCCCAACAAACAGGAGATCAACATCTCCTACCATATAACCCTTCAAAAGGTCTCATCCCAATGCTAGCTTGAAAGTTATTATTATAGGCAAACTCCACTAGAGGCAAATAATCATCCCAATTACCTTTTAGGTCCAAAGCACAAGCTCTCAACAAATCCTCCAGAACCTGAATTACTCTCTCTGATTGACCATCAGTCTGCGGATGAAAAGCAGTACTAAAACTCAACTTAGTACCGAATGCTTTTTGTAAGCTATGCCAAAATCTAGAAGTGAAACAAGGATCTTTGTCAGAAACTATAGAAACAGGAACCCCATGCATTCTCACAATCTCTTTAACATAAAGAAAAGTCAAACGGTTCATAGAAAAATTTACTTTCATAGGCAGAAAATGAGCAGACTTTGTCAATCCATCCTCAATCACCCAAATAGCATTATTACCTCCTAAGGTTCTTGGCAACCCTGACACAAAGTCCATGGTAATATGCTCCCATTTCCACTCAGGAATAGTAAGTGGTTGTAAAGATCCTACTGGTCGTTGATGTTCAGCTTTCACTTGTTGACATACCAAACACTGAGCCACATATTGTGCAATATCCCGCTTCATTCTTGGCCACCAATAGTTCTGCTTTAAATCTTTATACATCTTTGTCCCTCCTGGGTGGACTGTAAGTTTAGAACAATGATCTTCCTCCAACAACTTTCTCCTTAAATATTCATCATTTGGGACACAAAGTCTAGTCCCAAATCTCAAAATCCCATCATCTGATAAGACAAAGTCAGGCTTACTACCCCTTTTTACTTCCTCCATAAGTTACACTAATTTCACATCATTCTTTTGTAGGGTCTTAATTCTCCCAATCAAGTCTGGTTGCACTCTAAAGTTTGCCACAAGAGCTCCCGAGTCCAAAACTCTGATATGGACTTGTAAACTCCTCAAATCTTCCAATATTTGCCTCTGACAGCCTCTAATAGCTGTTAAGGAACCAACAATTTTCCTACTCAAGACGTCAGCCACAACATTCGCCTTCCTTGGGTGATACTGAATAATACAATCATTGTCCTTAAGTAGTTCAAACCATCTTCTCTGTCTCATGTTCAATTCCTTTTAGGAAAACAAATACTTCAAACTTTTATGATTTGTGAATATCTCACAAGTTTCACCAAAAAGAAAATGTCTCCAAATCTTAAGTGCAAAAACCACTGCAGCTAACTCCAAATCATGAGTAGGATAATTTCATTCATAAGGCTTTAACTGTCTAGAAGCATAAGCCACAACTTTCCCATGTTGCATAAGAACACAACCTAAACCCTGACGAGAGGCATCACTATACACCACAAACCCTCCTAAACCTGAAGGAATGGTCAAAATAGGAGTTGTCACCAATCTGTTCTTCAACTCTTGGAAACTACGTTCACAATCATCAAACCACTCAAACTTAACCCCTTTCTGAGTCAAACTGGTTAGAGGTAGGGCAATCTTAGAGAACCCCTCAATAAACCGCCTATAATAACCAGCTAGTCCCAAGAAACTTCGAATCTCGGTCACAATAGTAGGTCTCCTCCAATTTGACACAGCATCTACCTTTCCAGGATCAACTGATATGCCATCCTTGGTCACCACATGCCCAACTACGGGGTTTCACACTGCCACAACTATCACACGTCATCCACCACGAAATTATTTTTATTTTTTATTTTTAAGAAACACAAACTCTAATCTAGATTGGGGTTTTGTACCTAAGGTTAAAAATATAACGAATATATTAAAATAAGATCTAAGAATTAGAAAACAAAAATCTTACCTAGAAAAATTTGTTCTTCAAACCCTAGATCCGAAAATCTTATGTCCTCTGATATTCTGCCAATAGGAATGAAAATTCAAAGAAGAATAGAAAGGATTTTCCCTTTTTTTTTATACCTAGTGTATTTATTAGGAAAATTACCTTTTTACCCCTCTTTCATTTTATTAAAATAATTAATTCACTAATATTATTATTATTATTATTATAAATTTCCTATCTTATCCCTATATAAAAATTTCTGTGCGTTACAACCTTTTTATTGTGCATTTACTTAAACAACAATTCTCCCTCTAGGCAGTGTCTATCACTTTTGTGCTGGATAGACCTGCCAGAAAAAAGGTGTGTTTGGTAAATCCAAGTACACCCTCCGATGGCTTAGTTAGTTTAAGGGGATTTTTTTTATAGAGTTTTCTTAGGGATTAAATTGTGTACCTCTCTTCTAGCTATGAGGTTGCCTTTATAAGCGGACATCCATAACATTCCTCTTGTTTTCATGATTGGTCTTTTATTGTTCTTTTAATGCATGACACTCAATCCATGGTTGTTAATAATGGTCATTCATTCGTGACATGTAACAACTGCTAGGTTACCTTGTTGAATGCTTAACAGACTCATTCATGATCAACTGTACAGGTAGGCACTACTCGAGGAGGCATGCTTAGCTGGGTGTCAAACTACCCAAAGAGTTCATCCAGACAGTTCACACTCGAGTACCCACAAATAGACCTATAGCTAATTAATTTAAAAATAAATAAAAAATTAAGATTTTATACTTTTCTCAAATTAAAAATTCAAAAATAATATGGATGGATAACATGGAAAAATTTGATACTCAATTCGATTGCAATAGGTATATATCTAGGATTTGGATCTATAATGTATTTCAAATAGTATAATAGCTTTCCTTTAAGTAACCTCTTTTTGGGTTTGATGAATTGAATGAATAGGTGTGCAAATGAGACTCTATTATCATATTGAATAACTTTTCCTAAAAGCTTTAACTATATATATATATATATATATTAAGCATTATAATAATAATTAACCTAAAGTCCACACTGACAAGCAATACCGCTGATAAACCCCTTTCCCATGGAGCTGTTTGAGATCACATCCATATGTGCATGCTACTTTGAAAGCCTCAACACCACCCTAAACCTTTAAATTACCACCTTATACTAAATAAGACTAGATGCTAAGTTTAAGCATAGTAATATACGGAGGAAAGGACATTTTTAAGAATTTTTTGAGTAACAATGAGCAAATACGAGGAACTCATCTAGAGAACCAGGTGACTCCACTATCCAAACAATAGTTTGGAGAAGCATTCTTAGTGGGAAACATGACCCAAATCCCTAAGAGTCACAATGGTTGGGAGCCCCACCATGTCAAAACCGTGTTGGTACATATATTGGTACATATATATATATACATGAAAATATTATATAAAAAATAACCATCACATGGGATATAACTATTAATTATTTTATAATATATTCATTATAACAATTGTGGTGTCATTATAGCATGTGGCAGTTGACCATACTACATCAATTTTTTTTCCCTCCATACCTCCACCTTTTTAACTTTTTTCTAATGTGACAGTTTCATGACATCTTTTTAATTTCAATTTTTTTTTTCATAATTTATCTTTTCGTATTTATTAATTTTAATTATTTATAAATATTTTAAACATAAAATAATAATAATATATAATTAACAATTAATAAGAATAAATTTAATATGAAAATAAATACATGATGAAAAAATTTAAAGATTTATGATATAAGATTTTTTATATTCCTACTAAAAATATTTATTAATTTTATAAAATTTAAATTATTATATTATTTTATTATTTTTATTTTTAAAAAGTTTTAAATTTTCATATAAAAATCAAAGTGGGTGAGTGGACCTTACATTTCACACGATGCGTTTCCACTCGATGGTAAAACTCGTTTTTTATTTGAAAAATATTTATTTATTTTTAGAAAATGACTTAAAGTCGCAACTTATTTTTGTTTTATTTTTAAAGGGAAAATAAAATAAGAAAGAAAAACCCTAAGTATGACTCCTGAAGAAAAAACAGGTTTGTGAAAAACCAAAGTCGGATTCGGGGGTCAGGTTACCTATTGGGAAGGAACAGTGGTGAGCCGTAGCACACCTCTAAGCCCTATAATAAGGTCTCTACTAAATAAGGTGAAGTAAGTGTGACAATTGATAAGGAAATCGATGGATACCAATGAAATGATCAAGCAATATTCATTAAGCATAATAATTAACGATCAGAAAAGAAAATTCATATGTAGGGCCCCCACCAAAGCCCAATTGATTTTTGCATGAATTAATCTCACAAATTCCATTATTTTTTAATTATAAAAATAGCCTTCACGCTTATTTAAAATCAAGAGAAACAAAAGATTATTTGAAAATCAACGAAAATTTGTGAAAGTGCTTACTTGAAGGGAAATGTAGCAAGTTTATTAAAAACGACATTTTTAATAACTTAAAACCCTAATGAATGACGAAAAGTGGTAGAATTAAAAAATATTTGAAAACTGAAGTGAAATTAAAATTATTAAAAAAAAAAAAAACTAGAGTTTTGAAATTTATTTGAAAATTGAAATCTCGAAAATTAAATTTAAAAATTGGAATTTTGGAAATTAAATTTGGAAGAAATTGGAATTTTGAAAATTAAATTTGGAAGAAATTGGAATTTTGAAAATTATTTGAGAATTTGAGAATTTGAGTTTTGAAAATTAAATTTGAGAATTAGAGTTTTGGAAATTAGAGTTAAATTTGAAAGAAATTGAAAATTTGAAAATTATTTAAGAATTGGAGTTTTGAAAATTAAATTTAAGAATTGGAGTTTTTTGGAAACTAAATTTGAAAGAAATTGAAGTTTTGAACATTAATTGAGAATTGGAGTTTTGAAAATTAGTTTTAAGAATTGAAGTTTTGAAAATTAATTTTGAAAGAAATTGGAGTTTTGAAAATTGGAATTAAATTTGAAAGAAATTGGAATTTTGGAAATTAAATTTGAAAGAAGTTCGAATTTTAAAAATTATTTGAGAATTGGAGTTTTGGAAATTAAATTTGAAAGAAATTGGAATTTTGAAATTTATTTGAGAATTGAATTTTGAAAATTAAATTTAAGAATTGGAGTTTTGAAAACTAAATTTGAAAGAAATTAGAGTTTTGAAAATTAATTGAGAATTGAAATATTGAAAATATAATTTAAAAATAGGAATTTTGAAGAATTACTTGAGAACGGAAATTTTGAAAATTAAAGTTTGGAAAATTAAACTTAAAAAAAAAAAAAAGTTTTGAAAATTAAATTTAGAAATTGAAGTTTTGAAAATTATTTGAAAATTAAATTTGGAAATTGAAATTTTGAAAAATTATTTGAGAATAAATTTTTTAAAAATTAAATTTGAAAATTGGAATTTTGAAAATTTATTTGGGAATGGGATTTTAAAAATTGGAATTTTGAATAATTATTTGAGAATGGAATTTTTAAAATTAAATTTGAAAATTGAAAATTTTAAAATTGAAATTTTGGAAAGCTATTTTAGAATGGAATTTTTTAAAAATAAAATAAATTTTCAACATCAAAGATGAACAAATAAGAAGATGGCAACCTTGACAGATTGTAGCCATATATGCTGGTGGTTACATACTAAGCAGGTGGAGTCCCTTTTGCTCTTACAAATTCACCTTTGCTAGGCATGACCACAAGTAAACCATTTTCTGTAGCCCTCCAAACAGACAATTGCTACACATCCCTTCATGATATCATCAATGCAGGTAAAATCCCGGGCAACCGTCCCATGATTTGGAGCCTCAAATATTGGAATCGATTTCCCCTTCAAAATATCCTTTGCATTGAGTCCATACACTGAACTTGAAGAAGGTAGGTTGTGGATTCTCCGATTTACAGACTTCAAGAAGATTAACAAGACCAGCAATATTACTATGAACATACGAACTTGGATTTTCCATTGTTGTAGTATGCGGCTCATATTTGTTGTGGGGCGAACAATAGGTTGGGGGGGGGGGGGGGTTCAGGGGTATTTTTGGAATTTTCATTCCTAAGGGTTAATATAAATACCCTTTTATGTAGCCCTAATTTGAACATATTGAAAATCCTCTTTCCCTGTTCCTGTGGACGTAGGCAATTAGCCAAACCACGTCAAATCTTTATGTTCTTCTTTCTCGATTTTCTATTTTTCGCCATTAATTTTTGCACGGATTTCAATAATTGGTATCAGAGCACCAAGTTTGATGTCTGGGATTTCATCTACAAAGTTTGACGTGGTTAAGTTCGATGGATCTAGGAATTTCGGCCTATGGCAAAGGAGGATTAAGGATCTGTTAGTACAACAAGGTATGGTGAAGGCATTATACGGAAAGAAACTAGAAGGAATGAATGACATGGATTCGAAGGATTTGGAAACGAATGTTGCGACAACGATTAGGCTTTGTTTGGCTGATGACGTGATGTACCATGTCATGGATGAGGAATCGCCGGCGACAATCTGGTTGAAATTAGAAAGTTGGTATATGTCTAAGTTGTTGACGAACAAGTTGTATCTTAAGCAGAAACTGTATGGTCTTAAGATGGCAAAGGGCTCAGATCTAAGCCAGCATATCAACGTGTTCAATCAGATCATTAGTGATTTAAAACGAATTGATGTGAAGTTCGAAGACGAAGATAAGGCGTTGATGTTACTGAATTCCCTTCCTACTTCTTCTACGTATGAAAATCTGGTTACAACTCTGATGTCACTAGTAGAAAAAATGCAATTTATGGCGCTTGATTCCTTGGCGCCTCTAAAAAGTGTCAAGGAATTGGGTCAACCTTAGCGCTTCTAAACCATATATATTTGATTCAATGACGCTTTTTAAGTTGATACTTTTGGAAGTGTCATGGTTGGAAATGGAAGGTAACCTTGGCACTTTTATAAGTGTCATTGAAATGGAGTTCAGACATTGGCACTTATATTAAACGTCATTGAATTTACTAGTATATATTTCTTTCTTTTTCCTCATCCTAACACATTACACTCTCATCCCAACCCTTGGAGCCCTAAGCCAGGACAATCACCCACATCTTCAACCACCACCAACACTAATCGATGAGAAAATGTTACGAACATGTTGAAGGTACTCTCATTTCATTTCTTTTTGGTTTGTTTTCTTACCTAGAAAATGAGAGAAAAAACCATAAATTAGGTTTAAATTTTTTGAATCTAAAATCTTGAAATTTTTTGAATCCAAAATCTTGAATTGGTTGATTGGATTGTTTCAGTTATATATAACTTTTTTATTTTTATGTTTGATTGAGAAAAGCATGAGAGGGATTTGAAAAATGCAGAGACCCTATTTTCCTAAACCCTAACTCTTTAAACAATCCATTATTGAGGCTTTCTCCATTGTAAGGAACCTCGGGGTGCACTTGTTTTATCCATTACCAGCTTCTAGAATTGACTGCATTTTTTCTTAGTTTCTCGATCCACTTTACTTAACACCTCTGGTGCTGCTCCTGGAAAGGGCAATCAGTGTATAGAATGATGCCAGTTGTTTAAATATGTTTCACTTATCCAATAAATGGTTGAATTTTTGTTTAAGGTTTGGAGTAACACCATTGAGTCCATTATGCAGACAATTTTTATTTCAGAATTTCTTAATTTTCTGAAATGTTTTATGTGCAGTGTCTGGGTTGCACGCAGACCACCAGGCTATGCTTTTATCGACTTTGATGACCATATGTTTTAAAGATTTTCTTGTAATGGTGTTTATTGTTCTTGAATTTTCTCTATGCTTGAACCCCATGCCAACAACCATTTCATCTCCTTTCTCTAATTTCTGGACAAGTTTGTCTTCCTTTTCACCTTAATAATTATTATTAATTTTCATTGCTATTCAGGGTTGGAGACCTAATAATAAGAAAGAATATTCTATTCTATGTTGGGTTTTGGGGATTTTTGGGTTTCATGTTGTTGTGTTTTGATCGTGTTAATGGTTTTGTTTGTATGATGAGAGGGATGCTAGATAATGACCAGGTACACTAGGTCCAAAGTAATGGGTTGTATCCCATTGTTCATTGCCCTGTGTGAAGAGATATTTGAGTAGAAGAAATTTATCTCTTAATGACTTCATCAACTGAGTTCAAACATAATTTAGTTTTTCTATTGGCATTATTATGTCGTTAATTGAACTCACTTTATAGGACATCTCACCATCTCACACAAAAAGCCCCCCAAAATACAGAAGAAAAGAGATCAGTGCAAGGGGCACGTGATTCCTTAAAACTACAAGATGCATATCTAGATTGGTAGTTATTATTATTATTATTATTAATTTTTGATAAGCAAAAGAGCAATAGAATGGGTATAAATTTGAATTTGCGCTAGCTTTGATTGGGATAAGAGGTGTAAAGGATTTTGATCAATAGAATGGGTATGAATTGGAATTTGCACTAGTTTTGATTGCTTTTTTTATAGTGAAAAAGACTTGTAATTTTTTTTCCCTTTAAGATTATTGGCTACCAAATTAAAATTATTGAATTTGCATTTACCAAACTTGGTATTAGATAAGAATTGCAGAACAAAGTTTTCTCTTCTATTAAAATAATTGTTTTGCAAACTATGGAATTCCATATCTATGAGTAAACTGATTGTACTCTTAGAGTGATCAGTTGGAAACATGACGGTGTTCCTCATTACCTATTTCTTCCAACTGAGCTTAAATATATTCTTTTACTCTTTCTAGTGTGATTCTGTATTCTGATTGTCTTCTAAGCCTCTATACAACAACTTAGAATATTTTCCATATTTTGCAGTATCTTTTATTTGATAATTTAGCTCATGTTTATCCTTTTAGTTTCTTTCCCTTTGTCATCCTCTAATTTTTCTTTATTGTCTTCGGCCACTTGAATTCTTGATATAAATCTTTGGGAGTTTTTTTTTTTGCATAATGATAGTTAAAAAAAATATTAATTGAATTTTTTTTTAATTTTATTTTAAAGAATTAGATGATTTTAATATTAAAAAAATCAAATTTAAAAAAAATAATTTTATTGTTTAAAAAAAATTAGTGATTTTAATATTTAAAAGTTATTTATGAATATCTTATCAACTTGAAAAGGTAATTTGTAAACTGTTTGAAAATTAAGACAATATTTTTCTATTATGGAGATTAATTTGATTTAATTATAAAACTATCAAATTTTAAATTTGTAGTTTTAGCAATTATTGATTTTAATATTTAAAGGTCATTTATGACTATCTTATCAAACTTGGAAATGTAATTTGGAGAGCGTTTGAAAACTGAGATAATATTTTTCCATTTATGAAGATTAATTTGATTTGATATTTAAAATTTTAAAATAAAATTTTAAAAATATAATTTTATCCGAAAAGGTAATTTGGAAAGTGTTTAAAAAGTAAGACAATATTTTTTTATTTATGGAGATTTCTTTGATTTTATATTAAATAAATCAAAATTTTAAAATTTAATTTTATTGTTTGAAACTTTTAGTGATTTAATTTTAAATTTAAATGTCATTCATGACTACCTTATCAACTTGAAAAGGTAATTTGGAGATTGGTTGAAAAGTTAGATAATATTTTTCTATTCATGGAGATTAATTAATTTGATTTGACATTAATTTTAAACTTTCCTTTTAATATAAAATTTTAATAGCTTCTAAGTAAAAGGTCATATAAGTCTTTATACTTTATTTTTTAAAGAAGTTGCCCCTTTAGGAATTATATTAACTACAATATAGTAAATTAAAACTTGTCTAATACACTAACAGGCATATGAAAATTGAACCAAATTCTGATACTAATCTTGACCCGGTGGTTTTCATTTGTGTTCTTGTAGATCTTAGATTAGTTTAATTTCTTAAATTTGGCATATTGGATTAAGATATATACCATAAGTTTGGCATATATTTTTTTTATTCATTTTATATCTTTTTTTTCAATGAAATAATTTAGATAAAATGTGTAATTCCACCTATTTACCTAAAAACTAGATGTTGATGCATGTATACATTATCATTTATTTTTTAATAAATATAATTCACTTTATTTATTTTTCGTTGTCAGGATTGCAAGGTTTTGTCATATGTTGACAAGGTTTGTGGGTTTGTAAAATATAGTCTAGATTACGTGTTAAGAACAAGAAACCAATTATACCAATTTTATTATTTATTTCTCAAGTGGCACATAAGACATTGTTTTTAAAGGCAAGTATCTCCTCTATTTATAAAGGTAATCCACCACTATACTAGAAACTTCTCTCTTAAAGATAGAATAGCTCGAAAGGATGACTAAGTAGAGGATAAAATTTTATTTCTATTACTTTACAAATTAATTATTTACTTTTATAATTGCATAGGAGTTATATGTTATCCTAAACAAGACAATGATACATTTCATGGTTTTATTGAAATAAAATATAAAAAGAAGTTTATTTTCCTATCCTTGGATTCTTATCATACACTTACCTAATGATTTATATTTTCAAAAACTTTGAACAAGCACCTCTTATCAACTCAATAAAATTAAAAATCAAAGGAACTAAAATAAAAGTAAAAACTAATCAAGTAAATAAAAAAATAAAAATATAAGAAATTAAAAAAGAAATTAATATTAACATAGTGATAGTAAGATGGTTTTCATCTTATTTGGACCTTAGTATTATTTTTAACTGTGCGTAGTAGGTCTTATGTTATTCTTTTATTTGATAATGTTTTAAGAGTTCTTTATTAAAAGTCCATAAGGAGCTGCCCTAACTCCTATGCTTCATTAATTAGCTTTTGAGAT
The DNA here is from genome assembly GCF_004353265.1 of Vitis riparia. Lineage (NCBI taxonomy): Eukaryota > Viridiplantae > Streptophyta > Magnoliopsida > Vitales > Vitaceae > Vitis > Vitis riparia. Next base: position 19,733,941 of record NC_048435.1, on the reverse strand, counting down.
TTGCATTTGTTAATGTTGAAAGAAACTATGTGTTTCTTTCTTATGAAGTAGGCAACTATTATCATTGTAATTCTTAAAATTGATGCTTTTCACGTTACTTGTTGGGAACATGCAAGTAAGTTTGCTAGTTGAATGATATTCATGTTGATCCACTAAGGGCATATTTGAGTGCATTTTTTTCTTCTATTATTTTTCTTCCATGAACTTTATATCAATAAAGCAACATCGGAATAAACGAGAGTTCAAGTTCATTGCATTGCTTTTCAAATATATAACTTAATTCATTCATATCATTTGCTTCAATTTTTGATTGATTGCTATTTTTATTTTTATTAATAAGTTTGAACTCGATAATGAATCAATTTTCAAATCTCATGTATGATTGTTCGAACATTCATAAGCCAGTATATGATTATGTAAATTTTGTTGAATTTTAAATTTCATCATCCGGTTAGATTTGGTTAAAACTCTTCATAATATACATTAGTTTTTCTTGTAAATTATTTTGAATTCCTTTTCTTATAATTTTCTCATTTTCTTGTAGTGGTTATATTGTGAAAAACTAAATCTGTCAATGTTTATTTATTTATTTATTTTAATTAACCTCTTTTGATTTATATTACTCTAATGTTATTGATAACATCTCTGAAGCAAAAGCCTAATGAAGAAGACTTTGACAAGGATGATGCCAATGATAAGGTAAATGAAGATTTATTTTTCTTCACTATCAACATAGTATAAATCATTTTAAAATGGATCTTTTCAATAATTAAGGGAACTAAGACATATTCATGTGGTTGTATACTTAATGATTGAGATAATTATCTTACTTAGTGGCAGTATTTTTTAACACTAATAATTTATTTACTCTAGTAAAACTTTTTACCTTTGACCCAATAAAAAAGAATATTAGCATGTTTGTTTTATTGCTTTACTTGAACAAAAGCTAATTAACGTGTTGGATTATTTTCTATTCTTATATCCTCTTTGTTTCAATTGTATTGGTTGTTATATGTATAAATTAAAAGTTTTATATTTTTTTTATTTACAACTTGCAAAGGAAATTGGCTTATAAGAAGAAGATAAATCATTACAATAAAGCGATGTTGAAAATCATGAAGATGATATCATTTAAATCTTTAAGAGGTTGAACTAGACTTTTGTTGATGATGGTTTCTTTTTGTAGTTATTGCACCGGTATTTGTTCTTATATTGGATTTAAAAATTCTCATTGAAATATTTTGATCTAATGAACAAATTTATAATTTGTATACAAGTAATTATACTAATTATTAAAACTAAGCCATTGTATATTAATATTTGGAGATATTTTAATTTGTACAATTTAATTTAATTTTATGATTTATAATGCTTTTGCTTTTATTTAATTATATAGGAAATTCATATTTTAAAAACATAATACCAATATTATTATCAAAATAAAATTCTTAAAGATGACGCTTCTATTAAGTGTCATTATTAACATAAACCAAAGATGACGCTTTTAAAATTGTCATTAAAAAATAATCCAAAGATGACGCCTTGTATAAGCGTCAACGATGACAATTCTATAAAAATTATTTTAGTAAAAAAATATTCAAAGATGACACTTCCTAAAAGCATCATTATTAACTAAAACATATAATGACAGGAGAGAAAAGGACGCTTTAGAGAAGCGTCATCTTATGCTTTTCTTGACGCTTAAAAAACGTCAATAATTCCCTTTTTTCTTATAGTGTGTGAAGGAAAGAAACTCTTGATTTGGAGGAGATCACGAGCGTTCTTTTAGGATTCAATCAGAGGAAGAAAGCCAATTATGAGAGTTCTTAAGGTGAAGGGCTTGTGGCAAAGAGTAATCAGGAACGTGGGAGAAACAAGTTTCGGAGTGAATCAAGCAACAATAAATCTCAATCTAAATCTAGGAAGAGAAAAGACATACAATGTTATAAGTGCGGGAAAAATGGGCACATGAAACTAGATTGTCCAGAGAAAAAGAAAAAGGGCTCGGCATCGGAAAATAAAAAAGGCTCATCAAAGTTTGCGAATGTAGTGGCAGAAGAAGACTTAAAGAGTGGTGATGGTGATATGTTGTTGGTTTCATCCAATTCAGATCATCTTACAGATTCTTGGATCCTAGACTCGGCATGCTCTTATCATATGACACCCAATAAAGATTTGTTTAACACATACAGGTCGGTAAATTTTGGTTCTGTTCTGATGGGTAATGATGTTTCATGTAAAGTTGCTGGAATAGGGAATATCATAATTAAAATGTTTGTTGTTAGAACGTTGTGTGATGTTACACATGTATCTGATTTAAAGAAGAATCTGATTTCTTTGGGGACTTTAGACTGTAACGAGTTTAGTTACAAGTCTACAAGTGGAGTAATGAAGGTGAGCAAATGTGCTATGACAATGATGAAAGGGTAAAAACTAGCAGGAAATATTTATAAACTGTTGGGTACCACAATTGTAGGTGGAGTTGCAACCGCTGAGTCTAAGTTAGATTGTACAGTTGTGTGCCAGATGCGGTTAGGGCATATGGGTGAGTGTGGGATGATGGAGCTTCACAAGAGAAATCTTTTGAAGGGTATTAAAACATGTAAACTTGATTTCTGCAAGTATTGTGTTTTTGGGAAACAAAATAAAGTGTAGTTCAAGACAACCACACACAAGACAAATGGGGTTCTTGACTATGTTCATATAGACGTTTGGGGACCAGTAAGGATAGCATCTTTGGGAGGAAGTATGTATTTTGTGAGTTTTATTGACGATTATTCACAAAAGGTTTGGGTATACTTCATGCAGCACAAGTCAGAAACGTTTGCCAAGTTCAAGTTGTGGAAAATTGAAGTAGAAAACTAGTCAGGGAAAAAGATAAAATGTCTTAGGTCAGATAATGGTACTGAGTATACAGATTCAAAGTTCATGGAATTGTGTGAGCAGCATGGGATTAAGAGACACTTCACAGTACGCAAGACACCACACCAGAATGGTATAGCAGAAAGGATGAATAGAACAATAGCTGGAAGAGCTCGATGTCTCATATTGAATGCAGACCTTGAATAGAATTTTGGGCAGAAATAGTGAACATGGCATGTTACTTGATCAACAAGTCACCCAGAGCAACATTAGATGGGCAAGTAGCAGAAAAGGTATGGACATGCAGTCCGGTAGATTACTCTGGTTTGAGAGTATTTGGGTGCCCAGCCTATGTGCACATTCCTAATGAGGAGATATCAAAGCTTGATACGAAGTCTAGACAGTGTATCTTTCTGGGGTATCAGAAAGGGGTGAAAGGCTTCAAGCTCTGGGATCCAAAGGCAAATAAGGTGGTGATCAGTAGAGATGTGGTTTTTTATGAGAAACCCATGTTACAGTGTACTCAGAAAAGAGAGAAACAAAAACCAGAAAGTTGTAGCAGTAATGAGCAGTTGATACAGGTGGAATTAGAGACCCATGATATAGAGGATCATGCTTGGAATGCAAGGAAGTCTAGTTTAGAAGATCAACAACATCACAATATAGCCATAAACAGACCCAGACACACTATTAAGCCACCTACTAGGTATGGTTTTGAAGATTTGGTTTCTTATGCATTGATTACTAGTAGCGAGGATTCTACTACCTTTTAAGAGGCAATACACAACCAAGAGAAAAGTAGATGGATGGGAGCTATGGTGGAGGAGATTCGGTTTTTGCATAAGAACCAGACATGGGATTTGGTGGAGCTTCTAGAGGGTAAGAGAGCAATATGATGCAAATGGGTGTACAAGAAAAAAGAAGCAGTTTCAGAAAAAGATGGTGAAAAGTTCAAAGCTCATTTAGTAGCAAAGGGTTACTCACAGAGGAAAGGGGTTGACTATGATGAGATCTTCTCCTCCGTGGTCAAACACTCTTCCATCAAGACAATGTTGGGTTTGGTAGCATATTTTGACATGCAGTTGGAACAAATGGATGTAAAGTCAACTTTTCTTCATGGTGATTTGGAGGAGTTGGTCTATATGGCACAACTAGAAGGGTTTATTCAATTTGGACAAGAATACTTGGTTTGTAAATTGAGGAAATCACTTTATGGGTTGAAGCAGTCTCCAAGGCAGTGGTACAAGTGTTTTGACTCCTACATGATCAGGATTGGCTACAAGAGATGTGAGTATGATTGCTGTGTTTATGTAAAGAGCCTAGATGATGATGATTCATTTATTTTTCTATTACTCTATGTGGATGACATGTTAATTGCTGCAAAGAGTATGGTTGAGGTCAATAAGTTAAAGTCTTTGTTAAGTAAGGAGTTTGACATGAAGGAATTAGGTGCAGCCAAGAAGAATCTTGGAATGGAAATTCACAAAGATAGAGCTTCAAGGAGATTATGGTTATCTCAATATAGCTATGTCAAGAGAGTGTTGGAGAGGTTCAACACGGATGATGCAAAACCAGTAAGTACACCTTTGGAAAATCTTTTTAGGTTGTCTACTAATCAATGTCCAAAGACAGTTGATGAAGTAAAAGACATGTCAAAGGTTCCATATGCAAGTGTAGTGGGATGCTTGATGTATGCTATGGTTTGTATAAGACCAGATTTGGCACATGATGTTAGTGTGGTGAGCAAGTTTCTATCAAATCCGGGAAGAATGCTTTGGGATGTAGTCAAGTGGATTTTTAGATACTTAAGGAGTATTACAGACTATGGCATCATGTTAGCAAACAACAAAGTGATCCTTCAGTTAGAAGATATGTTGATGCAGACTATGCAGGTGACTTGGACGATAGGAGGTCTACCACAGGTTATGTATTCACCCTTGGTGGGGAATCTATTTGTTGGAAGTCTATGGTACATTCTTTAGTTGCACTATCTACTACTGAGTCAGAATATATGGCAATAGCTAAGGCTGCAAATGAATCATTATAGCTTACAGGTTTGGTTAAGGAGTTGGGTATTCAGCAAGGTGGAGTTCAATTATATTGTGACAGTCAGAGTGCCATTTATTTGGCAAAGAACCAGGTGTATCATGCAAGGACCAAACACATAGATGTGAGATTTCATAAGATCGGGGAATTGGTCTCTTCTGGTGAACTGTTACTTGAGAAGGTTCACACCTCTGAGAACGCAACAGACATGTTGACAAAGCCTGTTACCACAGAAAATTTCAAGCATTGCTTGAACTTGATTAATGTCTCCAGTTGCTAGATGAGAGATACCCCAACCTATTGTCCCAGGTTGAGTTATAAGTTATGTTTCTTGTCTCCTAATAGGGAAGTGAATATTCGCCAAGGTGAAGATTGTTGTAGTATGTGGCTCATATTTGTTGTGGGGCGAACAATAGGTTAGGGGGGTGGTTTGGGGGTGTTTTTGGAATTTTCATTCCTAAGGGTTAATATAAATAGCCTTTTATGTACCCCTAATTTGAACATAGTGAAAATCCTCTTTCCCTGTTCCCGTGGCTGTAGGCAATTAGCCGAACCATGTTAAATCTTTGTGTTCTTCTTTCTCAATTTTCTATTTTTCGCCATTAATTGTTGCATGGATTTCAACATCCATAGCATATCGAACACTAGCCTGAGTGGCCAAATGCATTACATGGGAAAATGCAACTACCTCAAATAGCTTTCGGAGACACTTGTACACTCAAGAAGAGTTTTTCAGACACATTTCAAAGACAGATCATAGTAGTCCTTAAAACTATCAAGCCCGACAACGCCATCGTTGCAATGCTTGAGTGTGGTGGAGACGTGGGTTCCGATGAACCTGACAGCACCGATGGCGAGCACAGAGATTCCACCGCAAGCGCGCATTTTAGCCGATGATCGGACCTGCTATTCCCAGGCAGGACCACCCCAACTGTAGGCCCAAAGGGACTGGCGGGAGGGATCAGATGACAGATATGATGATGACGGGGATAGGAAGAAAAAGATGAAAATCAAGCCCAAGAAGACGAAGAATCAAAACGTTAGCTTGGCAAGAGAGCAATGCCACCTAAGTCGCCTCTCCATCTTGAATTTTCCTAAGGTAGAAGGGATGTTATCAAGATGGGACATTTGTTTGAGCTGAGACATTTTCTAAAGAAAATGATGGGCCCTAAGACAAACCCAAATTTTCTTTCTTTGGCTTACCTCCCAACCTCAGCCAAAGCCTCCCACCCCCACTAGAATTAACTTCAACTATCCTTTTCATCCCGTCTCCTCCCCGGTTTCCATGCTAAGCTCACCCATTTTTTCTCTGCTTTTTTTTTTTTTTCTCTTACAAGCTACCACACGTTTTTCTGTCTGTGGCCTCACTAGCTTTATTGTTCCTTGCTCAGCAAATATGTCACCATCTCAACCGCCACCATGGCGAAGTGGTGGTGTCCTTCACCATGCGTCCCATGCAGGCTTTGAGTATTTGAAGAAGATGGCCCCCCACTCCTACAATAAGTTGCCAACTATCCGGGTGTGAGAAGAAAAAAAGAAAAAAAACCAATGGCCACAACAGGGTAATTACGGTTTTAACTTTTTACTTATGAATTTAACTTGATCATAGTTTTAACTTTTTTCTTGATTAATATGTTTCATATTTTTAATTCTATGTTTGGTTCTCGGAAAATTTGAGGAAAAATGCAAAAGAAAGAAAATAGAGAAGAAAAGTAAAAGAAAAGAAAAAGTAAAGGAAAATAAAAAATAGAGTTAAAGATGATAAATTATTTTTATTTGCTACTTCAAACTCATTTTATTTATTTTAACTCATCAATATAAAGATTAAATAATTTTAAAATGTATAAGTTTCTAATTAATTTTAATTATATTTAATTTTCTTTAAAATATTTTATAGAACAATCAAACATGAGAAAATCATTTTCCTTAACAATTTTTTTCTTTCCTTTGTACTTTCTGATAACCAAACATAACCTTCAAGAAAATAAAAACTTAGTTATGATGTTAACATTTTTCTTCGTTAAAGTTTTAAATTTTTTATTTATATAAAATAAAAAATAAAATATATTTTTCATAAAAAAATATTTAATATCTTATATTAATTTTTTTTTTAATTTTATTAAAAATTAAAATTTTTATGTACTGAAGATTGACACAACTTTTAGAAGAAATGTATTACTCTTTTATGAAAAATGTAATAATATTGCAGTGTGTTGAAAATAACACCACGATGAGAAGAATGTGTCACTTTTTCATAGACACGTAAAACATATCAAAATCGACCAACAGCACATACAGGATGAAATCACAACCAATGCTCTTCTCATGTTGTATCTCCCTACCAAAAAAGAAGTGTTTGAGTTTGATAAATCAATACAACATTAAAAAAAATCAAAGCAAATTGATCTCATTCACTAAGAATTATTGTTTTCTTTTGACCGGAGCTCTCAATAACTTTTAGTTCAAATTAAAGACCACACACTACCTATAGCTAGCAACCCCATCTCTGCAAAAGATTTATTGCTCTCAGTAACTTTTAGATCAAATTAGAGACCACACACTACCTATAGCTAGCAACCCCCTCTCTACAAAAGATTTATTGACACTGAACTACTTTCCTTCTAGAGAAGTCCATTTCCAAGGGAAGGACTATCAACAATCTACTTGGTAGAAAAATACAGAGGAGTAGTATATTGATGATGTTTTTGGTATAAAAGTTAGGGATAATTAATTAAAATGGATGAAATCTTCCCCGTTTTGGAAAACTAATCCTTTACCTTTCTTCAACCTAAAAAATACCCATTTTTGACAAAAATGTCCTCATATTTTTCTTACAAAAGTAACAATTTATTTTAAAACACACATATAAATAATGAAAATATTGAAGGTTATTTATATCAAAAATAGGTTACTCTTCAAGTTCAAAAATGGGGAAGATTAGTTTTACAAATTTGAGATTTTTTCATCATTTTTAATCAATTAATCCTAAAAACTATTGATCAAGGGCTTTTTCGATGTAAAAATTATTGATCAGGGTATTTTTGGTATAAAAATAAATGAGGTTCGTTATCATACCACCGAACAAAAGTTAGTTGGAGTACTAGTGACCGTGAAGGCATTAATATCCAAAGCCACCCCCTAATCCCTGAGCCATCCCCACCATTCCAATCACGCCGAAAGGTTTCTTTCCATTACAAAGTACCAAGAAGAAGCGTGTTTCATGTCCAGACCTACTGTCTAACCTTATCTATGCTACCTAGCCATCACTGATTCACCACCACCCCCACAACAAAAGAATAGGTTTCCATGCTTCAAGCTCCAAAAGTTTTTTAGTATATGTCTCAGCATTTACCCGTTAGTCTCTATTGTATCACCGCCACCAGAAAAAGGGTTCTTTACCTATACAAAGCCCCATAGCCATAGAATATATACCAAGTCTGAGGACTCAGTCACATCCATAGGAGAAATCAGGAGATGGGTTCTCAACATGAGCATATAGTGATGCTCCCTTTCATGGCCCAAGGCCATATCATACCTTTCCTAGCTCTAGCTAAGCAAATTCAGCAAAGAACTGGCTTCACCATCACCATTGCCAACACCCCTCTCAATGTCCAACACCTCAGAACCACCCTCTCCACAACATCAAATGACTCATCCCAACCGAGTATCCGCCTCGCCGAACTTCCATTCTGCGGCTCTGATCATGGCCTCCCGCCCCACACTGAGAACACTGAATCCTTGTCTCTTCAACAGTTTGTGACCTTTTTCCACGCCTCCAATACTCTCCAAGCTCCTTTTCACAGCCTTGTTTCTGGGATCATTGAGAAAGAAGGCAGGCCTCCTCTTTGCATAATATCTGATGTGTTCTTTGGATGGGCCACGGAAGTTGCCAAGAGTTTAGGCACTGCCAATGTCACATTCACCACCGGTGGCGCCTATGGCACTGCAACCTACATGTCTTTGTGGCAGAACCTCCCACATCGCGCCACAGAATCTGAATACTTTGCGGTGCCAGGGTTTCCTGATTCCTGCCGCTTCCACATCACTCAGCTTCATCAGTACCTGAGAGTGGCTGACGGAACCGATGTTTGGTCTAGGTATTTCCAGCCTATGCTAGCAAATTCTTTAAAGTCTTCAGGGTGGTTGTGTAACACAGCTGAGGAGATTGAGCCTCAAGGCCTGGAGATATTTAGAAACTATGTAAAGCTTCCTGTGTGGACCATAGGACCTCTTCTCCCTCCAGCTCTGCTCAATCATTCACCTTCCTCGGGTAGCATCTTCGGGCAACGAGCCTGGAAAGTGCCTGGAGTGTCTCCTGAGAAATGCCTGGAATGGCTGGACAAACATCCACAAAGTTCAGTTCTTTACATCTCCTTCGGTTCACAGAACACTATTAGTCCGTCTCAGATGATGGAGCTAGCCATGGGCTTGGAGGACAGCGGGAAACCCTTCATCTGGGTGATTAGGCCTCCAGTTGGTTTCGACATAAAAGGTGAGTTTCGAGCAGAATGGTTACCAGAAAAGTTCGAACAGCGAATGGCTGATAGAAACCAAGGTCTGATTGTCCACAACTGGGCACCCCAATTGGAGATCCTATCACACAAATCAACTGGGGTCTTCCTCAGCCACTGCGGATGGAACTCAGTGATGGAAAGCTTCTGTGTGGGAGTTCCAATAATAGCGTGGCCGTTGGCTGCAGAGCAATGCTATAACTCCAAAATGCTGGTGGAGGACATGGGAGTGGCTGTGGAGTTGACAAGAGGACTGCAGGGTGCAGTGGTGAGGAAGGATGTGAAGAGAGTAATAGAGTTGGTTATGGACAGTGAAGGGAAAGGAGAGGAGATGAAGAAGAAAGCAGCAGAGATTGGAGAGAAGATAAGAGATGCAATGAGAGAGGAAGGGTCTTCTCTGAAAGCAATGGATGATTTTGTCTCTACAATGCTTTCCAAGAGACAAGGTTACTGACGATCTCCTTGGTTGAATAATCAATGGAACTATGAATAAACTTACTTATTTTAGAATAAGAGAAACAGAGTTTCTTTCTTTCTTTCTTTTTGGCTAAAATATTCCATAGAAAGATGGTCATCTTTCATTTTACAAACTAGAATCCTCTTTATCTTTTTATTTATGTTCATTTCTTCTTGGTTCGGTTGGGCGATATTTTAGAGATTATGAGAATATCTCGAAAGATGGGGCTCAAAGTGAATCCTTTGAGGGTCCAAAATGGTGACATATATTCCTCAAGCTCTAGTGTATTTAGAGCAATAGGCGTTTTTTACAATTCTCAATCATATATTAAATGTAAAGGTTTATTCCCTTGAGAGAGACCTTAACTTTGTTATCCAAATCACCGAAAAATATATGGATAATAAGTGTATACAATAAATATATAAATAACATAAAGCAAATAGAAAATTGAAACTGACAAATGCGATTCATCGAGGTTAGATTTTGACTCTATGTCCTAAAAACGAATTTGTCTCATTTAGGTGCTTATGGTTTATTAACAATCGTCTCCCATGATATAACACTAACTTTTTTTGTGATAGTAGCACTTTAAATCATAAGAAATAATGAATCACTTAGTAATTTGTACTCTCTTGAATATCAAATATTTGGTAGAAATAAGAAATTACTAAACTTGAAACAAAAGAGGACTTGAATGTTTTAAATGACAAAAGAGGAGAAAGAGTGGAGAGAATAGATAAATAATTGAATACAAAATGAATGAGAAATTTCATGGGACTCCCTCTTTATAGATTTGTTGGTGACTTGTTAGAAGAGATGTGCCTTTAAAATACTAAACACATCCTTTGAAATATGTAGTATGCATTAGGAAATATGTATCCTAATTTATCAGACACATCATTTGAAATAAGTAGTATCCATTAGGGAAAAATGTGTCCTAATTTTCATTCACCTATATAAAAATTCCAACAAACTTTATAAATTTTTTGAGGATATATTTAGCTTAATGATGAATGTAAAAGTTTGAGATTAAGTATCATGGAACTGCCTAGAGGCGGTGATAATCCTCAATTATATATTAGCATAAATTAAATAAATTTTTAATCTTTATAAGTTATTTGATTAGGATATTAACAATGAATTAATCCATAAACTTCTAATCATGGACCTTCATAAACCTTCTTAGAGACCCCACGAAGATATAAACCATAAACTTAAATCCATGAAATATATATATATATATATATATATATATATATATATATATATATATATATAGATATATATATATATATATAAAGATTGAGTACATAGATTTAACTATAAGTCATTATTATCCCTGAGAATTACATTGTCACAATCTACACTTGTTCTCACATTCATAACGCAACTCTTCCTTCTTAGTGAATGTCTAAACAACTTGAAGGGGCACAATCAACCATCATGAGCAAATTCAAATAATATTTGAGTTTGATCGTGTGGGAATGTGCAAGGATAATGACACTAAACTCTCGGGTGCAAGGTTTCTATGTAGCACAACCAATAGATATATTTATAAGATAATAGCTCAAATAGATTGAGCAAATTTTAGGAACAAATCTTTATAAAAATGATTTGAAAAATCGGTGAATTTTGAAAAGATTTTCAAATCTAGACAAAGTAAATAGAAAATTGAAACTCACAAATAAAATTGATCGAGGCTAGATTTTGACTCTATGTCCTTAAAACGAATTTGTTTCACTTAGGTGCTTATGGTTTATTAACCATCGTCTCCCGTGATACAATAATAACTTTTTTGTGATAGTAGTACTTTAAATCACAAGAAACAATGAATCACTTAGTAGTTTGTACTCTTTTTAATATCAAATATTCGGTAGAAATGAGAAATTACTAAACTTGAAGCAAAAGAGGACTTGAATGTTTTAAATGACAAAAGAGGAGAAAGAGTGGAGAGAATAGATAAATAATTGAATGAAAAATGAATGAGAAATTTCATAGGAGTCCCATTTATAGATTTGTCAGTGACTTATTAGAAGAGATGTGTTTTTAAAGTACTAGACACATCCTTTGAAATATGTAGTATCCATTAGGAAAATATGTATCCTAATTTTCATTCACTTATACTAGAGACATCATTTGAAATAAGTAGTATCCATTAGGGAAAGATGTGTCCTAATTTCCTTTCACCTATATAAAAATTCCAACAAACTTTATAAATTTTTTGAGGATATAATTAGCTTAGTGATGAATGTGAAAGTTTGACATTAAGTATCATGGAACTGCCAAGAGTCGGTGATAATCCTCAATTATATATTAGTCAAAAATAAATAAATTTTTTATTTTTATAAGTTATTTGATTAGGATATTAACAATGAATTAATCCATAAACTTCTAATCATGGACCTTCATTAAGCTTCTTAGAGACCCCATGAAGATATAAACCATAAACTTAAATCCATGAAATATATATAAAAAGATTGAGTACATAGATTTACCTGTAAGTCATTATTATCCTTGAGAATTACATTGTCACAATCTACACTTGTTCTCGCATGAATAACACAACTCTTCCTTCTTAGTGAATGTCTAAACAACTTGAAGGGGCACAATCAACCATCATGAGCAAATTCAAATAAGATTTGAGTTTGATTGTGTGAGAATGTGCAAGGATAATGACAATAAACTCTTGGGTGCAAGGTTGCTATATAGCACAACCAATAGATATATTTATAAGATAATAGCTCAAATAGATTGAGCAAATTTTAGGAACAAATCTTTATAAAAATGATTTCAAAACTTGCTGAATTTTGAAAAGATTTTCAAATCTATGCTAATTTGGAATTAAATCTTCACAAAAATGGATTTGCTAGCATAGAGAAGTTTAGAAAGATTGAGAAAGATTTTTTTTTTTTTTCAAATTCAATTTTCTTGCCCAACTTAAACATTACTCCACTATATGCCATAATTATGTCATTATCTTAGTAACTCAATAACACTTACCTAATCTATGTTGTTAATGAATATACTATGATTTCAAGTCTTCAAGGCCAATGTAAAACTTGAGATGTATATAGGTTAGAATCCAAGAATGTATGGAACAAAATTAATTGTCAACCTAAAATAGTTTGTTGATCTAGTACACTAATAATCTTCCCCTTCAATAATTTTGAGAGAAAATAATTTACATAAACCTCTCAATATTCTCAAATAAAGTTAAAATCTCACTCAATAATTTTCAAGTCTAAACCAAACATCCTAAACGATAATCTTCAATTATTACGCAATGAATTTTGAAAAGTCTTGAAAACTCACGACTTGCATGCACATTCTTAAACAAAAATGCCCACGAAGAACACTACGTGGAAAAACCTTATAAACCATATACTGTGTGATAAAGGTAATTGTTATAATCCAAATAATAAATAATCATATATCAACATCAAATGTCAATCATCAAAATAAATCAACATGATCATAATATCATCAAGAATATAAATAAATAATAAATATCCATCGTAATCATTTTTACACATCAATCATTTTCCCTATTTTGTCATAAAATGACAAAGATGAGTAAAGAAAGCAAGAAAGACCAATGTATGCAGAAAGAATGAAAATATGCATTTATAGATGAGGAAAGGCGTGGGTGTTTGATGCAACTTAAGTAGGGTTTGAAAGGCTTCCTTACTTTTAGTCCTTTTTCACACATTCTTCAAGCTTTTTAAATGCTTGAGATGTCCTTGGATAGCCCAAAATGTCCTCCTTGATATAAAATTCCGCAAATTTCATCTACAAGTCCAAAGAAAACATATAGACACAAAAGATGTTAATTCTTATGTCAATAACTCCCAAAATATTGTCGAAGATTAACATATTATAATTATCACAAATAACCCAAGTACAACTCACAAAATTGAATTTAGATTATCTAAATTCTTTGCAAAAACTATTTAGAAAAGCAAATTAATGACAAATTAGACTATAAAACTTTTCAACAACCAATAAGATATAACAAAAAATAATATCAACTAAAATAGTTAATATCAAGGTCGTTTGCCTAATGTTCGAATAAAGTAATTCAATTTATAAATTCAATTTGTTAATTAGCTAGATCATGTTTGTTTTTAAATCAATTAAAAACTCATTCAATTTGAAAATAGTTCGACTAGATTTCTGTTTAACATGATGATGTGTTGATATTGAAAGCATAAATTTAATTATTCCCCATTAATTGATTATTTTTATTTTTATTGATTTTGAAGGTAGAGAACTTTAATCATAAATATATAAAATTATCTTTGATGAATATTTAGCCATTCCACAAAGGGGTTTTCCCAAGTATCTTGATGGCTTTCACTCTTAGTTTATGGATATGTAATATTAATTTAACTAAGGTAACCTTTTTCACTTCAAATCTAAATTTTGAACTATATCAAATATGATATGGCAAGTTATATTGAAATAAGCATGATGTTATGAATCCTTGAATTTGAAATCTCTTTTTCATTAAGATTAATAGAAGATCTTATAGCATAACCAAATCAAATTCCCTATTTACTTCGTTTTTAGTTTTTTTTTTTTTTAAAAAAAAAATTAAAAGTGATCCCCAAGTATAATTGATATAAGGATGAACTTTTCAAAGAATAACAAAATAATAAAAAATAACTTAAACCATTTAAGAAAATAATAATTAATTAAGTAATCAACAATTTTCACCAAAATATAAGCATGAAATGTAATGAACCTAGAACCTAAAAGAATGATTCCCCTCAATCAATCATCTTGGATCAAGCATATGACATTGCTCCAAGAAATAACCAAGAACACTTCCCATAAATTCATGATCTAGACTCAATAAAGTTAAGAATAGCATACTAACAACAAAGTTCTATAAAGAAAACATAACTAGAAAAACTCTAAGGACTAAAATTGACATAACACTGGGAATAAAAATACAATACTAAGACAAGACCTTAGGCTATGAAACAAAATGTGCTATGAAGAAGAGAAAACTCCTAATTATTTCCTAAAAAACAAAGTCTTAAAAGAATCTAAGGGAATGACTTTTGACATGGCAAAGCCTTTACTCTAAAGCTTAACTAGATCATCTTTCCTAAATCAATTTTGCCTAGTTTAAGGACCCTAAAAGATGAATTTGATTACCAAGATGGAAATCATGAATATTCATACTATATTTAGCTTGGTGTGAGCTTTTGAAACCTATTGAACAGTTTTTCTTTTTTTCTATTAAATAGTCTCTCGATGCTTTAAACTCAACTACAAGCTTGCTAATTTTGCCCATGGAACTCTTCAAACTTTCTAATATGACACCTATCATTAGTATAACCAATCTTATGACACAACGAGCTTGTGTAAATGAACCTATTGGGTATTAGACAATAAGAATTCCCTATTTAGCCTTAACAAAGTTATGATTTGCATTAGTATGATTAGTTGACTGATCAAGACATCATAGACCTCTTTTATCATCAAAAGACATACATGAATTTATCAAATTGTTCAACAATTCAACATTTGGGTGTCTTTTTCTTTTTACAATATAAGTTCTTTTTTCATCTTTTCATCTTATATATATATATATATATATATATATATATATATATATATAAATGTTGTAATTTCTTTGAGAAGGTTGGAATTTTCCAATCTAAGGGATTCATTCAAATTATTTATTTCTGAAGCCCTATTTTTCTTTTTCATTTTTTTCTTTTGTTTTTCACATTTTCAACCTTGAACTTTAGACTTCATTCAAGTAGGGCTTCATAAGCATCATGTATACTATCAAATGAACATTTAGAATCATCATTAGACTTTATATCAATCATAGGATCAAAATCAAAATTAATTCATGCAACAAAAGCAATAAAGTCATCATTTTGATCATTCTTGCTTCTCGAGTTTGAAGATTCACTTTCACTCTACTCAGAATCACTCTAAGTCACTTGCATTGCTTTCTTAGCATTTTTTGGACTAGGGCAATCTGTAGCTATGTGTCCTAATCTTCCATAATGAAAACATTTAACCTTTTTATCTGTGAATGAATTGAACTGAATTGTTATTCTATATATAATGTGTATAGTTACCAATTCAATGATATTGTTGTTTGCTTGAAATATCAGTGAATGAATTGAACTGGACTGTAATACCTCTGATTCTGTTCTCCAAAGGACAAATCTAGGACATTTATCTTGAAAATTATTTTGAAGGAGCAGTTAGATTGATGCAGCATTTTTTGCTTTTGTCTGAAATACTGATTTTTTAAAACACTTGGCTATAACAATGAAAGAATATGCAGAGTTGTTTGAACTTGGAAGGAAAAACTGTATATTTTGGTGGGCCAAGGATGGTTTGTTGCATTGAATTATTTCAACAACAAAAATTAAGATTACCGAGAATTCGTTGTAGGTAGCCATTTGCTTTTTTCCTATCAATTGCCAATTATTTAGGTTTGTGAAGATGGCAAACCAATGATTAATTTAGTATTACAGGTGGTTTGGTTTTAGTGATCCAAATCCAACCAAACCCGATCAATTCGATCATCATCATATAAGAATTATGTTATGAAAGAACAAGAATAGGTAATAAAAAATAAAACATAATAACAACACACAATTTTACGTGGAAAACCTTAGACGGGAAAAACCACGAACAAAGAAGAAGAAAATTCAGTATGTCAAAAATTAATACAAGAGATGAGAGATGCGAGTAACTATTGCATAGGCATAAATATCATAACCCTAAATCCTATACATCATCGTATATATATAGGCATAAACATCATAATCCTAAATCCTATACATCATCGCATATATATATATTGGCCCAATCCTTCCGCTACCACTATAGACCCCCAAAAAATCTCATTATTTTTCTTCACTATATATGTCGCATTGTGAACTTTTTGGATCAGATCAAATAGAATTCAGGTCACAAAACTCTAATAATTTAATTACTATTGTATAATAGAATCGTTATGATGATAACATTGTTATTATGTTAGGAGTATAGTAATTAAATTATGATGATTAAAAGATCAAGAGTTTGAGCTTGAAATTTTTACGAATTTTGAATTCCCAAATAAAATAAGTAAAAAAATTAATTTCAATCTCCCTTTTTGAACTTTTTTTTTTTTTTGGTTCTTTAAATAGTTTATGAATGACCCTTTCTAGATTTGAGACTAATGAAATACACTCAAAATATTTGTGAAAAAGAAAATAATTTTGCCCCTCGAAGTTGAAATCATGGATTGAAATTTCAGTTTTTATCACTGATATATCGTATATCAAACGGTCTCAAAATGATTTTGAGCACAGATTATCGAACGGGAGGAATATCATAAAAATATAGGGAAAATCGCCAAAATATTGACGATATATCGGTGTGAAATCGATATATCTCTGTCTACCGGTGTTTTTCTTCTTGATCATATTTATGTCAATTACACCTACAAAATAACTTTAAAATATATATTCTTGCTTATTTTATTATTTTTTGGAGTTTTTCCAAGCATTCTTATAACCAATACTTCTCTAATATTTCCATAAAATCAAAGGATCGATATATCTGTAATTATCGATATTTTCATCCTTGGTTGAAATTGTCCTTAAAGAAAGTTGTTGGAGTTTTAGATTATTAGCTAGTCATTTACTTCAATCATGACCAAACTATAATATTAAAAGGACATCATAAATATATATAATATACTTTTAAAATTTAAATAACAAAAAAATTAATATCATTTTTAGAAGGGGAGATAATTTTGTAATTATTTTACAACTTTCAATTTTTAGATTTTTAAAAATAAGGACATTTTTGTTGTAATATAATCAAAACATAATGGGAGATTAGATTTTCAAAATTGGGTTTCTACCGCCCTTTTAATCAAACAACCCATCTTTAAATAAGCCAAAAACTTTAATCAAGATTGAAAAGGCTTCTATCAATGGTACGACCCACCAATGGAGTCCCATATTTGTAACCATTAAATTGATGGTTGTTGCATTTATGGCATGTATACTTTACCTTTTAGCTAAAAGTATTAATGGATGAAAAATTAAAATATATATATTGTTAAATTTGTGGAGAGGGTGGAGTAGGTTTAAATTACTTTTTCCCCAACGTTTCGAAATGATTCATTACCTTTGAACAAAAAATTAAAAATTAAAATAAAATCTACTCTCTAATTTGGGATAATGGCACCACATATCTTTTGATTCCAAAATAGGAAAGACATGATGAAATAGAATGAGATTAAAGTGGTGTTTGTTTTTTAACTAAATAAAAAAATTTGAAATATTTAATTTTTTTATTTAACTAAAAATAATTTAATGATATTAACTAATATAATTAAAATAAATTTATTATCGATATGTTGGATTAGTTATATAGGTAGATATTAATAGTTTACTTTTAACTGAATAAAAAATAAAATCATATATTCTTATTTTTTTCTAATCAATTAAAAAATTAAAAACTAATTAAGAAAATGAGTCCCTTTTTCCTTAATTCAAAGTAAGTAGTCAAAGTAAACACGCCATTGGTTGTATATGGACATAAGCGAAAGAATAGCTTTTAAGTGCGTGAAGGCATTAATGAGCTTCAGCAACACCACAACTGCAACCACACATTATTTTCTTTCAAGCATAAAGTCCCAAAAGTGTAGTATATCTTGAATCTCCCAACCCCCCATTCACATCCCTAACAAGGTTTGGTATTATATTTTCAAACATATTTTAATACAAAAAAATATTTTTAAACAAAAAAAATAGAAGTTAATAAAATTTTAAAAAAAATGATTTTAAAAAATTAAAAAATCATTTGTAATACTTCTTTAAGAAAAAATATTTGATAGATAATTATTTTTAGAAATACTTAATAAAAATACTATTTTACTATATAGGAATAAATAATGGAAATAAATATTTTGTTTTTATTTCTATTTTTTTATGAATGAAAATGAATTTAGTGATTTTATTTCTAGTGTTTGGATAAATCTAAAAATTTAATATTTGAATGATTATTTATTTACATTCTAATGTTTGGTAATAACAGGATGAAAATGAAAAAGAAAAAAAAATGATAATAATGTCCTTACACATAGTTTAAATTATTATTTTTTATTTTATTATTTAAAAAATAAATTTTGAAAGTTTTTTTGTTACTAAATAACAAAAAGACTAAAAAAATAGTCTTATTATGAGATGAAGAGACGAAGCTTGATGAATGAAATTTAAAGATAAAATAATAATTTTAAATTATTTTACATTTTCTTATGGGATAAATGAATCAGAATACTACTTAATTGTAATAAATTAAAATCTTACTTATAAATAGGATTTATAAATGAGATTTGAATTTTATTAAAATTATTTTTTATTTCATTCCTACCTAAATAAAATTTATCCCGAACGAGGGAAGGAAGAAATCGGACATCTACTCCCTGTCCTCATCTACTGTAAAACTGTGAAAAGTGTTTTTGAAATCTATTCTTTTAATGAAAACTTTTAAATATTAAAAAAAATTAGAAGGAATTCCTGAAATCACTATCAATGCACTCATGTCCAAACATACTCTCTGATATATGCCGGCTATCACCGATTCACCCCCCCGCCACCACACGACAAAAGAATAGGTTTCCATGCTTCAAGAAGGCCCCTTAAAATTCTAGTATTTTTATGTCTCGGCATTTATCCTTTAGTCTCTATTTCATCACCTCCCACCAGAGCCAGAAAAAGGTTCTTTACCCGTACAAAACTTCAGAGTCATAGAACACCAAGTCTCAGGACCGTCAGCTACACCCATAGGAGAAATCACAAGATGGGTTCTCAGCAGGAACATATAGTGATGCTCCCTTTCATGGCCCAGGGCCATATCATACCTTTCCTAGCTCTGGCTAAGCAAATTCAGCAAAGAACTGGCTTCACCATCACCATTGCCAACACCCCTCTCAATATTCAATACCTGAGGACCACCATCTCCACAACATCTGATGACTCATCCCGACCATGTATCCGCCTCGCCGAGCTCCCCTTCTGTAGCTCTGATCATGGCCTCCCGCCCAACACTGAGAACACTGAGGCCTTGTCGTTTCATCAGATAGTGGATTTCTTCCACGCCTCCAAGACTCTCCAGGCTCCTTTTCACAGCCTCGTTTCTGGGATCATTGAGAAAGAAGGCAGGCCCCCTCTTTGCATAATATCTGATGTGTTCTTTGGATGGGCTACCGAAGTTGCCAAGAGTTTAGGCACTTCTAACGTCACATTCACCACCGGCGGTGGCTATGGCACTGCCGCCTACATCTCTTTGTGGCAGAACCTCCCGCATCGCGCTACAGATTCCGATTACTTTGCTTTGCCAGGGTTTCCTGATTCCTGCCGCTTCCACATCACTCAGCTTCATCAGTACCTGAGGGCGGCCGATGGAACCGATGCTTGGTCTAGGTATTTCCAGCCTCAGATAGCGCTTTCGTTGGACTCTTCAGGGTGGTTGTGTAACACAGTTGAGGAGATTGAGCCTCATGGATTGGAGATACTTAAAAACCATGTAAAGCCTCCTGTATGGACTATAGGACCTCTTCTCCCTCCAGCTCTGCTCAATCATTCACTTTCTTCGGGTTCAAGCATCTTCGGGCAACGAGCCTGGAAAGTGCCTGGAGTGTCTCCCGAGAAATGCCTGGACTGGCTGGACAAGCATCCACAAAGTTCAGTTCTTTACATCTCCTTCGGTTCACAGAACACTATTAGTCCTTCTCAGATGATGGAGCTAGCTTTGGGCTTGGAAGACAGCGGGAAACCCTTCATTTGGGTGATTAGGCCTCCAGTGGGTTTCGACATAAAAGGTGAGTTTCGAGCAGAATGGTTACCAGAAAACTTCGAACAGAGAATGGCTGAGAGCAACCAAGGCCTGATAGTCCACAAATGGGCACCCCAATTGGAGATCCTGTCACACAAATCAACTGGGGTCTTCCTCAGCCACTGCGGATGGAACTCAGTGATGGAGAGCTTGTGCGTGGGAGTTCCAATCATAGGGTGGCCGTTGGCTGCAGAGCAATGCTATAACTCTAAAATGCTGACGGAGGATATGGGAGTGGCTGTGGAGTTGACAAGAGGAAGGCAGGGCGCACTGGAGAGGAAAGAGGTGAAGAGAGTTATAGAATTGGTTATGGACAGTAAAGGGAAAGGCGAGGAGATGAAGAAGAAGGCAACTGAGATTGGAGAGAAGATAAGAGATGCAATGAGAGAGGGAGGGTCTTCTTTGAAAGCCATGGATGATTTTGTATCCACAATGCTTTCCAAGAGACAAGGTTACTGAGGATCTCCTTGGTTGAATAATCAATTGAAACTATGAAGAAACTAGCCATACTAATCTTCGAATAAGAAAAACAGAGCTTTTTTTTTTTCTTTCCTTTTTTCGATGAATTATTTCATAGAAAGATTGTCATCTTCCAGTTTATAAACAAGAATCCTCTGTATCTTTTATTTATATTCATTTCTTTCTTCCTTCAGATGTTGCAATAATTTTAGAGATTTTGGATTTATGAGAGCATCTTGAAAGAAGGGGCCTCAGAGTGGATCATTTGAGGGTCCAAAATGGTGCAATGTTCAATCATAGATTAAACATAAAGATCCATTCCCTCGAGGGAGACCTTAACTTTATTTTTTTAGCATATAAGCTAGATGATGATGAAATGCTTATGTACTTATTCTCTTATGGTAAGGAGCACTCTTTGTAGTTTATAAATTTAATAATGAATTAATGAAAATTTGGGCAAGCCCACATATGGGTTCCGCCCATGAAAATGTTTTAGGCTCTTCCGACTGGTTTTAAGCTCAATATATGGCGGCATCTAGGGCTGTTTTTCACAGGCTGAGAAAACTAGATTTGAGAAGATTGTGAAGAATGAAAAAGAAAGGCAGAAGTAGAGAAATAGGGGTTGGTTTGTGGGCATTTTCTAGGACTGGAGGGGTGTGTGGTATCCCAAAAACTCTCAAGTCTCAACTACCCCCCATTCCCAACAATTCTTAGAATGAATTAGTGCATAGGGATATAATGAGAACAAGAAGTGTCACATGGAAGAGAGGAATAAAAATCCTAAGTTCAATCACTATTTCATATGAAGCTATTGTTTTGATATTGATTTTTAACTACTTGGACGGACTTGATTCTCCCGTTCCTTAAATGACTTCAAATTTGAATAGATTTGTAAGGTAAAGATGTAAATGGGGTGGACCAGCACATGCCAGGGAAAGGCTCCCCTCCTCATCCCTGCTTTAAGCCTCGTTATTATTCTCTGTACTCGCCCTGGACACATCCCAGTTTTTTTGCCATCTTTAGATGAGATGACTCCACACGCCATTCTCAAAAGTCTCTTCTAGAGCAGCGTGGGCCTCCAACCTGCACACATTACGAAAGTAGGCGGCCTTTGCTTGTCAAAAACTACGGCATCAACGGAGGAAGGCAATATGGTCCACAGCCTTTAGTGCTTTAGGTTGCTTTCTTCTCCTCAACATTCAAGCACAACCAAGACTTGGGCCTTGTTTTGGTGCTTTGGCTGTAGGACAATTGCACATGGTGATGTATACTTTCCATGGCCAATGGCCACATCTCATACCTTTTCTAGCTTTCCCCAGCTCATAAATTTGTCTCAACAGCTGCATCTTATCATTATTGTGATGTATTGGCCCGGAAGGAAATATTTGGAAAAGTAAAGAGGCATTGTTTGTTTGTTTGGTTTTTTTGTTTAAGTATTTTAGGGTATTAAAAAATAAATTAAATTTCTATTTTTAAAATCTTTAGCTTTATATTATCTTTATCTTAATTATTAAAAAAATAAAGAAATAATTATTTTTGTGAGGTTAAAGACCATTTTTAAAAAATAAATAAATTAATTAATGAAAATAAATCATTTAACTCTTAATAATATGAAAATTTTAATAAATACAAATAATTTAATATTTAATAAAATTAAATTCTTTTTAAACTTAAGTAAAAGTAAAATCTATTAAAACAAAAATTAGCTAAGTCATTGGAAGCCCAAGTCATGATCATGGGTACCAACCACCAACCTCTAGACCCAAAAGGAAATTGATATTTGCCTTCATAAGGGAATGAAGCATGTGGTTTTGAATGAAACAACAAGCTTACCTAACCAACCATTAACACATGTCCTTTGATTCTCTAACTTCTTGGGAACTTCAAATTTGATTCTCTAACTTCACCTATAAATTAAGGAGACAAGTGCTAAAATTAAGAAACCAAATTCTTTGAATTAAGCAATAAAATCTTGGGAACTTCAAATTTGATTCTCTAACTTCACCTATAAATAATGGGAAAAACAACTTCACATGAGAAAAAAGACTTCACAAAGAGAAAAAGGCTTTAGAAGGCATTCCAACAAGTCTAAGAAATCACAGAAATACCATATATATGTTCTTTACCATTCAATAAAGTCTTTCTAGAACAAACCACTCTAGGTCATCAAATGATCTTTAACTCTAAGAAAACAATGTCACTATCGTTCTTTGAATTGTGATCAAAGTGACCAAATAAAAAGAAAATACTCTTTTGTAAAGAATATTATCAAGGAAATTGTACCTCCTTTAATATTTCAATATAAATAATTTTTATACACTTAGTTTTACATATATTTTTTGTAGGACTCCCAAAATTTGTGCATATAAATTTCTAGCATACCTAATTGGACATCTTTGCCTCTCATTTCTTTCGCTATATATATATATATATATATATATATATATATAGCATCAAAAAAGACGCAAGTTGCATATGTCAACAAGGGCAATGCCAAAATTATCATTGTTCAATCAACACATGATACCTCTACATGCCCCATGATTTGTAGTATTTTTTTATCATTATGCATCTAGATAACCAAATGTTAAGGAGTTCAAAGTTTCTACTTAATTGTTTTTATTTCGATCTTTATTTGGGCACATTCTATGGTTTTTTCATCTTGATTGTTCTTTCTAGAGGTTGTATAGTTTTTCAACTTAGTTTAGTTGATTTTTGGCATAATTTGATCAATCAACTGTATTGACCACCTATTTTTCATGGAAAATTGAGTTGATTGATGTGATCAAAACAATGCTCAATCCACAATATCAATGAACTATTTTTCAAGTAAAATCACAAACTATTTTTTGTGGTGTATTCAATTGATTGTATTGATCAACTATTTTTCAAGCAAAACCGGGAACTAATCTTGTATTATCAAAATGATGATCCATCGATTGTATTATGAGAAAACTAAAATCTATTTTCCTTAATCGAATGGGTGATCAATCCTTCTTGAACGTTGACACTTATCTTAAATTCTTTTTTGAATTTTTTTAATGAAAGATTAAAAAAATACATATTTAAAAGAAAAGAAAAACTTAAAAATTATGAATTCCTTTTAAAAAAATCCCTAAACCATTTTGATCCCTAAAATTTACTCCATCTTCTAGTTCTTTTCTTTTCTCTTCATGGCCATACATTCAGTCCACCAGTCATCATATTCAGTGTCTCAAACCTTTTTTCCATTGCTAGCTCCAAATTTTAGCTAAGAAGTGTTCATGTCCTATCATTTTCAATTGGTAAAAGTCCTTGATCTCCTCTTGCTTCCACTAGTGCACTAGTTATCTAGTTTGGATCTTCTTGCATTTGGACATGTTTGATCTTTTCTCATTCCATAAGTTACAACTCCTACTATTTTTTTCTATAGCAAGCCTTGATTTAGGATCGCTATTTGTTAGCCCAAGAGTTCTCCTAATCGGGTTTTGATGATAACAAACCATGGTTAAGTGACTAATTGGTTTAAATGTTTAAGAATCTCAGGTATAAACTCGAAAATTCATCAAATGACCAAATGGATACAAGATCAAGACACTTGGAAGACTTGTGATCATAGGACACTAATGTAAGATGAATGCATGAGTGCACTTAGGATTTTCATACGTTTCATGCATCTTAAAAAACTCGATTTATTCTTCAAAACTTCGATTTCATTAAAACCCGAGTTTCTAACTAATGTACCTTAGGCAAAATGTTTTATAATTGGCTTAATAATTTACCTAAAGACCTTGCCTAAGTGTTAGAAAAGAAAGGGATCAAAAAAATAGGTATTCGGGGCCAAAAAGACTCAATCGGTCGAGGTTATGGCCAATCGGCTCAACCGGTTGAGGAACCGGTCGATCAGTTGTGGTCGTCTGGTTGAGGGAGGTCAAAAACCTTCTCTCTCTCCCAATAGCCTTCTCTTCTCGGTCGAGGTGTTTCTCTTATCGGTCGAGGTCCGGTTGAGGCAACGGTAACCTGTCATGCATTAAATGCTCCAACAGCTAGTGAACCGGTCGACCCCTAGCTCGATCGGACGAGGTTACCTTTTATTGTTTTTGACTCCCGAGCTTGGAAACCTATAAATTGAGAGCTCCACTTCATTTATTGATAAGAGAACACTTGCATTCAATAGCCTATCTACATGTTCTTGATCAAAAAGCTCTCATTTCTTTCATAGTGCATTAAATCACCATTTGCATATCCTTTAGTGCACTCTTGTGTGTCATCCTAGCTTTGTCTTGTATTTTAGCCATCCTTAAGCTAGGTTGAGTGATTATATCTTGTAAAAATCTGAGTGTTAAAGCCTTCAAGAGGGTTGAATCTTGAAGAGGTTGTGTAAGAGCTCATTGGAGCCAGAATCCAAGTGTAAGAAGATTGGAAGCTTGGTTGAAGCTTCAAGTTAGTGGAACCTTCACTCGGTTAGGAGGTTGAGGAGAGTGGACGTAGGCAAGGAAGTGCCGAACCACTATAAACCCGAGTTTGAATTCTCTAAACTCTATCTCTTTACTTTGCTTATATTGTGTTTGAATTTGTTGTGATTGAAAAGATTTTAAAAACTCAATTCACCCCCTCCCCCCCTTTTTGGGTGTTTTTCTTAACTAAGCATAGCCTTTGTTTTCTCAATTGGTATCAGAGCTAGACTTCTTGTTTTTTTAAAGACTTAATCGTCTAAGAGGAAATGGCTATTCCATCAAGCTCATCCCAAGCTAAAAATTTTCAAAACATAGAGCTCCATTCTTTACGGGAACCAACTATCCCTATTGGAAAACTAGAATGAATTGGTATTTGCAATCTACTGATTTAGATGTATGGGATGTCATTGAAGATGGCCCAACTTTTCCCATTAAACTAGTTGATGGAGTATTGGTTCCAAAGCCCAAGCAAGAACGGAATGAGCTTGATAGAAGAAACTTTCAATTAAATGCTAAAGTCGTTTTTACTTTACAATGTGTTATGGATAGAAATGAATATAATAGAATATGTCAATGCAAATCAGCTAAAGAAATTTAGAGGTTCCTTGAAATAACTCATGAAGGAACTAATCAAGTGAAAGAGTCAAAAACCAATTTACTTGTTCATAACTATGAATTGTTTTCAATGAAAGAAACTGAGACTATTGTTGAGATGATTACTAGGTTCACCGACATTGTCAATGGTCTTGAAGCTTTGGGAAAAACCTACAAGGAATCCGAGAATGTGATGAAGATACATCAAAGTGGCATACCAAGGTCACCGCAATTCAAGAGGAAAAGACTTGACTAAGCTACCTATGGAAGAGCTCATAGGGTCATTAATGACATATGAGATCAATTTGACAAAGAAGTTACAAGAGGGTGAAGACAAAAAGAAAAATAGCATAGTCCTCAAAGCTACAACCAAGAAAGAAGAAGATGTTGAAGAAGAAAAGCCAAGTGATGAAGATGATGATTTAGCCCTCATCACAAGAAAGCTCAACAAATACATGAGAGGTGAAAGGTTTAGAGGAAGGAAATTCACCTCTAGAAGGGATCCTTCTAAAAATGAATCTTCATCCCATAGCGACAAGGAAAAATGAGATGAGAAAAGAGATTTGACATGCTTCAAGTGCAAAAAAACCAGGACACATTAAATATGATTGTTCTCTCTACAAGAGTGAAGCCAAGAGAAGAATGAAGAAGGCAATGATAGCCACTTGGAGTGAAAGTGAAGAATCCTCCGAATAAGAAAATAAGAAGGAAGTGGCAAACATGTGCTTCATGGCAATAAATTATCTTGATAAGGTAAACTCTAACTTTAGTGATGAAGATATGCATGATGTTTTTGAATAATTATATGAGGATTTTGAAAAACTTAGTTTGAAAAATAATTCTCTTAAAAAGAAAATTCAAGAACTTGAAAAGGAACTTGAAGAAGTGAAAGAAAAATTTTCAATTGTTGAAATATCTAAAACTCATCTTGAAAAAGAAAATGAGATTTTGAGGAGTGAAAATGAGATTTTGAAAAAGAAAAATGAATGGTTAACCTCCTCTCTTTCAATTTTCTCTTGTGGACAAAAATCTTTTGAAATGATCTTAGCTAGCCAAAAATGTGTCTTTGACAAACAAAGGCTAGGTTTCAAATCTTCAAAAAATCAAAAGTATTTTAAAAACTACTTTGTAAAAGAATCCGCAAGTGCAAGTCCTTCTACCGCTTGCAATTTTTGTGGAAGAGGAGGGCACATTAGTAGTACATGTCCCTTAAGAAATGGTTCTCAAAAGAATTCAAATGTTAAAGCTAAAAAGGTTTAGGTTGAGAAATCCAAGGTCACTAACCCTCAAGGACCCAAAAAAATCTAGGTACCTAAATCAACTTAAATTTTATTTTGTAGGGATCAAAGAAGGATAAGTGGTTCTTGGATAGTGGATGCTCAAGATACATGACCGGGGATGAATCCAAGTTTGCTTTCCTTACAAAGAGAAAGGGAGGATACGTTACCTTTGGAGACAATTCAAAAGGAAAGATCATTGGTCAAGGCAACATTGGTAATGACACATCCTCTCTTATTGAAAGTGTTTTATTAGTGGATGGTTTAAAACATAATCTTTTGACCATAAGTCAACTTTGTGACAAAGGTTTTAAAGTGATTTTTTAAGCATCTCATTGCATCATCAAAGATATTCAAAATGATAAAACCATCTTCATGGGTCATAGATGTGATAATGTTTATGCAATAAATATTTCAAAATATGATGGCCATGATAGATGTTTTTCAAGCATGCATGATCAAAGTTGGTTGTGGCATAGGAGGTTGGGACATGCTAACATAGACCTCATTTCCCAACTCAACAAAGATGAACCTATTAGAGGCCTTCCCAAAATAAATTTTCAAAAAGACAAAGTTTGTGAAGCTTGTCAAATGGGAAAGCAAATCAAAAACTCTTTTAAAAACAAAAATTTCATTTCAACAACTAGGCATCTTGAATTGTTGCATATGGATTTGTTTGGTCCCTCTAGGACACCAAGCCTTGGAGGAAAATCTTATACTTTTGTTATTGTGGATGACTTCTCTAGATACACTTGGGTCTTATTTTTAAGTCAAAAGAATGAAGCCTTTTATGAGTTTTCAAAGTTTTGCAACAAGGTTCAAAATGAAAAAGGTTTTACAATTACTTGTATAAGAAGTGATCATGTGAGAGAATTTGAAAATATTGATTTTGAAGACTATTGCAATGAGCATGGTATTGACCACAACTTTTCAGCTCCTAGAACTCCTCAACAAAATAGGGTAGTTGAAAGGGAAAATATAACTCTTCAAGAAATGGCTAGAACCATGCTAAATGAAAACAATTTACCAAAATACTTTTGAGCCGAAGCGGTTAACACTTCTTGTTATGTTTTAAATAGAATTTTATTAAGGTCTATTCTTAAGAAAACTCCCTATGAGCTTTGGAAAAACAAGAAACCTAGCATTAGCTATTTCAAAGTCTTTTGGTGCAAATGCTTTATATTAAACACCAAAGACAATCTTAGAAAATTTGATGCAAAATCGGATGTTGGAATATTTCTTGGTTACTCAACTTCAAGTAAAGCCTTTAGAGTTTTTAACAAAAGAACCATGGTTGTTAAGGAGTCCATCCATGTTATTTTTTATGAATCTAACAATTCTCTCCAAGAAAGAGAAAGCTTTAATGATGATTTAGGCTTAGAGACCTCCATGGGAAAATTAAAAATTGAAGATAGAAGGCAACAAGAAGAAGTTGTAGAGGATCCTAAGAAAGAAGAATCACATTTGGCACTACCTCCTCCTCAACAAGTGCAAGGTGAATCAAGCCAAGACCTCCCTAAAGATTGGAAGTTTGTCATCAACCACCCACAAGATCAAATTATAGGTAATCCATCTAGTGGAGTGAGAACTAGATCATCTCTTAGAAATATTTGTAATAATCTTGCTTTTATCTCTCAAATTGAACCTAAAAATATAAAAGATGTTCTAGTTGATGAAAATTGGATGATTGTCATGCAAGAAGAGTTAAATCAATTCGTAAGGAGTGAAGTATGGGAATTAGTGCCAAGACCTCAAAATCAAAGTGTTATTGGAACTAGATAGGTCTTTAGAAAGAAAATGGATGAAAATGGCATAATTATAAGGAATAAATCAAGATTGGTAGCCTAAGGTTTTAATCAAGAAGAAGTGATAGATTATGAAGAAACCTTTGCTTCCGTAGTTAGATTAGAAGCCATTAGGATGCTACTTGCCTTTGCATGTTTTAAAGACTTTGTTTTATATCAAATGGATGTGAAAAGTGTTTTCTTAAATGGCTTTATAAATGAAGAGGTATATGTTGAACAACCACCCGGTTTTCAAAGTTTTAACTTTCCTAATCATGTTTTTAAACTTAAAAAGGCACTTTATGGTTTGAAACAAGCACCTAGAGCATGGTATGAAAGATTGAGTAAATTCCTTTTGAAAAAGGGGTTTAAAATGGGAAAAATTGACACAAATCTTTTCATAAAAACCAAAGAAAATGGCATGCTCTTAGTACAAATATACGTTGATGATATCATTTTTGGAGCTACTAATGTCTCTCTTTGTGAAGAATTCTCTAAATGCATGCATAGTAAGTTTGAAATGAGCATGATGGGATAACTCAACTTCTTCCTTGGACTTCAAATCAAGCAACTAAAGGAAAGAACCTTCATCAATCAAGCAAAGTATATAAGAGATCTCCTCAAAAGGTTCAATATGGAGGAAGCCAAAACAATGAAGACTCCAATGAGTTCATCCATCAAGCTTGACATGGATGAGAAAGGTAAGCCCGTCAACTCAACTATGTATAGAGGCATGATAGGTTCTTTGCTATATTTGACCGCTAGTAGACCCGACATCATGTATAATGTATGCTTGTGTGCTATATTTCAATCTTGTCCTAAGGAATTTCATTTAAGTGTTGTAAAACGAATTCTTAGATATTTAAAAGGGACTATGGACATAGGCTTATGGTATCCTAAGGGTGATAACTTTGAATTAATTGGATACTCGGATGCCGACTTTGCCGGTTGTAAAGTTGAGAGGAAAAACACTAGTGGCACTTGTCATTTCCTAGGACACTCACTTGTTTCATGGTATAGTAAGAAGCAAAATTTGATAGCTTTGTCTACGGCAGAAGCCGAATACATAGCAGCCGGTTTATGTTGTGCACAAATCCTTTGGATAAAACAAACACTTAGTGATTTCAATTTGATTTTTAAGCATGTTCCTATAAAATATGATAACACTAGTGCCATAAACATTTCAAAAAATCCAGTACAACACTCTAGGACTAAGCATATAGAGATAAGACATCATTTTCTTAGAGACCATGCACAAAAAGGTGACATTACACTTGAATTTGTAAGCACAAAAGATCAATTTGCCGATACTTTTACAAAATCCCTAAGTGAAGAGCAATTTGTTGATATTAGAAGACAACTAGGGGTGATTTCTTTATGTTCAAATGGTTGCTTGATGAATTCTTCTTGATATTACACTTGAATATACCCTATGATTGCATGAAATTCATATCATATGCATCATATA
Organism: Vitis riparia; assembly: GCF_004353265.1. Lineage (NCBI taxonomy): Eukaryota > Viridiplantae > Streptophyta > Magnoliopsida > Vitales > Vitaceae > Vitis > Vitis riparia. The sequence goes on along the minus strand of NC_048435.1, from coordinate 19,703,175 downwards.
GAAATAATCCTAGGAAAAAGGTCAAATTTTGACCAAAAATCAAAATTCCGTGGCATTAGACATCAAAAATTGGGGATTTCAACTGAAAAAGGCAAGAGGAGGATCACGAGACAAGAAAATGCAACAAAATTTGGAAAATTTGACCGTTGACCGTTGACCATGCGGTCGACCGGTTCATCGAGGTTGGGAATTTAAAAAGGCCCCCCCCCCCCCCCCCCCCCCCCCCCCCCCTCCGTGCTTCATTTCTCACATATTCTCCTCCATAGCTTAACACCCCTTCACATACCTGCTTCCAGAGGCCATTTTGGGTTGGATTTTGGATTGATTGAAGGCTTTGAGTGGATTTTTGGACGCATTTGAGCTAGGGTTTTGATTTGAAACCCAGGGTTTCA